>NW_026571018.1:17393133-17994063 GCF_026225935.1 Boleophthalmus pectinirostris | reverse complement strand
CCATTAGTCATGCTGTTATTCAAGAACAGTACATGAAGCCATTACAGCACTTACGCAACTATAAAATCTGTACATGGTATTATGTACATCGCAATGATCATAAAATTAATCTAGGTCATATACACTGTTCCTTTTGATTCAGGCTGAACACAAGTTTGATAAAAGTCACTTGTTCTTTTTACATATTAGTCCAAAGAATTTTGTTGAAAAGCCAGTGTCAGCATTGATTAGAGCAATCAGGGTTGAACTTTTACTGTTCTTGTTACATATGTAAACTGCTTTGGCTCTAGGCAGTGTGGGCCTCATTTAGCCTGAGGACACAATGATAATGAATCAAGTTCTGGGTGTAAATCATACCAGAAAATCTATAAGAGGGGGACTTTATAACATTACAGAAGTTCTTAATCTGATTTTTATAGTTAAATTTAATCACAATCCAGATAAACTGATGCGTAAATTCAAACAACTATAATCTAATCTAAAATAATTATAAAGCAGTTGAGAAGTTACTTTTTTATTTAGTATACAACATCAGTATAGGTATCTGACAACTTTTTGCTACTATTATTTAGTTCAGATGATTACAATGATTTGCTCTTTGATCGTATATTGTACTACTACTTTATCCATGTATCCTAATATTCCTTATGGATTAGACAAATAACATTTGTCTAATAACATGAAAACATCTGGGACTTACTTGTCATCCACATGAAGGCAGGGGGGGCACTTTATAGCCAGCCATGTTTTCCACTGGATGTGCCGCACTTTGTATACTTGTCCAAAGCCACCGGACCCTATCTTCTCCCAGCACCCAAACTCGGACGAACCAAAGGTCCTTAAAAGCCCCATATTCCCATGGGGAGACTCTGCAACATCCATATTTAGGCTCGAAATGTTTCAGTAGTTCGTTATGTCTTCCCTTTGACGCCAATTGGAAATATGTAGGTGTGAAGTCAAGCACAAACCTGCCGCTTATGAGCTCTTCTTCTTCCTTGTTTTTCCTCTTGCCTGACTCACGTGGCCCCTCCCTCTCTCCAGGTAAAAAGGGGCGGGGCCGGTGCGTGACGTCACTTCCCATATATGAAAACAGTGTGGAAAAACATGAGAGTCCACAAGGCATGTAGCTGTCACTGTATGCCTTCTTCACACTATTGTTAACCAGACCCCCTGCAGTCTGCACATCATCAAGTTTCACTTAAGAAAAGGCGAAAATAATATTTGCAATTTGCCCGAGTCCAAATGTTCAGGAATGTGTTTTTTTCATAAACAGAGCTTTTGTCCATTGTGTCATTATCCAGCCAGCATTCCCTTAGGTCAGAAGAGGGAATATACGTTAACAATAGGAGTGATATGTGATAGCAGCTAGGTCTGGGAATGTGTGGATTTATCTTTTCAACACAAATGAGAAGGATGGATTCTGTTTCTGTAATAACTGCAGACACAGAACCGGTCTCTTAAACACCTGTCACAAGATAAAGACTTAACCATTTCTGTACATTTACACCACACCGGGCAATTAATTGATAATTGAATTGTAATCAAGACTGAGATTCAGTCCTGTTTGTCAATGATTCTTTGAAGGAAGAAAAATTAACTGCTGTTGTGTAAATGGCAACGAGTAAAAGTCTGTATTGTTTATAATCTTGAAATCAATTTTCACAAACTTATGGCAGTTTCATATTGTCATGTTGTCCAGTGTGCTTGTTTATGATATTGTTAACAGTTTGTAAAATGAAAAATTATAACCAAGTTTGAATAGATTTAAATAAATAAATACATATATTTTCAAGTAGAAATCGTCCAAACAGCTACACCAAGTACAATTTTGAAGACTACACCACAAAATTTAAGTAAATAATAGCTTAACAAGGTTAAGTGTATATAAAATTATTCTCCATATCCTTAGAGACAAGCAGGTATACGTCATAAAAACAAGTTATCTATGGAGAGTGTAAACCACTCACAATAAAAAGTAAATAAATAAATAAATAAATAAAAAAAGAATGTATGTTTGTAATGTATTATGTATTGCAATTTTTTGGCAACAAAGGCTTTGTGATTGAATAAATGCAAAATACAGTTTAATGCCATATTATAACATTCCCATGGAGACAGACAGGTGGTAGTCCTAATCCCCAATAAAGTTATATAGTACAACTATGATTAATCTAATAATAATATATATTTTAAATATTTATCTTTTTTATTTCCCCTTTTTCGCAAAAAGTAAATGTAACTCACCACTGCTCAACTTTGCTGGGTGGGTCTGGTCACTGATTGACACCCCCCTCTCTCAGTGACCACTTTGCAGATCGAAAACACAACCATTAACATATGCAGGTGACTTGCAAGGTGAAACTAGGAGGAAGTGTGAATGAGCCTTTTAACATAATAATATAGGTCTGACTTAAGTGTTAATGTGATGTTGGAAACACCAGCTATAACAATAAATACAGCTTTGGTTAGTAGTCAAGTTTGGTCTTCTGTTTTCATGTGCCAGCGCTGAATGTAACTCAATTACATTTACATGAGTAACTTTAAAAGAAACTGTTCTTAACTTTTTCATGCTGTATACTCTTACTCCTACTTTATTCATATTTTGAATACTACTCAACTCTACTACTCTACTACACTACACAAGTGCATTGTATAACATTCCTAGAGCGTCCATCAAATGCTTTTCACAGTGTGACATTAAACTTTTCTAACCAGACCAAGACAGTGGCAACCCCACTCACAGCCAGAAGGTCTGTTTTTGAGCTATCTCAGCCTAAAAGTTACATAGTACATCTCCAAGGAACTTTTTCTAATATTTGTCCACTATATTTTCCAAATATAGCTACTTGAAAATCAGCACTTCCAACTCCAGTACAGTTTTTGGCCACTCTACCACCTCTGCCAATAATATATATGTTTTCTATGTAATATTTTATTACATAAATGCTTTCATATTAGACCCTGGAGTCTGAACTTGCAGTCAATGGCCTGAACTCCACTCAATGACGCCCTCTAGTGTATCTAACTTCAAGTACTCTTTTTACTCTCAGGTTCTCTTCCCTTGTAATTTAAAAGCTAAACTATTGAGATAATGTGACTAAATTATAACCAAAAAGTCAGTACATATGCTGCCTATATAAAACACACCAACAAATTCAATCATATTTACTTTTTAAGTATAAAAATTTTTCAGCATGTTTCAAAGGAATGAGAAAATGTAAAATACAACATTCAAAAATAATTTTTCACATGATAGTACAATTAGTTTCAGTTCATTTTACCAGTGTCAGGTTTGATTGAGTAACAGATGGGTAAACAATGGATATTACAGCCATGCAGTTTAAAGGCTTAGACAGAAGGCATTCCCAAATTTATCAAAATGCTTTGGTTTTGATGGGTGAGAAAATAAAAATCTTGCTACATTTTGTCAGCAAGTGCCAATATTTAAAAAGTCCAGTGGAGAGGCATCAGCGTGAGTTCTGTTTAACTCTACAGTGAATACAAATGTATTACAGAAATTATGTAATGTGATGAGAAGCGTCCAGCGCTTCAGGTTTTAAGTAGCTAAACATTGGCTGAGATGAACCACTTGCTTGTGTAACAGGAGACTGGCTCAGTCCAGATTGTCCAAGGTCTTGGTTCTGATTGTCTTGGTTCTCCACAGAAGCCTCTGCCCCTGCACCGACAGTGCTGCCCTCTGCTGGTGGGACAGGTCTCCAGGTGAGAGTGGGAGGCTCCAGAGGATGGCTCATAGGATTGACCAGAGTGGTGAGGTTAATGAAGTGAGCCACAGACTGAGGGGCTGCTGTGGGGCCCACTGTCTCTGGGACCAGCTCTGCAGGGCGGTTGTGAAGCATGGCAGAGCCACTGACGGTGTCAAAGGTCACGGTGAGGATGGGGTTGTCCAAGTGACCCACGGCCACAGGCTGAAGGCTGGTGAACTGAGTTGGGGGGGTGCTGGTGATGGGAGTCACAGTTATGTTTGTCAGACCCACTGAGCTGTTAGAGGACGAGGCAGCAGACACATTAGGATCAGCCAGGACCACCACCTGAAAATGAGGAAACAAAATGCTTTATTTAGTGACTGTGGTTCATATTTTACTTACTGCTCCTGTAGACAAAGTGCCTTCTCAGAAATTATGTGGAGGAAGCAACTTTTGTATTCATTACTAACAAATCTAGTACATTAAAACCATAGTAACCTTTTTAACTCTACTCTACCTGTTGAATGCTCTGCACTGCAGAGCTGGTCTCTGTCTCCTCTCCAACAATGACAGTTCTAAACTCAGGCATGGACTCTTGTTTTGTTGGAGTGAAATCCACAAAGTCATCTGGATCGGACAGTTCTGGATCTGCTTGAGCTCTTTGCTTCTTCTTGGTGTTACGAGGCGGTCGGCTGGGTCTCGCTTGAGACAAAGAGTCCTTTTCCAGACTAAGAGTGGGCTACAGAAATGAATAGCAGAAAATATTCAAAATATGTGCTTGTTTGATTACAAAACTTAAAGTAGCAATATTTCTAACCTGTACAATGCTGACTGAGGAGTCATTGATAGTTGAAGTTTCCTGCAGATCGTCAAATTCATCCATTCTCATAGAGACCAACTGAACAAAACACCAGCAGTCATTTCTGTGTCTTTAAAAGTGCTTTAACATTACCACAGTTCTGAGCCTCACCTCGGGGTGTTTGCGGCGCAGGTGTCTGTTCATTGAGGCACGGGTGGACACCTTTGTCCCACATAAGTCACATGACTGCGCCTCCACCTTCTCATGGGTCAGGTGCACATGCTTCTGCAGCATGTACTCTGTCAGATACTTTTTGTCACACGTTGGACATGTCCAGGTCTTACCCACTACATAAGAATAACCAAATAAATAAACTCTCTGCACACAATACCACAGTGTTTTTAGCTTTAACTTACCTGTATGAATGAGCTTATGTGTCTCCAGAGTTGTCCTCTCACTAAAGGTTTTCCCACACAGTTCACACATAAAGTCTTTTATGCCTTAATGAAACATTAAAAAACATAACAATCAGGTGTAGTCACTTGACTCTGGTGTCTAAGGCTGCTGTAATGTCCTTCTCACTCCCTCAGCTTCAAAAAGCCTACAAACCCGGTATGGGCTGGACCTCAGTAATTAGCCCCAGTAAATTTGTTGACTGTCCAGCCAAAACTTTACAAAGACTTGCAGGTCTGGAGCCATATCCCGTCTCGCTGATTTCAGAAACTGGCCTACACAAAGTCTATGGAGTTTGATGTATTTACAGTAAAGACACAGAAGACAGACTCACCTGTGTGCCTCTTGTAGTGCTTCAGCATGTTGACTTTCTGAGCAAATTTGCGGTTACACACTTTACACTCGTACTCTTTGATGCCTTTGTGGAGCTTCATGTGATGTCTCAGAGCATGCTTAGTCTTCATACCTGAAAACAATCAATAAAACAATATGCAGCACATAACATAAAATAAAGCTTGCTTGGCTTCTGAGATCTGACAAGAATAGGCTTTGAACTGGACTATATAGACTGTAAAACACATGGCAAAAGACATTTCATAACAATCTAGAAGCCTCCATATTTGAAACTTTATTTGCTAAAAAAAAATATATATATATATATCTACAGACATACTCATCTGAATAGCTGACTAATTGAAAAAAAAAAAGGCTCACTAATCAGCTAAAATGTTAGTCAGTCTATATGAGACAATAGGTAATCTATAGGTTACCTTTGCCACACTCTGCACATAGGTAGTCTCTGATGTCGTCATGGACCCTCAGGTGCTCCTTCAGCATGTCTTTTCTGGCAAACGATTTGCCACACTTATCACAGCTGTGACTTTTGACCCCTGTAATAACACATGGACAGTACTGTGATTGTAACATGGTCAGTGTTCAGTCCGTTTAATCTCTCACTACATACGTTTACTCACCAGTGTGGATGATCTTATGTCTCTCCAGGTTTCCATAGCTATTGAAAATGCGCCCACAGACCTCACATGGGTGGATGTACCTAACAGACAAATTGTTTTAGGGGGACATATGATATATGTATGACATGTAAGATTGACTTTAATGAGCAATTCACCCATGTTATAACAGTGTTCGCTCAACATTAACAAGCTCATAATTATATTTAATTGATTCATGCATGTTCAGAAATGTCACACGGCAATTTTTCCCAAAAAAATAAATAAAGATTAAAGAGAATCCCTTGCTTGCCTCTGTGAAATACCACAATGAAGGGGCTGGATCTCTCAGTTCTGCAGTTTTGAATGGAAAGTCAGTGGGCCTGTTTCTATTATCAAGCTGTTTTAGATCAATATTGCAGTGTAAAATAAACAGAATGTAACATAACCCATTATACACATGATATTGAATTAAATATTTAATACTTCCAAAATTATCAATGAAACTTACGTTCTTATTGCTGTTTAGGAGTAAATCTTACTTTTGCACGGCGGGGTCAGGGAGCTGCTCTCTGTGAATGACCAGATGTGCGTTGTACGTGGCCTTCAGAGCGAAGCGTCTGTTACAGATCCCACAGCCATAACCGCGCTCTTTGTGCTGCTCCATGATGTGCTTTAGATACTCTTTACCCTTCGCAAATGACAGCTGAGACAAAAGCACAGTGTTATACATTTGTACACAGATTGGAGTAGAGTATAGACTGTATAAAGAAGTGGACTAAAGGAGTGTGACGTCACCTTTAGCGTTTGGCTCCAGTCAAATGAAGCTCACAAGGCTAGCAGTTATGGGATGTGTTTGGAGCCAAGTTCAATATTAAGAATAGGAATTTATTTATTGACACAATAGGAAAAATAATACCCCAGGATCATGTAGAGCGGGTTAATATGAACAATTTAAGACCAAAATGACGAGTCTCACTGCAACATTTACACAGAGAGGGGTGACAGTTTTTCAATCTGAAGCTACTTGGAGCCAATGTCGATGGAGCCGGAGGTGCCCCCAAGCTCACTTCCTATTTGGCGGGTAGCTATATCCATTTTATATACAGTCTATAGAGTAGAGTGGTGTATTCATAGACACTATATAAAGTATATATAGGGCCTATGGGATGCAGAATTTGGCCATTCTTACTTGATAAAAGCACGATAAGGGCAGCCAGATGACTTGTAATTGAATAAAAATTCATTTCAAATTCAATAAATTTAAATGAACACACTGAATGGAAAAGGCTACAATTTCCTCTACAAACAAAGACAAAAATCCCAATTTGATATTTCTTTGTAATCATTCAACCCTAAACACAAATAAAGAATAGTGGTGTATACACATATAGGATCCATCTATTCTTACTTGACATTTTTTGCAGTTGTATTTGTGTCGGTCAGGATCCTCTAACTCATCTTCCTCATCTGTTTCTTCACTGTCCTCTGCAGAAATCCCAATTTTCTTGATGAAGTCTTCTCGTTCCTGCTCATCCATAAGTGCAATGTCCTAAAAAAAAGCGTTGGATACATAAGCCTGATCTCTTTCATTTTAGTGGATAATGTTTATTAAAATTTATATTGACCTATTATCTATTATCTCTACACAATGAACTGAATATTGTTAAAAATAAAATGTTGTTTTTTTTTCTATGTAAAAATAAAGTAAACCAGATGGTTGAATGATGATGTTAGCGTTTAAAATGAGAGGCAAAAAGACACCTTAAGGTAATTAATGGATGTTTCTAAGTAATAAATAAAGGAACATGATTTGACGTGCAATGCCATGTTGCAGAAAATTCCTCAAATCCCAGAATAACTGTACACATTTTTATGCTACAGATTTCTCCAGGGATTTTATTGTAATTACACCTATAAACCACAAATTGGCTGCAGGAACATTTTAGTTCATTAAAGGGGCACTATGCAACTGTTTTGGTGGAGAGTTCACCACCTATTTGTCTCCAAAGAGATATAAATATTCCAGTTTTGCATTAAACTTATCCATCTTGCTTTTATTCACCAACAGGTGTTTTTATTGCTCAATACATAAAATACCTTAAACATACATTCATTCATTCATAACATACATTCTTCCTGTATACCGGACACCTCTCCACAGATCTCACCTGCAACTTGGCCTGGTGGCATTACTTGCTTGTCTCTATGGTAGTATTAAATCTCATCTCCATGGAGACAAGCACTGCATGGACCCTCAACCACAAAAGTTCCTCAGTGCACCTTTAATTACCTTGAAGTGGACATGGATGTGATCCCGAAGCACGTCCACTCTGAAGAACTTGCGGCCACAGATCTCGCAGGTGTATTTCTTATCTCCGTGAGTGAGCAGGTGCTTGTTCATATTACTCCTGCAGGAGAACACCTGTGTACACAAAATACTGCGTTAGACACTTATCGCTCAGACGTCATGCCCTTGGTGACAGATTTCATTTATGTTGTGCAGTTGTAACCTTTCCACAGATTGGACAAGGCGATGGCTCCTTTCTGTACTTGATGTTTTCTTCACTGTTGGCCTCCAGATCTTCTCTCTTTGTGTTTTTGGCTCCTGTGTACAATTAGTTTAGGTTTAAGAACAGAGCAGGCAACATATAATAAAAGTTCTATATTATGCAAAACTGACTCTTGTGAGCATTAAGCCATGCTTTTACCTCCTCAAAAACAAACCTGGAGTTGTGTTTTGTTTCATTCACACTGTTTGGTTAATAGTCTGTCATATCCAAATCTCAAAATACCCTGTCCCACCCTGTGATGTCATGTAGTGATGATTTTCACCATAACAGCTCCTTTTACCTTTAGTTCAGTAGAGACGGGAAATTCCTGTGCTGAAAATATCCAAATTACTCTAGAGAAGGTGTTTGGAATTTAAAACACAGTGGAGCACTTGCTGTATTACTTGTATTGTTTTCCGCAGCGTTTGTGTTTTAAACATGTGTGAATGAAACAAAACACAACTCCAGGTATGTTTGTGAGGAGGAAACAACATTACAACACAGAAAACATCAGAAAATAGCCTAATATGGGCCCTTCAAGGCACTATCTAATACAGTATAATAGCAAAGTACCAGCAAAGCAAATACAAAACTACACATATACTGATATTTTACTCTCTGCTTTACTATATACATTTTTAAATAAAAAAAGATGTTATTGGTTTGTCTGTAATATTCCACAGTATGGCGTTAAACCTATCTATCTTGAAGTTATTGAATTATTGGTGTTTTATTGTGTTTTATTGTTATAGTATTGTCAAAAATATCTTCAAAAGCATGCATTCTTACACAGATGTCATATGTAAATGTGCCTGCTACTGCCACCTGTTTCATTCCACGGAGATAGATATGTTTAATAGCACGGAAACGAGCAGTTGCAAATAATTGACCCTCTGCCAGACACAGACCGCCTTTAACTGAATTAACAAATATTGACTAATAGATCTTCATTACCAGAAGATGGTGTTATACCAAATAATACAGCATCTCATTTTAAGATCTGGCAGTGTTATTATTTTTTTCATCTGAATAAAATATAGCAGTTTCATTACATTCCTAAACATTTATAATATGTCCATCTAATTTGTCTAAATGTCTAAATGCTTTAAAACTCTTTATATTCAAACACGTGTTCATTTGTCAAAACATTTTAAGATTAATTGAAATAATTGTTTTTTTATTTAGTCTGCAATAATGTCTACAGTACTTTAAGTTATAAGTTGACAAAAATGTGTGTAATGCAGTCTTAGTTTTAGTCTTTATGATTACTTTTTATCTTGTTTTAATCTTTTAATCGTTTTAGTCAGCAAAAATATGACAATGACAAAAATAGGAGTACAGGTAGATGAAAAGCAGCCTCACCCACACCGTGTCTCCGGTGGTGTTCGAGCATCACATCTTTGCGGTAAAACATCTTGTTGCAGATCTCACAAGAGTAAAGTTTGTCTCCATGTTTTTTCTTGTGCTTGGACAGGTTACTGTTGGTGGAGAAGAACCGCGAGCAGATGTCACACTGGAAAGTCTTGTCATCTGGAAAAATAAAAATAAAAGTTCTGTTAAGGTCCAAATCAAAAGAAAGTTGAAATTGGCACACATTTAAGTAGCTTCTTCAGTTTTGCAGGGCCCTGGTAAGGGGCTGCCTTAAATATCTCTAAACGGAGGAGATATTTCAACCTTGTTTGGCTGTTTCATAGTACATATATGTTTAAGGGAGTTTTCACACATTACTGCACTCTGTGGAGCAGTTGTAGTGCACACTAGCTTTAACTTCACTGTTGGGTCAGCCGCCCCATGAGCCAAATGAGCCACATGAGAGGAGATCAGCTGACCACCATAAGTTATTTCCATGACAACCGGCTTCATGAAAACACTCTTCCCTGGGGCTGCTCGCAGTGGTCTTTCTTTCATGTGTGGCTAAATGTACCATGAGGACTATGCACGCTGGTGGAGCAGAACAGCCCACAGACCACGGCTTAAATGTCCAGACAGAGTCAGGAGAAGTGTTGTTGATATTAAGTTCCAGTTCACCTTGTTAGACGAATGTTTCAAACTGCTAGCTCTGAAATGCCCATTCATAAAAAATATAAGTGATACAAGCACTTTTGAACCCATTTCAAGCACTATAACTTGCACCGTGAACTGCACATTCCAGTCTGGGGCTGGCCACTTCCAAACTGCACTCACTTTAAGAGTGTGACAGGAACCTGTTTCAGGCCGTTAAATACTTTCCAGAATGTGGCCGTCATGTTCATGACCCTCTCGGATTGAACACTCTTCTAGCTACATGAACCTAACTAGTGTCAGTGTGAAAACACTCTTAAAGTTTATTGTTATTATTTATTAGTATTTACCTGTTCTGCAGTTGTGAAATTTCAAGGCATTTTCTAGACGAAAGGATTTCTCACAGGTGTTGCACTTATATTTGTACTCCAGATCAGGCTGGTGAACAGTAAACACATTATACACATTAAACAGGCACTAAAACAAAACTTCCTTTGAAGAGGTACCTACCATTGTCTTGCTGTGCTTATAAGAGATGTGCTGCTTCAGGCTTTCTTTGCGGCTAAATAACTTGTCACAGTCGTCACATTTAAAGAGCTTGTCCCCTAAAATATAACATATAAATATATATTATATTGTCTTCATTATGTTTCTATATGTCATGTGTCTGTCTCACCATGGGAGCGGATGTGTCTGTTCAGATTGCTGCTGTTTTGGAAGATCTTGCTGCACAAGGAGCAGCGGTACACCTTCTTTTGGTCTCGAAGTTTGGGCCTTTTGATGACCGGCTCAGACTCTGTGTCGTGGGCTGGGACAATGCTTTCAATTGGTGCCATTTCTGGTGTAGTTTCAGTTTCCTCCAAAACGGAACTGTGTTTTATTGGCTTTGAAACTGTATTTATGGCAAGAGAGACAGAGAAATGATTTCAGTACAGTGAATACAGTAAAACAATACTTTGTACCACTGACAATAATAATTCTAAAACAGGATAATTCCAGTAAAAAAAAAAATTGTAGAGACTGATATTGTAATGTGTGTGTCAGCAGTAAATAGCAGAGATCAGTTAATCATTTGACCAACTACAGCTCAAATATTATCATAGGCTTAATCCTATAAAGAATAAGAAAAACATCAATTCCAGTGCAAATAAAAGGTACATGTAATAATTGTTGAGCATATGTTTATTCATCAATTTTGTTGAAGGTCCCATATTATGTTATTTTCTATTCTATGTTCTCATTGAAACATGGCTGGAGTTGTGGTTTGTTTCATTCACTCACGTTTAACACAAAAACCCTCTCAAACAGAAAACACACTTTAATTTTTGTAACATGAAAGTACTTGTTGATGAGATACTGCCTTACTCAGAACATATCCTACCTTTGCTTTTGTTTGCAGTGGTAGAGATGGTGGGTCTGCGCCCTCTGTTTCTTCTCCCCCGGACGGGACCTTTCTTCTGTGTGCGTGGAGCAGAAGGGGGACCTGCATCCACCTCTGGAAAAACGTGACTGTCTTCTTGTGGGTCGATTGGAAGCACCATTTTTACATCATCTGTGAAAAGAAAACGAAAAAGTTAATAATTAAAGATGCACTATGTCATTTTTTGAGGGAGGGTCCTCCACCTGCTTGTCTCTATGGAAATGCTATTGCTTTACCTGGTGTTGTGAAACAGTTTTGTTGGTGAACTATGCTATATAAATAAAGTGGATTGGATTGCTATGTTCCACAGTATTCATTTGTTTATCTCCATGGAGACTCTGGGGCAAGTTACAGGCCAGATCTGTGGAGAGGTGACCCTGCATACAATTAGAATGCATGCTTTGAAGATATTCTTTAGCTGTAAAATGACATCTAATTAAATAAGATAAGTGCAAGATAGAGGAGATCGATGCTATACTGTGGAACATTCCAAACAAAGTAATAACATTTCTATGGAGACAAGTGGACAACTGACCCTCTACCAGAAAGTTACATTGTGAAACTTTAATAATAACAGTTGTACAGTTGTAAGAATCATGAATCAAGAAATGTCTAACACAGAACCTACTTGAATTGTGCTCTTCAACATCTGTCAGCAATTTGGGTCCAGTTTTCTCTAAAATCAAATGTTTATGGACAGTTAGTTTTTATTATAACAAAATCTTTAAATATATATAGGTTTCATAGTGTAAGATATGTAAACAGACCTGATGGAGGTAAGGGAGGTTGAAGTGGAGGTTTTAACATTGGTTTCTCCATCTTCTTAGCGTAAAAGGCACCGTACCATACTCGCAGCTCAGTACCTGGTAGGACATCCTAGGAACCACATCATCAAGTTCATGAGATTTCACAATATACTAGGACCACTGTAGTTTAAAACAGAGCTGAAGGACAGGTCAGAAGTCTACAAATTTGCTGTTAAACTGTCAGACTGTAGATTGGTTGATCTGGTTTATGGCCAATATGTTTCTAATTACCGGGCCTGTCCACATGTAACAAAAACACAAAAAAACACAAATTTCCATGTCTTCTCTGTCAACATAAATAAACAAAAGTCAAATGCTTCACAGTGCAGTGCTGTTATTAAACCCTAAACACTGATTATTGTCAATTAAAAAGACTTTAAGCCTTAAGTTTAATAATGGCAAGTTTGTGAAGCCAATCCCAAACAAATAACAATGATAAGAGCAACATTTGAGAATAACAAGTTGGGACATTTCTTTTAGTGAATCTCCCATAGAGTTACATACAAACCTGCCCTCCATTTAATTCAAAATCAAAAACATGTATGTAACGTCTAATATAGTCACAAAGCAGTTCACATCTATTGATTAATTATGATTGATTATCTTAGCATACTTGTGAGGTGTTGAAGTACACATCGTCATCTTGTTGATACGCTGTCAGATTCTGATGACTGTGGTCTGTGGCAGGTCTCACGAGCATCATCCAATTACAGTCCTCCTCATTGCTGGTGTTAAAACACACCACAGTGCCATCTTTTTGAAAAACCTGATCAGTGAGAGAAAGTAACAGTTAGAGCTGCAAGATTAACTGCAATCTCACTGAAATTTCTATTTGAATGGACACAATTAGAAAATGGCAAAACCTGCAATTTTCAAAGTATTATAATATCCTCCACAAACAACAAAATCTTATTTCTGCATACATACTACTAACCATGTAGTTGAGATCTGTGCAAACATGTTCTGAAAGTGATTTATCAATTCTTCTGGACATGTTTAAAATTGGAACTTTGAACAGAATCCTATTATTAAAAGGTGAATTGTGTAACTTTTTAGTGGAAAGTCTGTCAAAAGCTTTTCTCCATGGAGATGTTATTGCTTTGTCTGTAGTGTTTCACATAATGATATTAACCCTTTCTATCTTCACGGAGACCAAACCAGACCAAGTTACAGGTCAGATCTGCGGAAGAGCAACCCCACTCACAGTCTGAATGAATGTTTTGTGTGTAATTTTGAGTTATAAATAAAACCACCTGTAATTTAATAAATGTCAAGGTAGAGCTGTTTGGGACATTCCAGGCAAAACAATGACATCTCAAGTAGGTGACGGACCGAATGAAACAAGTATGTGATGGAGCCTCTACCAGAAAAGTTACACAATGCACCTTTAAAACATAAATCACAATCTAATCACAATGTTCATCAGGAAAATCATAATGAGATATTTTTCTCTAATCATTCAGCCCTTGAAACAATAGGAAATAATACAGCAGGAAAAGATTTGTCCTTGTTGCAGAAAAAGGAAACCACCTTAAGAGGAAATGTCCCCTCTCTTTGTAAATGGGAGACTCTTTTAGCCTCAAAGGGTCCAAATCGTGTTCTCTTGACAAGGCGTCGTAGTACAAAAACTCCCTCTTCTCCGGTCTTCACTTCTCTGATCTCCAAACTGTTCGGTAAGGAGGACCTAAAGAAAAATAAATAAATAAACATATTACCAGTGGTGGATGAAGTCCCCAATTTTGTTACTCAATTAAAAGTACAGATACAGGCGCAAAAGATACTCAGGTAAAAGTATCAAATATGGAAATGTAGAATATTCTACGGAAAGAAATAACATAACCATGGAGACAAATAAATGGTGTATAGAAAATAGAAATGTTAGACAGTGTGTAACATGCAAGCCAACTTGATGGTTTTATCCAGTGTGTAGTTAGAGATTTGTGTCAGTTACACTTGACCAGACATTAGGAATTTAGAGTATGCTTATCAACAGCAAAAAGCATTTTAAGTGGACGGAAAATATATAAGGTCCAAGATAATGTTTAATCTTTAGATGTGAATAATTGTGTAAATACTGGAAGGGGGGATTTACCTCGCTCTGCTGAGTACAAAAGAGTCCTGTACAGTCACTAGGGGCCCCAGTTCAGGACACTCCGAGTCATGGTACTGTCCACAGTCATCACACCCTGCAACACAACGTCAGCAACAGCAGCTCAAACAAAAAGCCCCTCTACATATTATAATGTACATGGGCCATACTTACAGACAAACTCATCTGGTGTTGGATCAGCCATTGTGCCAACCTAAAACCTGGGAACAGAATGGATTAATGAAATTTCCGTGACAACAACAATCAAAATGTTGATCTTATAAATAAACCTTAAAGGAGGAAGGAAAGGACCCATATTACGCTACTTTTTGGTCTATGTTATTCTGTTGCTTCCTCATCACAAACATACCAGGAGTTGTGTTTTGTTTCATTTACACTTTTAACACAGAAATCCTGTCTTTTAGTCCTCTCAAACAGAAAACACTCCCACCTGTTCCACCTTGTGATATGTGGTTATACACGTTTTTTAAACTTCATTTGGATGATTTCAGACCTGGAATTGTTAATCTCTACTGAACTAAAGATAAAAGGTAGCAGTTCACTTGAAAACTACTGCTTCATGGCATCACAAAGTTGAACAGAGCATTTTGATCTTTGGAGATGTGGACAAACTAATAATAAAGGATTACTCAAACATGTGAAAATGAAACAAAACTCAAATACAGGTATGTTTTTGAGAAGGTAAAAACATTCTGACATGGCTTAAAGCTCACAGAAGTCATTATGTAATATATGCCCTTTACTAAACTTGATTTTATCAGAATGAGAAAGTTTTATTGCCATGGCTAGTGCACAAACAAACAAAATTCCCCAACTAGGAACTTGCATCATGTATATGGTGCAACATAAAACAATGATTAGGCCTAATAATGGTACAAAATATAAATGATGATAATTAAAATAAAGGCATGCATAACAAAAATAAAGTGTAATGTAAGGGCAGCCTACTCTTATACTTTAATGACTATTTCTGCAGTATTTGCTCCAACCTGCTGTTGAACTACAGGTGCAGATTAGCATTCATGCTATAACCTGGCATCAGCATCTTTCCTATGACTTTTGTCTTGGGTGATCTAATGTTGTGCACTGTTCCTGTACAAGTGAAACCATACCATTCTATACCATGCTATGAGATTAACTACACCGTTTCATGTCATTGGTCAAAATAGAGCGGGAATTCACTATCACATGTGTTGAATTACAATGTTAAAACACCAAGTAGCCTATGCAGTTTGGACTTGAGTCATCCTTTCTCAAACTGCAGTCCAGCTATGAGATGAGATCCGGGATTTCAGCCGCTCCCAAACTCTAGCCGGGTTTTAACTCCGATCTGAGCAGCTCCTCTTTGGCGACTGTAACAAAGAACAGTCGGCATGGCGGATGGACTGGAGACGCACAACACCAAACGGGAGTCAGGGTTGATCAGTCCCCCCACGCCGCGGCCACAGGCCCGTAAGCCGCGCAAACCGAGGCATTCAAACCGGCTGCAACTTTTCAACATATCGGCGCCGCCATTTGAGCTAACTGTGGCGTATGTTTTTAGAGAAACGTGTTACCTTTTCTGCAAAAGACCCTTCATTTATCGAGTCCTGACTCCGGGTTCCAATCCGCTCCAGAAACGGCGCAGGACCGGAAACCAACCTCGCCCACGGAATTATGGGAGTTGTAGGCGCTTGAGCAAGTGTTACAGCAATGCAGTGGGGGGAAAGTGAAACAAACTCTGACTTCTGTATGTGCATTTAAACATATAAATATATCATAATACTATACCACACTTTGCAGGGAGGAATACACTGATAAAATAATAATTATTAAAATTACAGGTGTATTTGCATTTATAGGCACACCTTTAAAAGGAGATCCAATATGCTTTTTGGGGGTATTTACTATCAAACTGCAATTTACATATTACTTTTAATTTTTTTATGCGACTTTTTTTAACATTTGTCCGAGAATTTTATATTTTTGAATAATCGCAAGTACAGAGAAGTGGGTGGCCATGAGAAAACCCAAGCCTCAAATGCATGACGTTACACGATTATTCAAACATGCATGAATCAGTTTAAGTACAACTTGTATTTGATTGTATTATTGTATAAGCAAATGAGGAAAAAGCATTACAACATGGTTAAAAGCTCATAAAGGTCAATTATGGATCATATTTCCCCTTTATTGGTAAAGCAACTTGTATAGCATTTGAAAATATCGTGTGTCTAAGTCATTATTGTGAGTGGAGATCACACAAACAAAATCAAAAGCCTGATTACATGTACGTACTGTCCTGAACACCATATCTTTATTTTAGATAGTTTCATGTAAACACTCTAAGATATGTTATGTGCATAGGCTTCTTGATTATTGACATACACAGCTGATAATGTCACTGCATTATTAACCAGTTTTACTGTAAGTCTTCTGTGAGCAACATCTGGCACAGGAGAAACCACTGAATCTACTTCTTTCTAACACGAATAACAAGGCATTCTGTTAAATTCTGTCACAGTGCGGTCTCCCCACTGCTGCTGCAAAATGATTTCCTCTTATTTTACAAACAGTAGTGAAGAAACATCTTAAACAAGCTGCTCAGAAAACTAAAATACAATCATTCGCTGGATATAAAAGCACCCTCAGTATTTTGGCTGCACTTCACTCCGACCTTTTCCTACGGTGATGTTCAAAGCAACATCTGTTCTAACAGTCGAAATGAATCAATGCTGAAGTAGGGCTGGGCGATATGGATAGAAATTTTATTGTGATCTCATCCATATGACAATATGTTTTGGTGTTATTTAGTCAAAATGTGATTCACTGCTTACCTGTTTAATGCAGTTACAGTTTAATGCTCAAATACACCAAGTCCTCCTTATATAGTCAACCTTCCTAACGCTCTGAGTGACAGGTGGAATTAATCAATCATAGCGAAGTACGAACTCTCAGTACAAGCAAATGGCTAACACTTAAAAGGTGCACTGTGTAACTTTTCTGGTGGAGGGTCTGCTAGGGTGCCCACAGTAATGTTATTGCTTTGCCTCTGATTTAATATATCTTGGTATCTTGTATTTAATCAGTTACTAGAGTTTTCACTCCTCAAAACTACTGCAAAACATGTATTATTTCTGTGATCTGGCCCATTTCTCCACAGATTGGACCTGTAACTTGGCCTGGTGATGTGGCCTTCTTGTCTCCATGAAGATAGTTAACTTAAATGCCATACTGTAAAACATTTCAGGAAAAAACAACATGGAGTTAAGCAGGTAGCGGACCCCTTACCAGAAAAGTTACACAGTGCACCTTTAAAGACAAGTTGTGATCTGACTGGCTCAAAAAAAAAAAATTTATATATATATATTTTTTTTCCAATTTTTTTGTGCATATCGCCCACCCCTGTGTTGAAAAGACTTGGACATACAACCATAAGCTTCATGAGTGCATAATGCAGTTAAATATGGCCAAGTTACATCACAGTCCCTGGACAAAGGATCCGGTAGTTCCCTTTGACACGTTAACATCCCTGCTGATAACAGTAGTGTACAGGAGCAATACAAGACATAAGAAATTGCATATTATTCAAAAACACTGCAGACCAAGGTAAAATTATACTAAGGCTTACAACAGTGTTTGCACTAACAGATATCATTTGAAAATGTAGGACTCCTGACTGTTAAACTCATAACAGTTTCATATGGACATACAGTTGTTATTTTGATTATCTTTGAGTGTAAAAAATAACAAATAAATAAAAAAAATATTACATGAGTCCAGATATTATTAGTGTTGAAAAGCAGTAATGGACCTATTTTGACTAGTCATGCACACACTTCCCTTTCAGAATTCATGAGAAACAAAAGAGGCCTTATCTGAAGAGTAGCTCTGGTCAATGCACTGAATATCTAAGGACGTGAAGTGTGCAAATCATTCACCACACCACTCCTTTCTTCATCTTTGGTCCACTGTAAAGAAAATTACAGTTTCCTCGTTCCAGCAAAAAAAAAAAAAAAAAAAAAAGTCAACTTTGTCTTCCACAAATAAAGAGGTCAGGAATCACAGCCCAGTACAGTTCTTTCTCTCAGTAACAAGGCCACAAAGCGTGTTTTCAAAAGGTTGCATAAGATCAAGCAAAAGGAACATGCAAAATAATACCCTCTTTTGTTGCAAGAAAATAAGAGTAATTCATCCACTTGTTATTGGGATGAAGTTAGGACTCTTATCAAAAGCACATGGCAACAAAGAGAATATTTTCCTTTTGTATTTCCTCATTCACAATGCTACAGGTCTGGTATGCACAGGCAGTTGATGGAGCAGGAAAGTCAACTGTACATGAGTTACTGGAAGCCTTGTCTAGGGGGAGGGAGGTGTTGGGGGGTTTGGGGTCACTGGGGTCAGGTATGGCCTTCCCCTGTGGAGGTAGACCCATTAGCTTTGCTCTTGTGTTTACTCTTGCGGTGGAGCATTCGGCTGAGGGTGGCTGTTCGACTGGCCCTCTCCACTGAAGCGGGAGACTCCAAAAATACCAGGTCGTTATGGGACTGGCTCATGCCCGGCTCCTTCCTCTGGTGACGCCTCCGAAAGAACAGCCTCGCACCTTTCTGGAGGAAGCTGGCTGAAAAATTAGGAAAGAATACTGTTAAATTCAGATTATCATTAACGGAAAAAGCACAGCTAAAATCTAAACAAAAGCAGTGCGAAGAACATTGTGTTAGATGGTAATTATAAGTAATTTCAGTGGAAATAGTTTTGCAGAATTAAATAGAGAGCAGATTAATCACCAGCTAACACATAGTGGATTACACCAACTGAGCAGTGTACTAAGTCAAACCTGGTTTTATAGTGAGATAACAGCTTTTGGATCTACAAACTGAACAAAGAACACTGGTCAATTAAACCCAAATGTAAGTATTCTGTAATTTTATCAAGCATAACATGCAATAAATCTTGAGGATGTTTTTCATACTAGATGATGAGTTCAGTGGGTTTGTCCGGTGGGGTTCTACAGCTCTCAACAATGACAACTATAGTAGTACTGCTTTCTACATCTAGCAAAGTCTACAGGAAGCATTATTGATAAGTGCTTATGAAAGACTTACTCATGTGGACATAATGAGTGCTTAGCACCGCTTTCCTCTAAGTTGGCAGAGTTCAAAAACAAAAAGGTTCAAATAGCAGGAGAGAAAACAGAAACAGACTGCATCACTGAGAGGCAACAGATGGCTGTGAAACGAGCCAAGCACAGATTCTGTAAAATTATGCCTCTAGTAATATGTTATGTTACAACCTCCAGCAGTGAATACAAGTGTGTCAGTAGATCTCTGACCTAAGACCAGAGACAAACCCTCACCTCTGCTCTTCTTACAGTTGGCCTCAGACACACACATGGACAGTGAGGTATTATCCAGCTCTTCTCCTGTATTGCTCTCCCAGTCGTCTGGAGGCCGGCCCACCCCACTGGGGCCCTCCTGGGCATTAGTTTCATCGGGGGGGGCTGAGGGACCCTGATGCTATCGCCGTGGTTACATCCTGACTGGAGCTGCCCTCTGACATGGAGGCATCCATAGCAGCAGCATAGCCCACCATCAGCGCAAGCTCATCGTCCTGAGACACCGGGGTCTGAAATACAAAGAGGTGAAAGGTTTAAATGACAAGACTAACTGTCATAGACATTAACAGACAGTAAAAATGATTGGTGGTACCTTTGCAATGCCGGAAATAATGATAGTGCTCTTCTTCACGGGTGACTTGAGTTTCTGTTTGGCGGACTGGTGAAGCTGTCGAATGGCTGCCTCAGCCACAGGGTCTGTGCCGTTCAGCATCAGCAGCTCAGTGTCTGACGAGGACAGGGCTTTACTCACAATGTTTCCCACCACAGAAGACTGCTCCGAAACACGCCGCTCAGATAACTTGGGCTTGGTGGTTAAAAGTTTCTGAGAAGTGTCTGAGGAAAGAAAATATTTTTATGGAACAATGGAAGATGTACCCCTGACCTGTTTGAATTCAAGAGACAATATTCACCTATGCTGAGTCCCACAGGCAGTGGCCGCCCAGGCTTGCTCTTAACTGCAGTGATGGTGGTGACCACTGTGCCACAGGGCATCACTGTGCGGTCCATCTCCACTCTCTTAGTGGAAGCTGGGGTTGGGGGCTGCCAGGACCTCACCTCACTGGGCTCCAGGTAAGTAAACTAGGAAAGACAACAGTAACAAGTGTTATTAAAAGGAAGGAAAAATAATAATAGAGAAGAAGAAAGAAGCGAAGAACAATAGTTATAAAATTATTTTTAAAAATGTATAGTATAATACAGAATGTAAATAAAGATAACTTGAAAGTCCTCACTTCAGTAGTTAGTGATCCAGTCACTACATCTTTGGTCTTGAGTGCAAATGTTTGCTGTCCTTTGGGCTGCTTCTTCACAAGATCAAAAGGCACTGACACCTGGCCCAGCAATGAGGCTGGTGAAGAAAGTGAATAACAGATTATCTATACACCACAAGCAAAATATATTAGACATCAATCATATATACGTCCTATAGCTTGGATAGGACCTCAGCACCAAAATGTACCAGTCTAAAAAGTCACACGTGATTTTTTTCTATTATTTCAAGTTAATAGATATACATGTTGTCTTTTTTTTAAATCACAAAGGCGGTTATAATCTTTTTAAAATCCAGACTCCATACCGCACTTTACAATAACATTAGTTGTTAATTAGCTGTGACTAATGGATTACTGGCATAATCAGTTTAGTTGTTGCTGCCTTATTGAAATGTGCAACAACAAAGCAACAGAGCTTTGCAATGGAGGCCCAGGACCACAGAATAACAATTTGCAGACATGTCTTACACTCTTGAGGTTGCCCATCATTCACCACCTGAATTTTGAGCTCCTTTGATCGTCCATTTAGCTCACTGGAATAAGAAAAATGTATGATCAGAATTTAAATTAATATTGCAAATGCTGTTAATAAAAACGCACACACACGCACTTACAAAATAAATGGCTGTTCCCAAGTGGCATTAGTGGTGTTTTTGAGAGCTGACGTGCAGAACTTCTGAGGAGGGTCATCTAAGTGTAGTACACACAGAGGGTTTATGCTGCCTGAAGAAACAAGGACAAATTCATTTAGAAAATGTTCACAACACTTTTGATTCTTGTTTGAAATTCAAAAGTTACAAATGTTAAATAAAAAAATAACAAAGTACCAGCAGCATTCACATCCTCATTGCACGTTGCATGAATATTTTTCACCAGAAGTTTCCAGTCATGGGCACGGGGAGGTTTAGGAGGTGATGACGCTTTGTTATGAAGATCCTGTGGAAAAAAAGAGGCAATAGTTAAATACAAAAAATCCTTTAGTAATTATTACACTTATGTACATAAGAGATAATTTTACATGACACCAAATGTTAACAAGATGGGAAATATATAATGTAATATGTTACAATCAATGCATGTTTGAGTAGTCCTGTATGGTCCTACATTCGGTGCTTGAGTGCTCAGAAAATCTCAGACTCTGGTCTAGCACAGATGTCAGATACAATATATGTTGCATAGCCATTTTTTATACACCATAAATATAAATTTGCTGCTTGGAACAGTAAAATGCCACTATGGAGAGTGAGAGTATTTCACATTCAGTATTGCAGTTTATAATGAACAAAATCTTTAGACATTAAAGAGTATGTAATAGTTTATTACTAGGGAGCTTATTACTAGAGCTCCATTGTGACTGTCCTCCCATTGTTTTCAGAAGTAAATGTGTCATTAATTTTTTCAGAGTTTCCAAAAAGAGAAAAAAATTATAATGATATCTATCAGCTATGTGGTACCAAAAGACCACATCATTAAATAAAATTAAATTAAAAGCCGTTCCTGAGATTTTATTTTTGATCAGGGTCTGTCATAAGGTGATATTTTTTCATCTTTTGAGACAGATCAACATAAAATAAACAAGCACCAAACCTGTGTACACACCTTAACCTCTGAGCTCAGAGAAACAGAGGGATGAGTCCCGCACAACAACTGATACAACTGCTCCTTCACAATGTTTAGACTGCAGGGCCCAGGAATGCCCTGTGAAGAGAGGAACTTAATGAACAGAACCGGAAAATGGATGTTTATTTCAAAAGGCAGGCTGAATACTTACCTGATTGGGGACTAGTTTCAGCTGCAGCTCACCGGAGTCCAACTGGGAAATACCCCATGTAACCTGGATCTCACCTTCAGTCTCCTTCATCAAAAGGTCAAGCTAAACAACATAAAAACAAACATTGGTTTATGGTGTGAGTAATTTTTATAGTGGATATCCTGTGGTTAAAAACATGTATATATGCATATCCTGTATCTGAATACATTTTTCTATGTATTTTTCCAGGGCTGAATGATTTGCAATTTATATTTTAACTATAGGATTCTGTTCAGAAGATTCAGAAGAAGTAACAAAATAAATACAAAACAATACAAAAATAACAGATAAAAAAAAAAATTCAGAACATGTTTTTACAGATTTTACGACAGGTTAGCATTTTTTAGATATTTTTTGTTTGTGGAAGAAATCACGGTACTTAAAAAAATTTCAGCCTTTGTGATTTGCTAATTGTTTCCATTCAAATACCGATTTCCATTCGATTGCGATTAATCTTGCAGCTCTAATTCTAACAACTAATTTTCTCCATGATTTTACTAATTATAATAACTCATATATATTCTGTTATTTTTCATTGTTTAATACTGCAGCACCATATCACCAAAGCAAATTCCCATGGAGATAAAACATGAGGAAAACCCCTGATGTTTGTCTCATATGCTTGTTGCATAGTCTCAGTTTCACATGATAAAAGGCGTAATATGATGCTTCTTTAGTTTGTGCTGATACACGGTGAGCAAGCATATGTCTAAATAGTCTCCTCTCAAATTATGCAACCAACTTCGGAATGACTGAACACAGGAAGAGAGAGTAAAAACATGATACTCTCTTGTGTGGATAATGTCTTGGATTGAAGTGGTTATTATGCACCAGGTTGTGGGGTTCAGTGAATAAATATTTTACAAGCTTAGCCTCCTGAAGTGCATCAGACTAATGTTTACATCAATTACAACATACACAAAATACACGGTGGAAAAGAACTGAAGTAACACAACATAAAACTCTGCTTTCAAAAGTCATAATAATAAGTGACAAAAGGGTGAAGTTTACTTGTTAAAAGCCAACCAAACAATTCAATGAACTGGGTGATCATGTCACAGCGTGTCTAGATTCCAAACAATGGTCTTATCGGTATCCATGCTCAGGTGAATCTTCCAGGAAAATGATTCATGAACAGGGCCAAGGGAAGGAAGAACACTGGAAAATGTGTTAAAATGAAACTGTATTTGTAATGATTCAATCATCTAGAATCTAAATTAACCACAGTTACATTATATTTTAAATACATTTATATTGTTAGTCTTTGCTTAATAATACATTGTGATGTGTGAGCAATTGTGTCCAAATAATTTCCCTTTTGATCCATAAAGTTTGTCTAAGTCTATTTTAGTAATATTCACCAATACTATAAATAATTATTTATAAAGATGGTTGGGTCAGCTGACAACAAACAAATATTTGCGTGTTCAGCATGTCTTTAATGTTTGGTGGCTTATCTTTTTCATTAGAAATAGAAATATGGGTCAGAAAGACATTTTACTGGGGTCTATATGAATGAAGAGCAGTTAAATGATAACTATGGCCTATTACACAGTACATTTGACAGTAGGCCCTGTATTCAACCACATCACCCATCCCTGGCTGCCCTCATTGGGTCATTTAACATGTTTATGGAATATACTGTCCACCCAGACCCTTCCTAAACACATGAGGCATTTCAGACTGTTGTCGTTTTAAATGAATAGATGGAGACATTTGAAAGAACCTTCTGATTTTTTCCAGACTGGACCAAACAAAGCTGGCCTGAAAAGCCAAAACAAGTCCTCTATTATGAGCCTGCAACAATTACAGAACCCTGACAAAAACAGAACACTTCCACTTTAAATCCACCTTTGACCCATCACTTCCATTGTATTTATGGCAATGAGCTTGGATGCCTGGACAAGTACTTATTGTCTAAAAATAGAGGTAATACAATTGGCTTAACTGGCAATGCTAATACTATCAATTACAACATAGCCTCCTATCCACAGATCCTGTCTTAGTGCAGGTTAATAATCCTTCACTATGTCAAGATAATTTGAGAAGAGACCAGCATTGAATTCATTCTTTCAAAATATGATTGATTACTGGGAATTAGCTGTGATTATCCATCTGTTGCATAATTAGAGCCTCTTTAGTCTTGATTACAAGGTTAGGCTCTTAAAAATAAACCATTGATTTACTATTCCGTTTGTACACAGAGAGACAGAAATACTTTGATGTAGAACTTATGCCAGGAATGAGGTCATGTTGGACAGTACACAGAGTACAATAAAAACTACGGATGGTCTGGTGTGGATTTTTTTAAGCAGATAGCAATATCCAATATTTGCAGGTGCAGATATTAAGCTTTTAAAATCCATAGCAAAAACCACACATTTATGTTAATTTACAGTAAAGCTGACAAATCAAATTAACTAAAAATAATAACAAAATGTATTTATCTGGGATCAAAGTCATAAAATCATTTGTTGCATGATTGTGTAAACATACAGCGACACTTTCACTCAGTGATCTGTTGATTATTGTCTGTGGTGAAAAAATCTGATGCAAGACAAATCAGGAATAACACAGATATTAAAGCAGGGCAGAAAAAATACTGGTGCCAAATGTTCAATATTAGACCAATAACAATGTCTGGGGAAAACAACAAACAGCCGATAACTCATCTCTAATAAAAAATGCAGATGAGACTTACCAAGAATAAAAAGGATAAGGAGTGCTGTGTGGGTTCATAGAAAGATTTTCAAAAACAAGTGCTCAGTTGGAGATAGGGGTGGTTATTTGCAAAGGGAAAACAGCTCTGTCTTTTGGGTGTAATGTATAAAGTATAAAATGTATTGTGTGTTAAAGGCCCCAATTACACAAAATTGACTCTTGTGAACTTTAAATTATATTATAATGCTGTTACCTATTCAAAAACATACCTGGAGTTATGTTTTGTTTCATTCACACATGTTTGAGTAATCCTCTGTTCAACCTTGTGATGTAATGTAGCGGTGGTTTTCAGGTTAACAGCTGCCCTTTACCTTTAGTTCAGAACAGACTGTTGATGAAGCACAGTGGAGCACTTCCGGTATTACCACACAAGATGGAACGGAGTGTTTTCTGTTTGAGAGAAGAACTCAGCCTACATATGCAGAGTTAGTGTGTTAAACATGTGTGAATGAAACAAAACGCAACTCCAGGTATGTTTGTGATGAGGAAACATTATAACATAGACCTAAAAATAGAGTAATATAGGCCCTTTAAAAGCTGATGTATTGCTTTCAGGCTTTGAGTACATTTACCTGTATCTCCAGTGGCTCTATGCACACTGTGTATTTACAAGGAGGCGATGCAGCAGAGTTTGTGGATGCTGCGCTGACACAGAACTGAAGCTTTTCCGCGACCATCCTGCAGCAAGCAGCCTGTTGGGAAAGAAAGAGTGACGCTTAGACTTACACACATGTAAATCCTGTCCAAGGTATTTGAATAGAGCCAGAGTAGAGCATGAATCACAGCAGCCATTCAAATAAGAAAAAAAGACATGAAGATAAAGAGACTACACAGTATGCTGAAAGGTGCATTAAAAAAATCAATGTTTGGCAAATTCTTCTATGTTTAAAGTACTCAACGTTTCTGCTTCCAACAGCAAAATATAAAGCCAAGACTGCAGGTTTGATGATAAGTGGAGAAAATACCATCTTAATTACAGGATGAGTCTAGTGTGGCATTAGGTTGATGTGAGAGTAGAGGTGGTCAGATAATCCAAAAATATATAATAATGTGAATGGAAAAAATTTAGTATATTGTTTTTAATAAAGAAAAGAATGCTGCAAAAAAAAATGTTATGAAGATTCCAAACAGGGCTATAAAGTTATATCTCTGCACTTTTGTGGGTAATGCTATCATTTCACATGTTTTAACACATTTCTGTTGGCTTGATATGATTGATTTGAATATCATAACTTGGATACTCCACAAAGAAAAATGTTTTTTCAACACATGAGAGCATATCTACACATCTGCTCATGCAGTAGTCCACAGCTCTCACTGCCCTTCCTTACATGGAGATTGACAGCCAGGTAAGCTTCTTATAATGAACACACACAGAGCCTCGGAGTGAAAATAAGCCTATTGCACCCTGCATTCAGCTACAGTGCACCTGGTATTTTTGTCCATATTGCAATCATAACAAAGAAAAAGCTGAGCTAGCATTTAGGAAACTGTAAACAGCTTCGATGGCTGCCAACACAACAAAGAACTGAAACCATGAAAGTATAATAAGGTCATATTATAGATCCATAACCGAAACCCATTAAAACTTGTATTAACAAAAATAAAGACTAAAACATGTACCTTATGATTGAGGGACTTCTGAAAATTAGTCACTTGACTGACCACAAGTTCAGAGGCTTCAAGAGCATCTTCCTCGAAAGTGAACACAACTGGACTCTGAAACAAAAAAACAGAAACATTGAAGCACAAACTAATTATCAATAGCATGTGATTTTGTGTGTGTATTAAAGTTAAGGTGCAGAAAGGCAAATAAATATGCCTTGAAGCTAAAGGATTGAAGTAAAACATTGTGTAATCCTATACTGGCAACACAAGCAAGTAGTAGGTGACGATGATGGTGTCAAATGTACTGTTTTAGATTAAGGATAAGGCATTTGCTGAGCCCTATACTGATGTTGTTTGCCGCTGTTTGAGTACATCTTATGACAGTTTACTGAAGTCACCTGCCTGTGTGTAGAGAGGGGTTTGCTGGTCATAAGACTACTTACTCTGCACTTCCTAGATTCGCCATTCAAGGCTCTGCACCAAGCCGCTCTCCACACATTTTTCCAGCTTTTCAATGACAGCGCCCATCCCAAAAGCGCCTCTGCTTCTTCCCTTTTATCTGCATTGTCCTTTAAAGCAGGTGATTTTCTCGCGGTGCCCCCTAACTTGAAATACTGTACAAAATACAGTAACAGTGTAATCAGGGACGCAATGAATAGAGTGACCATGCATAGCCACTGCGGATCCTCCAAGCCAAAGAATGAGCCTGAACTTTCCAATTCGGACATTCTCTTCAGAAATCACAATGCTAAACGCCCTCCTTGTGCAAATTACTTCAACAATAGCATAGTATTTGTTCAGCTAATCTACACAGGCAGTCCATCATCGCTGACAGCAGCACAACCCTTGATGTAAATAAGACTTCTGGGTCATCATATTGCCCGCTTATTTGGCGAAAGTGGTTTAAAAGTCCTAAATAGTGAGGTGAGCATCTGTACTATAAACAAAAGACAATATAGTAAACATGCAAGAAACTTATTTGAGCATTCCCCTCACACTGCTGCTGAATGGGTGTTAGCTTAGTCGGCTAATCTATACTACGACTCGTATAAACTGGCTATTCGTCCTGCAAAACAGCAAAACCGCCGAAGTTAGACAAAAATCCCGTTATTTCCAAAGTGACTCCATTTTTCGACAGCCAAACTCCAAGCAAGAGTCCCACAAAAACATTATGAAGCAAATGCAGCAGCGATCGCCACTACACTTGCATTGCAGCTGAGTCTGACTGTACAAAGTTGCAGTTTGTTAGAGAAGGATATGTGGCACTGTAAGTCCCACAATGCACTGCGATACCAATAAACACAGTGGTATATGATATATTTATTGGTAAAACACAAATAAAAATTTGTATATTTTACTTATTTCACTAGGTTATATATTGAACATTAATATATTAGTCAATTTCGGTTTAAATAATAAAATAACTCTACGGTCGTCTGCGCGTTACTGAAGTTGGACCCACGTCGCACACCGTACTGAATCCTCTCGTCATCGCTTTTCCTATGATTTTTTTCCCCCTCTTCATTTTCTTTATTTTAACAGCATTTAACAACATAAACTGCAGTATTTTGAAGTGATTCGTCTTTTAGCTTATAATGGGGCCAGGGAGCTCACAAGAGTTATCAGTTTATATTCCAGTGCACTTGTTTTTTTCGTTTTAAATAGACCACGCCTACAAAGAGAGGTAAACAAGCGTGTAGCGCTCGTCAGCTAGCACCACAGCAGTAGCAGCCATTAGTTTATTTATCTTTCTAGCGTAAAGTAGCTATATCTTTAGGTTATAAAGTAGATATATACGTATTTTTAACCATGAATTGTCGATCAGAAGTCCTCGAAGTGACTGTCGAAGCGAGGCAAGTAGAAGAGTCTATGCTGGCTCTGCTTCACACCATATTACTGCATCGTAGCACAGGAAAATTTCATTACAAAAAGGAGGGCACCTACTCCATTGGGACTGTGGGTACGCAGGACATAGACTGCGACTTTATTGACTTCACATTTGTCAGAGTCTCATCAGAGGAGCTGGATAGAGTCATAAGGAAAGCAGTGTCAGAGTTCAAGGTACGTAGTGATTAGGCTACAGTTGTTTTGTTGCTCATAATGTCCATAATTAAACCTTGTCATATGTTTTTCTTAGGATGCTCTGAGTGTTTCTGGCTCTGATGGCATGGGGCAGATCTCTTTAGAGTTTTACCAGAAGAAGAAGTCACGGTGGCCCTTTTCAGATGAGTGCATCCCATGGGAGGTGTGGAGCATCAAGGTCAACGTAGTCAACCTGGCCAATGAGCAAGAGAGACAGATCTGTCGGGAGAAAGTTGGAGAGAAGTTGGGCGAGAAGGTCATAAATGTGGTTGAAGTCATTAACCGACATGAATATCTGCCAAAGATGCCCACCCAGTCTGAGGTTGACAATGTGTTCGACACCAGTCTAAAGGATGTTCAGCCATATCTGTACAAAATCACGTACCAGATCACAGATTCTCTTGGGACCTCAGTGAGCACCACCGTGAGAAGGCTTATTAAAGACACTTTAGCCTTGTGAGGACACCGTAGGGTCACATCCATGCAAAAGCTGTATATATTTTGGACATCTAATCAGCACCTGGTGAAATTTTACATTTGTTTAAATCTGTGTAAGAACATGGTTATTCCTGATTGTGTTATTTATCAAGTTAGATTTGATTAGATTTTTAAACATTTGTTTAACTATTATGCCAATAGGTCGAAAGCAATGTGTCCTATAGAATACATACATACCTACAAAAGTGATGTAATTACTTTTCTATAATAATCTAATTTGGAAGCATTAAATTACATAATTCTAAACTTGAACTTTGTGGTTTTTTTCTTATTTAAACTATAATGTGTATTATAAGCTATGTAGAGAAAAAAGTAAGATAATTCACATTTCCATGTTAGAACTATGGATAACAAACCATTTCCTTTTCTATTAGATGAGCTTCCCCTCTCTAGACTTTTATGAAGCCTGTGACCTGACACTTTGAGCAGGCAGGATTTCCAGTTTGTATTTTTCCAGTTGAAAGTCCCAACTTCCAAAGTACTCATTATACTTTCCAGACAAAAACATAAAATGGTAGAAACAAGCTTGAAAGTAGGTCTCATCAATATCACTTTATTACAGAGAGCAGAGAGCTGTAGAAAAACCCTGAACATAAAACAAGTCCAAAAAACAACAGTTATGATGAACCAGTGCTAGTATAAATTAGTATTATTGCAATGAAAGCACAATACTTAACAAACTTCAATATTTTACTTATAAACCTTATAGAAAAAACGAGAATACAAACAATTCTATATACATAAACCAAGTTGTGAAACTATTATTTTTTCCACAAATAAAAGCACTATCCAAACATTTGTCTCTTCAAATTGTCCAAAACACTAGCAACAATCATATACAAAGAAACATACTGTATATAACAACAACTTGAGCCAAAGCATAAGAATTGTTACTTGTGTAATAATACAGTTGTTAACAAAGTAATACAATCAAAGCACAATCTTTAATAACGAAGTCTTAATAAGTCCATTCAATCACGTACACTTTCTTCCTTCAACTATATTTACCTGTAAAAGCCTGAGTTAAATGCTATTGGCCATTGTGCTTAAGAGAAATGATAGTGAAGGAAAAAGTCGAAGTTGCATAAGGCAATCCAAGTTTTGTAAAGCTCACACAATGGTAATGGTTTACTGCTCTATTGATGTGTAAATATTTACACTACTTTAAACTGGGGTGATCAACATACATATATTTTGCTGTGCTAAATTAACCTAAAACCTGATAGTAATTTGGTATTGATGTGAAAATAGTTTTATGGACACTGCATAAATCGAGAAGATCAAAAATGGTTATAGCTAAATTACTACAGAAAAAATCTGCTGCGCTAATTCACCCAAAAATGTTTTAAAGCCAATTACACATACTCTACAATTTAACTGATCAACATAAGTGCATATTGCATACAGTATTCAGGCCACAACATTTTAAGATGTAATTAACACCTAGAGATATTACTCCGATACAACAAGCACTTCACTAATAAGAAATTCAGCTACAGCATAAGATTAATAAAGCACTTCCAAACACCATGTAAATAAACAAGGGTGTAACTGTAGCCTCTGATTTCAAAAATTGCACTGTTTCACTGGTGAGTACCAGACTACTGTTTTCGTCACACGTCAATATTGATAAATACATGTAAAATGAAATGTGTCTAATCTATAGATATAAATGATTTAAAACAAGAGTTTGAAAGCAAACTAAACTATCATGAAAAATCTAGCACTTGATTGCACATTCACCTTTACATCTATAAAAAGCTTGACAAATTCATAATAATGTTAGAGGCAGATTGTACATTCAGAGTCTTCCTTTCTAGGCTGAGGTGTATTTTTGTATATTTCAGACATATTTTACATGTGGCTATGGCTCTGCTCATGGCTCCACAGACTAAAGGCAGTCTTGAAGGTCCTGTGGCAGAGTTTACACATGTACTGCCTCTTGAATGTTAGGGCAGAGAGAGAGGGCGCATGATAAAATAGGGTGTCTGGCTCCTGAGGACCGGCTGGGTTCTCCAGGCTGTTTGTCCTGGATATAGGTCTGGGACTGGTGGGCGGCAGCTCAAACTCTGCTCTCCTGTTCTTACTCACAGAGCCACTGGGCTCTGGGCTCCCAGACTCCTCACTCACTGATGCTGCGACAGGCACTGGTTGTGTCGACTTAACCACAGAGGCCTGAGAGGGGGGACGCTCTGAGTTCTGAGGGGTTAAAGGAGGGGAGGGGGACAGAGGGGAGGGCTGTCTTTCTATCTCTTTGGCTCCTTGTTCATTAGCGGACATGTGAGACTGGAAGTGGCTCCAAAGGCGGAAGTTGGTCCTAAAGGCCTTGTTGCAGATGTGGCAGATGAAAGGTTTGATGTGGCACAGCAGCTCCTGGTGCCGTTCCAGGTCTTTGCGAGAACTGAATAAGTTTCCACATTTCTCACATGGCCACACACCAGGCTCCTCTGCTCCAGCTTTGGTGTCTGCGTTTTCCCTCTCACTTACATCCTCTTCTATTGGCTCCTCTTTTACCACCAGCTTGCCATGATGGCTCATGCTCAGGTCTTCAGGCACATATGATGAAGAGTCTTCCGAATCATAAATGGGTTGACCCGATGAGTTACTGTAACTAATGTCCTCCCTGGCACTGCTACTGTGCATGTGTACTCCACTGTACTGCTCCTCTCCGAACATCCTTTCCTCTTCATCCATCGCTTCTTGACGGTTTTCCTGATGTGTTAACTGGAGCTGGTCTTTAGCACTCATCATATTATGATTATGTACTTCTACCTGGTGACGCCATATGCTAAAGGAGGATTTGAAGGTTCGCATACATTCCAGGCATGTTAGTTTCTTGTATTTGCAATGTGTCTCATGGTCCTTTTTCACCACAGGGCTTGAGAATCTGAGGCCACAGTAAGGGCACACTGTTGCATGTCGACAGCCCCTCTCATGGTCACCTTGTTCAAAGAGAGAAGACAACTTTACATTACAAAGTCTACAGAAGTAAACTCCACTGTCAGCATTATTCTCCTGGCTCAGCTCTCCTCCTTGAGGCATGTCATCTCTAGTTTCCTGCTCAGTCCTTTCAGTTCTTTGGTGGCTGAAAAGGTGACTCTTTATGTGCTGTCTGTACTGAGATTGAAACACATATACTTTTCCGCAGTAAGGGCAAATAAAGTTGGTCCTGGTTTTTTTCTTGCCAAGTACAGAGGACTGTAAGCCTTGTTTGTTTCTCTTCAACTTCCAAAGCAAAGCTTTCTTTATTTCCCGCTCACGTACAATATCAATTAGCTTTTTTTGGAACTTCTCATCTAATACAGAGGTGCTAGAGGATGCTGGATTTTGCATTACACCATGCTGAGTTTGGCAGTGTGTCCACACTTTGAAGTTTGTGTGGAAGCGCTTGTGACAGATCTCACAAACATAGGGCTTCTCAGGATTATGGTACATGTTTACATGGCGATGTAGACCTGCACTTGACCTGAAGACCTTCAAACAGTTCCAGCATTTGAATGTTTTGCCTGGATGAGACTCATCACTGTTTTCATCTAATTCAGCACCAGCAGACTGAGGTATTGATTCTGATATGTTCTCCTCTGAATGAAGGCCATGTTCCTTGAACAGTTTATTCTTTTTAAATGGATACCGTCTATTATCTGGCCTGTCCTTTCTTTTTACAGAAATATTCATGTCTGGCTTTGTGCTTTGCTCAAAGTTAGTTTGAAAGTCTTTCAGACTAACAGGCAAAGCATCTCCCACTGTGATTCGAACTATGTCCATGGGGTCAGCCAGTGGACTGCTGGGCTCAGCTTTCACACTTACATCTCTCTCTACCTGAGTTTCAGCATCATACCTCCGTGACCTGAGAACCAAAGGGGATGTTCTTTTGGGACCACCATTGTGGACGGGAGTGTCTGGGCCGGAAACTCTTGAAGCCATTTTAACCACAGACTGTTCACGGTTTTGCAGCTCCCGTAACTCCAGAGTAGGTGAGAAGACTGGAACAGGACTGTCCATTGACAATGATCTTCGGAGAAGACTTTTTATGAGTGGTCCACTCCGGTCAATAGTCTGGGTTGGCTCTTGTGTGGTACTCTGAAGGGGAACTTTACTGTGATAATGGGAATCATATTCTCCACTGTCTTCTTTTGTGTTTTGGTCACACTGCAGTCTGATGTGCTGCACCTCAGCATCACTGAAAGACACAGATGAAGTCAACTGGGGCCTAACTGATGTAATATGTGATGAATTGCCTTTCAGTATCGAAGTGTAAGGATGGATGGATTTCCGTTCAGAGGTATCAGTCATTTGTGAAGCTTTCATAGCTTCAGAAGTTCTTATTGATTTGAATGACTTTTGTACAGACGGGGGAGGGGTCTCTCGGGCAGAGAGTGAAGACGAGGCAGTCTCAGGTGGCTTGTTTGAATAATTTGAATAGGAAGAGTGGGCTGTGTCTGTTTTAACCCTTCTCACGATTACACTTCTTGCCTGGACATCATTCTCATCACCCTCTGAGAAACTAAATCTTTTTCTTGACACACAGTAGGAGGCGTGTGGCCTTGCTGATGCAATGTTGGTGAGAAAGGGGATCCCTAGGCTGTAGCCGAGTTCTTGAATTGCTGCCAGGCTACCGTTATCAACAAATAGGGATGAAGAGTAGATGTAGTTCAGGACAATCTCAAAAGCATCCGGCTCACAGAAGTCTAGATTCACAATCTTTGTTGACTCTGTATCCATCCGAGTGAATAAAGATTGGAAATATTCACTGCTGGCTGCCAAGACACTCTTATGGGCATTATACTTCTGATCTGCAACCACCAGGATCACATCACACATTTGCCCCTTCAGCCGCTGCTCATTCAGCACCCCCAACACTGAGAGGGCATGGGAGGGATTACTGTAATGCATAAGGCTCTCCATGGCTGAAAAACAAAAAGGGAAGTCATTTCAATACACGAAGACAAAGACATTTGTGATGATATTAATAAAGTAAAGAATAAAAGAAACCATTAAAAAGATATTTTTAAAAAAGGGCCAAATGATCAATGTTACTTTGAGGTTGACACATACACTAATTAGCCTATATGTCTATGTCTCATACTTCCCCATTTTTAACATTTACTGGCAGCATATAAAGTGGATTACATCATGTTATTTTGTGGCCATGGAGTTAATTTTTTTGCCTACTGAAGAGCTCAAGGAAGTAAAAAGAGGAAAGATTCTGGGCAGTACTGAATTTGGTTTGAATGATCTATCATATGAACCTGTTTTTCAAATAAGTGTTCATAAGTAATGATCTGATAGATAAACTGATATTGTGGGAACATTTATTTTGAAACTTGTCGACGAAGAAAAAATGTCAGCAGCATACGCTTCTATGCCCATGGATTTAGTTCCACCGTGGACACTTATAAAAAATAAATAAGATAACAGAGTTTTCAACCCACGCACGAGTTTAACAGATCACATTTACAAATACGCCAGTAGTTGAATGTTGAGTAATTTGTGCTTTATATAAGGAGGGCAGAAAGGAAAGAAGGAAGAAAGAGTTTTGTGTGCAGTCCATACAGAAGATGTTGCTACATTTTACAGATAAGCTTATCTTTGATGAAGTTATCAGACCGCTGTTTTTGCTGAAACAAAATGTGCCTAACATCACCGCTAATTATAGAAAGAAAAGTTGTGTGTGCCGCCCCGAAACGTTTCAATGGGCTCCAGCAGCGTGATCAGGGGATGAAAACACAGGCGGCGCGGACACGCAGACACTAGTTGGAGCGAGAGGAGGAGTAGCTAAATAAAATCCGCTACTTTTGATATTGTGCGGTTTTTATTCGCGCAAAACCTTTGGCCGCTTTATGGTCAGTGCTTCGCCTGCAAAACAGGTTGTCGCTGGTGAGCATTTTCCAGCAGCACAATCCCCCTTTTCGAGTTACGTCAGTGAGGAAAAGGAGAAGCCTGATCTCCTCCAAGCACTTCTCAGAGTCTGTTTAACCACCCGCGCTCAGCCGTAAGTTAGTGGGAGACGTGTCCACTTACCGGAGCCGTCGTTAATTAAGTCTTTCCTCCCCACACACGGACTTTATTCAGTGTTGTGTGGATTTCTCTGCGCTGCTCGTGATTCCATCCATCTTGAATTTGACGTCATCCCACACCAGGGATGAGGTCATCGCAAAGAGCGCTCGTCACGTCGCCGCGCTCTGATTGGCTGCTCGAGTATGTGGAGGCGGGACTAACCGAGACTTGATGAGAGGCTAATTTAAAGGGAAAGCTCTAGTTTACGTGCACATTTCTACTATTTAATTCAAACTCACTCTGCGGACTATTTTTTTCGACCATTAGTAACACTGGGTTTTATAATTTATTTATTTGCTTTATGACATGAGAGATGTGACAGATATGACGTGAGAGATACAGGACTACATTCATACCATACTCCCTACAACTGTACAACAACTCACCTTTGTGTAACAGATAATACTCCCTACAACTGTACAACAACTCACCTTTGTGTAACAGATAATACTCCCTACAACTGTACAGCAACTCACCCTTACGTAAGAGATAATACTCCCTATAACAGCACAACAACCATACAACTGAACAACAACTCACCCTTATGTAACAGATAATACTCCCTACAACTGTACAACAAGTCACCTTTGTGTAACAGATAATACTCCCTACAATGGTACAACAACTCACCTTTATGTAACAGATAATAATCCCTACAACTGTACAACAACTCACCTTTGTGTAACAGATAATAATCCCTACAACTGTACAACAACTCACCTTTATGTAACAGATAATAATCCCTACAACTGTACAACAACTCACCCTTAAATAACTGATAATACTCCCTACAACTGTACAACAACTCACCTTTGTGTAACAGATAATACTCCCTATAACTGTACAACAACTCACCTGTACCTAACAAATAATACTCCCTACAACTGTACAACAACCCACCTTTATGTAACAGATCCTAGGTCCTGTCAATCATCATATCATTGTTGCTTTCTATGACCTCTAGTATATTGACTACTTATTTTTCCATTTTATTTTGACAGTATATTTTCATTTATATTATTATGTCTTATTTTACATCTGTCTCTTACTATCTTTTTTTGCTACATATTTAGAATTTATTATTACCATTCATATTTTCATTCTTTGTTATTATTTTATATTGTGATGTGTGAGCTACTGTGTCCAAATAATTTCCCTTATGGATCAATAAATTTTGTCTAAGTCTAAGTCTATATAAACTTAAAAGTTGTTGTTCTTGATTACAGGTCATAATTGGTGCTAAAATATTGCAATGAAACTCAAACAAAACAATAACAAAGACTATCAGAATGCCACAAGCCTACAAAAAGAGTGCACTTTTTTCAGTAATGTTTGGTTTACATACAGTTTAACATAATGGAGTACGTCTATGCTCTCACGCTGGTCCCAATGAAACTAATTAGATTGATGAGTGAATGAAGGACCATTGCAGCAGAAGATTGTTGCCATTAAGTTTGGCACCCAAAGGAACCAGTTGCTATTTGTATATATGTATATTTATATACAACAGAAATAACTGTTGTGGCCTTTAGCACTACAGAATGTGTGAAAAGGTCTTAATGTCTTTTGTTTCTTTATGCATATCCATCATTAGCTTTGTTGTGCATTATTATTTTGTCCATCTTTTCTTGTCAAACCTGTGCGCTTCAGTGCGCATTTTAGTCATTACTCAGTGAATGAACAGGCTAATTAAGTACGATTTTACACCTCATTATAAAAGAATATGTATTGAATTTCATTTCAAGCTCTATCAATAATCATAGGGCACTTTGATAATTTGTCATAATAGCTGTAATAGCAATTCTTCAAATATGTTTAATTAGCTGCATATATCACTACAAATAAAGCAATAGAGCATATTTTTCGAAGAACTAAATATGGTCAGGAGGTATCAGGGTTCTCATGTGCTGACATTTTTAGCTGCCGCTGACTGTTTAATACCAGGAGGATAGTGAGCAGTGCCATGGTTACCTGTGCAAACCCAGCCATTAGGGATTTAGTCTCCTCCCACCTTTCTCTGTCTCTGCCATCATAAACATGTTTTCTTATACTGGCAGTGCCTTAAGATGCACATTAAAACAAGTAGTGTTATTTCAGAAACTAAATTAAAAGATATATGTTCATTGCTGCTTTTAACAGAACATTCACAGTGATAAAAAAGTAAAAAAATGCATAATGTATTCTTCATTTATATTATGTAGAAATAGAATCACTTGGAATTGATAGCTAACTTAACGTCAATTCTAATCTGTTGTTTTGCCATTTATTAGTGAAATATAGAGTGCATTTAAAGGAATATAATAGATTATTTAACTTCAAAGTCTTCGGTCTTTGGGGAATGTTTGCAAAATGAGGGGAGGAGAGTATGAACCATGGGAGTTGGTCTTTGGATACACCCTGAACTATGAGTTAGCACCACATCAGTGAAAAGAATGGATTTAAAATGTATCTGATAATTACACTTAGTTTAAACAATTAAAATGACAAGAAAAATGAATTGGACACTATTTATTTGGTTAATTTGGGCCTTTAATAATCTTTGCAAGGGACAACACACTGAAAAAGAAGGTAAGACATTTGCACTTTACCTATACAAAACATGTTATTCTCAAATTATGACAGCTAAAAATAACATTTAACTTATTTGTAGATTATAGACTTTCTGAGTTTGGCTATCATCTCTGTACACACAATGAGACCAGGCTTGTAAGCTACAATGTGGAATATATGGAGCCTTATACAGTTACAAAACTATGTGGCGGTTGGATTCCTTGGAAAACATGCAAAGTTACAAAATACCGAAAGATTCAATACACAGAATATAAAACAGTCACAGAGCAGGTGACCAGGTGTTGTGATGCCTACGAACAGGTTGGCCATTACTGCGCACTAAGTAAGTATGAATAATTTCTTACACATTTTATCAAATTATGTAATTATTATTGTTATTTAATGCTATTATTTCATGATGTAGCATGGCACTTGGTAGGAATGAACCAATCCAGCTTTTTCAGTTCCGATACTGATTTCGATACTGTTGCTTTAAGTATCTGACGATCCTCGATATCAACCAATACCAGAGTAGAGACTGAAACAAAATAAAATAAGACAAAATCAATTGAAATATGTTACGTAGCTGTTGTTTATATCTCAAGTAACCACAGAACAACTTTGTGTAAATAAAAGCTCAAACATTATAGGACTTTTCTGGGATGACAAATCTTATTACATCAGTTTATACAGTATGTCCAACCAGAATATTTACTGAACTGATATTTGGAAGTTGATATCTGATCGTATCATACCTCGATACACCGATCTCATACCAGTATCAGATCGTTGCATTACTAGTCTTGTGCATCTTTTGTTAAGTCCTCTGTGGGACAAAGCAAACCAGATGGGCCCGTGTAATAAGCACTACTGCAAATGCGCATCTCCCTGCTAATATATGGCCTGTAACTTGTAATTTCCTTTGAATGAAGTGGTGAACAGGAGTAGGGAGCTCATTGTCAAACCAGGATCTTGTCCAACAACAACTGTGCCTTGTGTCCGTGACTGTGAATGGGATACAGATTGTCCAGGCTGGCAAAAATGCTGTCAGTTTTGCACAGATCCTACAAGTCAGTATCACTTATCATTTTGCGAGTTTTCATTATTGTTAATCTAAGTTTTAATAAGTATCTTTTTAATCACAGACTCTGATTATTTTAAACGAGGAGGGTCACAGTTCAACGCAACAGTGACGATAAAAGTGGATTATAAAGATTTAATGTCCAGAGAAGGAGGACTCTACAATCACACCAGACTATTATATGCTATGGTACCAATTGTGTTGAGTACATGGGATTGATTAATAGTGCTCTGAATTTGCATTTGCATTAACAGAAAATTAAAGAGCCCATATTACTATTGTATGATCCATGTTATAATGTTTCATCATCAAAAACAGACCTGGAGTTGAGTTTAACACACGAATCCAACATATTTAGGCTGAGTTCTTATCTTAAACAGAAAACACTCTGTTCCACCTGTTCACAAGAGTCAATTTGGACCTTTAAGGAAGAACTCTCACAGTAAATGTAAATGCATCATGGCAAAAATTATATTCCCAATTTGTATTTCACCACAATAGTAATGATGATTATTATAGATGACAACTTTTACTGATTATAAAACAAGAACATTGTTGGACTTAACTTTATTTATTTGATGTCCCTACAAGGTAACTGGGGTCCTCAAGTTACATGCCTCCATCTATTACCTCAATTCACAACCTGTGCATCCATACAGAACTGCCACCTCTCTCATGATTGACTGCAGGTCCAGCCCTTCCCTTCATAACGTCACAATAATGCTCTACCAGCTCATCAAACACATCCAAGAGGTGTCTTCAGTAACTGTACAAGGTGAGAAGTAGAGCAGATTAATACTAAAGCGTAAGATCTGCCTGCGGGTTATTTTTCTCCAGAGCAACGACATTCTCACAGAGTTTTCAGTATGATTCATGTAGCAAAGAACACAGCGTTCGGGAAAAAATGACTCAGTCGCACCACAGTTTCCTTCTCCCACCACTTCTATTTGAGTGACAGTCATGTGGGATGTTTCCTGCAATAGCGGAAAATAGCAGCACTAACAAGCACGCACACGTGCACTGAGCGCACGCCCACTCTCCACTCAGAGACACAATCATGAATCAGTCACATTCATTTGCACACAGCCTTGCTAGCTCTCATTTCAACAATGTTGTTATGAATGATTTAATGTTGTTTATTATGAGTAACTGAATGGGTGATCTTCAGTCCATTAAGCTTCTATAGAATAAATAGAGTCATTTGATGTTTGAGCGTCCTTTACCCGTTCAGCTTTATGCAATCAGCTATTTTTAGAACAGTATGTTAGGCTGAAAACAGTGTGTCTGAGCCATTAGCGAGAGGGGATCATCAAACTAGTGTTCATGCTTCCTCCCTGTTCTCTTCATACATGGCCAAATACAAGAATTCTGGACTTCAATTGTAGAAAGGTAATTTTCCTCAAATCATTAGCAAATGTTTATTCATTCAGTAATAAGTGCTTCAAGGCAGTCTATTAATATCATCTGGCTGTAGTTACAAGCACACTTAAAATTTGATCAACATCAGTTTTTTTAGACAAATAAAATAAAATGTAAACAGCAAAACCATCTGATTTGTTTCTGATCATGGTCTACCTGATGACTCACATCAGATTTTTCAGGGCACATGTCATTTAAGTAAACTTAAATCAAATTAGAATCAGATTTTGGTGCTCATGTGAGCAAAGCCAGTGAGTTCAACAGTGATTGTGTAATTGTAAATACAATCAAAAAAATGTATTGCCATTGTTTTATTGCCAAACTAGGAACTTGCTTTGGTGTTATGGTGCAACTTAAAATAATTAATAATAGTGCAGTAATATAAATTATGGTCATATAAAAATAAGAACAAGGACATGCATAAAAAATAAAGTTTGACTGACTATCAAAACCAAAATAGTAAGTAGTGTTGCCAGTGGATGTGAACAAGTAACAGAAATCTGTCACAAACTCCTTAAAAGGTTAGACCCAAATGAAATTACTGTATTATTCTCCTTTGTACTGTAATGTTTTTTTGTTTGTTTTTTTAAATCACAGATATAGATGAATGCACACAGCCTTTTCTCAATGGTTGCTCTCCATATGCTGATTGCATGAACACTGTTGGCTCTTACTTCTGCACCTGTCGCCCTGGATACGCTGATGTGGACCAAACCAACCCTGGAACTAACTGCACAGGTAAAAATTTAGATTAACTAACCACCAAGTTATGTTATAAGTCATATCTGTGGAGAAAAGATCACCAAGACCAAGATTCATCAGCTGGTTTCACTTCGAGGAAACCGTCTGACCTCGCAGCATTATGATTCATTTGGTCGACCGTAGGCAGGTACTTTTTTACTTAACCAGTGGTTCCGGGGTTCTTGCAAAGAGTATTCTGATTCCTGACAGAGTCGCTGGCAAGAAAATGAAATTGAGCGGAAGCATTAGCGTGGCTAGCACTATGTAACTTTTCTCCATGTATTTCTTAACCTGGAATGTTCCATACTATCACACTAAACCTATCTCCACGGAGACAAGCAGAAGATGCTATTGGATGAGGTCTTGCTATGCAGTATTTGATGCTTTAAATGTAATTTCATTGTTTTCTATGACAATGACAATAACATTTTGAAAAATAAAAAGATAAAAATAAAACATGAAGATAATAGCTCATATCTGTGCAGAGGTGACCCCTTACAGTAAAAATACATGCAATAAAACACCCATAACTTAATACCATACTTTGGAATATTACAAACAAAGCATTTCCATGGTGGCGACCCACCCATCGGAAAAATGACATAGTGCACTTTTAAGTTGCAAGAAAAAACATTGCTAAAGAGATACTAAAGAGGTGTAACATAGTTGTTTTTTCAACTAAATGTTCAATGTTATAGTGTCCATTTGGATAAATTATGATAATGCAAAAATTACAATATTATTCTACAGCTATGCCCACCTCCACACTGAAGACTACATCCTTTTCTCCCATGAGCACAGCAAGCACTTTCAGCAGAACTACAACAGAGTCACTGACCACCATTATTTCGAATAATACAACTTACACCAATGAGACGCAACCACCAACAACTTGCTGTAAGTTTTTTTTTATTTTTTTTATTCATTACAATTACAATCTAATTCCACTTCTTTTTGGCTCTAGCAGCTCCCTCCATCACCAGTTTGAAAGTAGCCAATGTCACTGCTACATCATTTTGTGTCTACTGGTCTAGCCAATTCCCAAGAAACCAAAGCTACAGTGTTGTTCTCCGTAATGGGTCAAAGGTCATCTATTTTAATGATACAAGTCAAACAATGCTGGCAATGACAGGTCTACAGGCTGGAGCACTCTATGTGGTCATTGTTACACCTCATGCATGTGGGAGCCAGGGAAACAGCGCACAGCTGACCGTTAAGACAGGTAAGAAAAGTGAACGCAGACGAAATATGTATGACTCTTCAGTACCTGGATGGAGTTTAAATGTTCCTCTGATACTGTGGGCTTAGAGATGGACAATATATCAAAATATTGATATAAAATTACATAAAAAAATGAAAAGTATGCCTCATTTATGTTATCAAAATTAAGATTCAAATTTTAAAAAGTGTTAAAAAGAAAAAAAATACATGATCATTCAATACAAAGAAACACATTTTGATATTGTTTTGCTGCTTTATCACACAGCACTACCGCGAAGCAATAGCAATAATGGTAATGTTTTTTTTTCTTTGGTTATCTTATGGGATTCAACTAATAATCACTGTGTATTAAAAATATTTGTAATGATACAGTATTTAAAGCAACACCGTTTAACTTTGTGGAGGTGGCACACTACCTGCATGATTCCATGGAAATCAAACATTAAAACCCACACTTTGGATCATTCTCCATGGAGATAAACAGATCATTCTGTGGAATATTATAGTCAAAGGAACAGCATTTCCATGGAAACAAGCAGGAGGCCAAATAAGTGAAGATGCACGTTTTTCAGTGACAGCATGGTTTTATTTTGTCTACTTTCAGCTTTAAAGTTACCCGGATGAGCTTTAAGATCACAAAATATGAAACTATAAAAATCGGCTTATGTGCAAACTACATCAGACTTTTCTCTCATCCTTTATTTCTTTCCATCTACCACTTAATTGATACTTTGCAATGCCATCACGCTAGGGGTGCTGTACATGTATCTCTATTGGTGAAATGTTCAGAGATAATCATGGAGACACAGTTCACACATGAGCAACGTTTTAAATAACCTGAAAACTCCAGAAAAAATACAAATGGATTTTAAAAACACATTTTCAGGAGTCTGCGATCAATACGAGTGTTTAGGTGTTTGATTTTCAACCAAAAATATGATCAACTGAAAAACTGCTGGCAAATGCTAGTGAGCTTGTGACTGTACTTTTATGTGAAAGAGACTTATTTAGCAGCACAAATCATCTCACCTTCTGAGTGTGCTTTTGTTCAGATTGTGTTAAAATAAAGCTCAGATTAAAGTCTAACTTGAATAACAGTTCGCTTCACACCCCCAGAGAATATCTGACGACATCAGCTGCAAAGTATCAATATAAAGCTAGATTAATCATTAAAGAGAAGTCAATTTGTCACAATCTGCAACCATCTGTGACAATCAAAGTGTGACTAAGAGCTGATTTGTGCTTCTGAATCCACTCTGAGAGAAAAAGAGGGTTTCACTTGCTTTCTCTTTGTAGATGCTCAGACTTTGAATGCCACGGCTCGTCTCACTAATGTTAACTACACCAGCGACTTAGAAAATACCTCCAGCTCTGCCTACACAAACCTCAGTGCCGACATCTACATGGAGGTAAGCAGAATCAGTACAGGGGCTGCACAGTTATGGAGAAAGTCTAATAGGTTAAAGGTCCTATATTACACAAAATTGATTTGTGAGCTTTTAGTCATGTGGGAATGTTGATACATTCTCAAAAACATACCTGGAGTTTTGTTTTGTTTCATTCACACATATTTAAGTAATCCTGCATTATTGGCTGTCTATATCCCCAAAGCTCAAAATGCTGATATTTTTAGCCTCATGCTGCTTTAGTCTACAATACACTAAAACAACCATAAGTTTTTGTCTTTTTTTGTTTTGTTTTAATAGTTTTGCCTTAGTTGAAATTTCCACAGAAAATCTCCAATATCTGCTGGTGCCCAGAGGAGTGAAGCAGTTTAAATGAGGCTAAAACTGTAGCTGTAGCTTCAAGATTTGGCACTTCTATGGCTGCAAACTATTTAAGCGATTCTAGAGAGAAAGAGTATGGAGTTTAAAAACACAGTAGAGCACTTCCTGTTTTACCACTTGAAGACAGCACAGGGTGTCTTCTGTTATATAGAAAAATCCAGCCTAAATATGCAGGGTTTGTGTATTAAGCCAGTGTTTCTGAAACTTTTTTCTGGGGAAACATATAAATAAATATAAAAGTCACAAACCTTCATGACCCAAATCAATAGAGATTATTCGTAAATCACAAAACAAAGGTGGATTTGACCGTTATTGAGCATTAATGAGGATATTTTATTGTTGACTGAGTGATCATGTCCGTCTGAACAATTAGTATTACTCAAGTTTTAAACAATGAAAAACAGTTATTGAACCAGCAACAACATATCCATAAGTCACCTATTTGAGCATCAAATGTAGCCCATTTCTTTTTCTTTTCAACATTCAATTGAACCAGAAATATTGGAACAAAATAGTCAATAAAAAAATTACAAAAAGATTAGAAATTATTCAAAACATGTCTTAACATTTCAACATTCCTAATGAGATCGTTGGGCCTGTCTGCGTTTTTGTAGCATGTTCCAGTCCGAGGTGCAGGAGGAGAGTGCAACATGTAGATCAGGCGCATCTCAGACGACCCCAAAAAAATCTCTTGCGACCCACCTGAGAGTCTTTGGGAAACAATGTGTTAAACATGTGTGAATGACACAAAACAACTCCTGGTATGTTTTTGATGAGGAAACAACATTATAACAGATCAAAAATTTGCCCTTTAAGGTTAAGGTGTCTTTTTTCTTAAATTTGACATGCACACATTCAGAACACAGACAAAATGCATACGATAAGAGTTATCAGTTGTGCAGAATGACCTTATTCAAAAAGGCAATGGCTGCTGGGACAAAACTGTCTCAATATGTTTTAAAATGTGATTGATTTTTACAAACACGGCCATTAATATTTGAGTAAAGACTAAAATATGAACTGATAAACTAATAAAAAAATTCCATGCATTTAAAAACATGTTTGCAAAAATCAAAAAACTAAAGAGTTAACTGCAACTGTTTTTCTTCAATAAAAAGACAGGACATTTAGTAATTTACAGAGGGCTTTTTAACACCTAAATAATTACAGTCTTGGTGATTTGATAATTGCACGATTTGATTGTGATATATTGTGCAGTCCTAATCAGTACTGGTTCTATTCTAAGTCTGACATTCATACAAAAAGGTCAGTTGTTTCATCACCATGACATACCCAACACTGACGTCATTATCAGATCTACAGGTCTCTGCCCCCTGAGATGAAGGCCTTGGTCGACTCAGGCCAAGTGAGAATTGAGATCACAGGTTTTACCCCGGGCAGCGTAGTCGTCAGCTTCACCCTTGTCTTCACCCTGACTCAAAGTGAAGATATCAGCAATGTTACATCCGCCGTGTTAACCTCCCTTATGGACAGCTCTAAATATGAAGTGGACTCAAAGAACATAAAAATCATGGGTAATACGGCAGTAAATGTTATTCTGGTTTAAGTGCAAATGTGTTTCTAATAATTACTTGGTTTGGTGGGATAGTACCTGTGATAAATATTTATCACCGTTTTACATCACTAAAGTGGCAGTTTGTGGGGAAAGTACAAAGATAAAGGAAGTATTTGTGAGTTCTAAAATGGAGTATCTATGTGTTATTAATACTGAAACTTTCACCACTTTGATCCAAAATGAATGAGAATGAATGAGAAAAGCATTCATCTGGCAGTGTTGTCATATATTTCTCTTTGTTAAAAAATTGTGTGAATTAGATGAGCTTTGGTCCTTGTTTACCATATGGTTCCTGCAAATAAGTAAAATTAAGTAAAAAACTTGAAAAAAGAGCAACATTTTTAGAAAAATCTTAAATTATGTTAACTATGTTTCAATGAAATCAATAGCCTAACCTGTCATATGCACTTTTATGCACTTTTTTGAATAATTAAAGAGCACTGCACAAACTAAAACTCGGACATGTTTCTGCAGATCGTGATGAATGTGCATTAAAAGAGCACGATTGCTCTCCATTTGCAACATGCAATAACACCTGGGGGTCTTACACCTGTACTTGCTGGAAAGGGTTCGTGGATGTCAGCCCAGAAAGGCCCGGTCGATCATGTGAAGGTATAAACCAGACAAATGTAAAATGTGCAAATCATGTTAGAATATGTTCCATCAAATCATGGCTATATTTATCGTACGTAGAAATACAGATTATCATAAGTACAAATCAGACTGTGAGCATGTGGCAGGAACAACTTCCATGACAACCAAATCTATTTTCTTCACAACAGCTGCCACAGCCACCTCAGCCAAAACAACCACCTCTGCTGCCCCAACAACCAGTTCTGTTTCCCCGACCATTACCACACCCCAAACAACCACCACTAACGTCGTAACAACCACTCGTACTTCCATGACAACCACCACTGCTCCCACAACAACCACTTCTGTTGGTCCGACCACTACCACAGCCAAAACAACCACCACTCCTGCCCCAACAATGTCCACCACTGCCTCAACAACTACCACTGTCCCAACAACCACAAATGCTTCCATGACAACTATCACTACTTCCTCAATTACCACAACTGCCCGAACAATGACCTCTGCTGCTCTGACCTCCAGCATTGCTACCACCACAACAACCACCAAAACCCAAACAACCACCATCGCACCAACATCCACTAATGTTTCTATGATGACCAACTTTGCTACCGTGATAGCCACCTCTGTTGCGCCAACAACAACCACCAATGCTACCTTGACTACCTCCACAACTGCCTTGACAACCACCACAGCCCAAACAACTACCACTGCTGCCCCAACAACAGCCACCAGTGCTACCCCGACTACCTCCACAACTGTCTCAACAACCACCAAAGCCCCAACAACCATTAATACTTCCATGACAACCACCTCTGTTGCCCCTACAACCACCACTGTTGCCAGAACAACCAATACTACATCACTGCCAACTTCTGCCACAATGTCCACCAGTCTATTAACAACTTCAGTTTCCACGACTACTGCAACCACCATTTCATTAACATCAACTACTAACAGGCCTACAATCGCAAGTTCTACAAGCAACACAACAACAGTCCCCACTACCAGTTCCCCCCATCGCTCTGGTATCATAACAGTAAACATCTCTGCATCCGGGGCCATTACAGTGACGTGCAATATGGACTCCATCACGGTTACTGTTGCCAAGGACTTCCTCCAGAGCAGTCAAATCACAGAGGCTGCTCTCTACCTGGGCATGGCAGACTGTGGGGTCAACGGAGGGAATTCCACACATGCCCAGCTGACAGTGGACTGGGACGAGTGCAACACTGTTCTAATGCAGGTGAGTGGCACTTTTCATTGTCTTGTATAAGGGCAGGGCAATTAATGTCAAATGTCTAAAGTCAATAATATGCTTTGGTATATTTAATTTAGGGGTCTACAGTCAATTCAGCATGTGGTTGGGACTATTTTGGGGGGTTTTAAAGGCCCTATATTACACAAAATTGACTCGTGTGAGCATTAAGCCATATTAGAATGATGTTATCTTCTCAAAAACATACCTGGAATTGTGTTTTATATCATCCAAACATGTTTCAGTAACCCTCTGTCTACATCCTTAAAGTTCAAAATGCTGTTCCACCTTCTCGTGTCATGAGGTGGTAGTTTTCAGGTTCACAGCTACCTTTTACCTTTATTTTAACAGAGATTATACAAATTATTCTAGTGAAGGTGAATAAAGTTTAAAAAACACAGTGGAGCACTTCCTTTTTTAAGACATGACATCACAAGGTGGAGCAGAATATTTTCTGTTTGAGAGATGAATTCAGCCTAAATATATAGGGCTTGTGGTTAAATGTGTGAATCAAACAAAACACAACTCAGCACAAGTATATTTTGATGAGGAAACAACATTATAACATACAGTAGATCAGGCCTTTTAAATTTCCCTGATTAAAAGTCTGTCTTGCTCAGTCATACCTTGTGTTATATAAAAACCTGTGAATAACCAGTCTTTATTGTCCTTTAGAATGACAGCTACTATACTGCCTCTGTAACCCTGTTTAACACCATAAACACCAATGAGGGGTCTAAGATACGACTGCAGATACCTGTCATCTGCACATACAAGAATAATATGCTCATTACATCTGACTTCGGCTCAGTGGGGTAAGCCACAACATCTGAATAATGTTTAAAAGAATAAAATCATTATATGAGATCAATGATTTTTGTGACCAAAAGTGTGTACATACAATTAATATGTGCTGTCTTTTCTGGTAGAGGGACTGCTACTTTTTTATATGCTGCTATATGCATTGACACTGACATTATCTTGCAAATATTCAAGTGTTTATAATGTTCAGATATAACTCAAATGCCTTCTTACTCACAGTAAGGGGCAAGGTCACCCCTCTACAGATCTAACCTGTAACTTGCTTCCTCTTGTCTCCATTAAGATAAATTTGCTAAATATTATACTGTGGAACATTCCAGGCAAAGTAACAAGAAACATCTCTATGGACCATAGACTGTATAAAAGAATATACTGTAAAAAAAGACACATATATGGTCTATGTTATGGACATAAGAAGGTAGCTGGCCCTCCACCAGAAAAGTTACATAGGACATCTTTCTGTAAGTTCTGAGTTGTTTAATCCATTTATACCATGGTTCCAACAACTGAAAATAGTTAACTTTTAAATCTGACCTTTTAAACTTTTTGGCTGTATGTGGAAACATTAGTTCCTGTTTTTGTTTAAGCTAGTCCCTCATAACAGTACTTAATCTGCTTACTCATTACCATGGTGAGGTGTCATGATATAGTGTGGTTAGTTAACTGTAGCCAGACTAAACGTAACGCATGACATTTAGTATTAGAATTGTCACTGATCATTGTATTGCTGGATTTCAGATGACGTCACAATATTGTACAGGCCAATCCCATTTAATACAAAGAGGGCAGGTCAAATTAATCATGTTAAAATGCTGATTTTTTTGTTGTAAATAAAGTGAGTTAGTCGTTGAAAAAAATGATCAGGTTAAATATTTGTGTATTTATTTTTTGGATATTTCATGACAGATTTCATGATATAATGGAATCAATAGGAAAAACTGCCTCTAGCCCCCATCTGGCAGTATGACGTCATCACATAATCTGAAAACTGCCAATAATTACCCTTACCCCATATTCAGGTACGATATGATCAAGGACGTGATCTCGGGCTCAGGGATGTTCCATGTGACGGTGCAGCTGATGAATGGCTCTGTGCCTCTGCCCCATAACTACAGCCTGTCCCCCAGTGAGGCCGTGCTCCTGGTGGTCAGCCTCAACACATCAGTGGACAAGATCAAAGTGGTCATCAACAAGTGCTGGGCCACCCCCACCCCATTCCCAATACCGGTGTCCAGCTACATCTTCATGGATAACAGGTGAGGACTGGAATATGTTGTACATAAAGGTGCACTGTGTGGTGGATGACTTGTCTCCATGGAGATGCTAGTGCTTTACCTGAAATGTTCCACAGTATGGCATTGAACAGATCTATCTCTTACTTATTCAATTACAGATGTTTTTTTTATTGCTCAAAAATTCCTTGAAAGACATTCATTTACTTTGAGTGGGGTCTCCTCTCCACAGTTCAGACTTTTACCTTTTAACTTTTTAACTTTTTCAGTTAAGTTTAAAGTTTAATGCCATACTGTGGAACACTCCTGGCAAAGCAATGACATCTTCATGGAGACAAGCAGGTGGCAAATAGTGAAACTTTGATTGAGGATTTGTAATACTCAATGTCAGTGCAAAATATTTAAATCTTCTGTTTAGCAACACATTTTAATATAGACTTTGACTAAAAGTACTTTCTTAGTTTTTGAGTTTTAGTCAGCTGAATGTCTATTTAAAAGTGTAATTATAAAATACTTTTAACTAATTAAATCAGCTCCTACAAAGCACCAGACCTAGACGTTGGTTTTGAGTTTGGTTCAAAACACACTGATGACAATTTTCTTTTATGTAAACTTTTATATTTTATTGAAAACACATTTTAACATTTTGTTTTGGTTTTAGTCCTCATAAAATGCCTTTTTCTTAGTTTGTTAACTTTTGGTCTGCAAAAATATTATGGAATACATTATTCAGTATGTACCTGCTATATCTGGCTTTCAGGTGTTCATTGAATCCTTACACCACGGTTATAACTAATGGGAATTCCAGCACTTCCAGCTTGTCTGTGCAGATATTCTCCTTTGTAGATCTCAGCATCATCTATCTGCACTGCCAGGTGGAAATATGTGTGGAAATTGGTCTGGACTCCTGCGCTCCTGTAAGTAGAGAGGCAGAAGCCAATATCTCGTAATTTGTCACAGTTTCTTCCTGCACTAGATATTTTTAAAATGTTAATTTAGTGATATTGTCAAGCTCTGTGTTCAATTTCAGGACTGTCTGCAGAGAGCTTCCCGCTCTGGCAACACTGTTGGAAAAGGTCTAGGGACTTCTGGACCTCTGCTCAGGCTGTATGAAGGTAAGAAATCACCAAAAGACTTTTTAAAAACATCTTATTCTGCATAAAACCCGTAGTTTAGATCTGTACAAACATGTTCTGTGATTCTTGTATTAGCTTGTCAGTTTATATTTCAGTTTTACTGGCAATTTTATTAAAATTAATTAATTAAAATGTGAACATTGAACTTAATTCTGTTATTAAATCATAAATTGCAAATCTCATCATAATGCTTGTCAGATCGCAATTAGATATTTTCCCAAATCAGTTAGCCCCAAATTAGAATAATACTTTATTTGGCTCATTTCATTTTGTTTTTGCAGAAACCTTTGAAGAGGAATTCGACAAAGTCTCAATAATTGGACTGTCCTGTCTTGGCGTGGGGCTGGCAATCTTCTTCATCATTGGTTTTGTCTGTCTTTTCTATTACCAAAGGAATCGCATTGGAAATTACAACTTCACCAACAAACCCAAAGAAGAAAATGCTTCTTTTACTGCAATATCTTGAAGAAGAATCTGAAATAACAAATGTTTGCGGTACTTGCACAGCAACTTGCTCAGCCTTTGCACTGCTACAATACACCTCAGGGGGGCACTCTTCACTTTATTATTTATAGAATATCTACAAAAGCATAACCTTGAAAGTGCGTAAGAAAGGTTTATATGATTCTCAGATTTTGACTTAATTTGGTGGGATAATACCTGCTCTAAATATAAATTATAGTTTTACAATGATCAATAACCAAATTGTGCAGAAAAATCGAAAAAAAAAATTCAAAATTACAGGAAGTAGAAAGTTTCATATTGATCAAAAGTTCAACACAAATTTCACACAAAACACATTTTTTCAGATTCCTAAACTATTATTTAAACAAGATGAAGGTGTTTTCTTATATTTTTATTTGTTAAATAATAATTTCTGTGTACATTAGAGGAATTTTGACCCAGTGTACTTCAGATTGCTAAGTAACAGTTAAGAAAAACCATAGGGTGATGTCACGATTTCCAATCAGGAATTTTTAAAAATGTATTTATTTATTTATTTTCTTTGTTTTGTTTTTTTCGTTTTTTCGTAAAATTTTAAATATGATGATTTAATGTATTTTTGTGAAATGAGTAGTTCAACCTGTCATAGGCACTTAAAGTCAAGAATCTGAGTTGTGTCATGAAATTGACTCAAAGGAATTGCACATTAATGAATCACAAGAAATATGCTGCCTTATAATTGTTAAAGGAATAGGGCTTATTCAATTGCAGCAAAGTGTTTTTTTGTTTGTTTGTTTTTTTTAAATTGCAAAGAACCTGTGGTGAATATATTTATTTATTTATTTATTCATCATGTTGCCTCAGCTATTGTCAAATAGCTGCAATATTTTAAAGATAATAAGCATAATGTTTAGCCTATAGTAGTATTATATTTATAGAATGCGCAGTTGTACTGAATCACTGTAAAAGTTATATCTTATAATCAAATAATCAAAACTGAAAAATAAAACAGGCCTGTGCAGAGGGAGCAGCCAGCCACTTGAGGACGCTACAACTCTGTTTTGGGTTTTGCTTTCACACCTTTGTACAGGACCAGCGCAAAATGGCTTCCTGCAAACACGTTTTTGTAAGCATATTGTTACATTGCTTTTTTTTGTTTTGTTTTGTTTTGGTTTTTTTTGTTATTTCCCTCTCTATGACAGCGCCAAAGGCCAAGAAACAAGGTAACAGAATAATCACACCGTTTGCATGAGGCCTACCCACCGTTTGACTGAAAGTTGGCATCACGTGGCGCATACTGAACAGTGAACCGTGAACCCAGGGCTTTGTTTTTGTGTGAGGTGCTCCCTTGGGTGCTTCCCAGTCCCCGGAGACCTGCGGTGAAGGGGGGGCTGCCTCACTTACTGGAACAGTGTGGTCAAAATGAAACTAGAGGAATATGTCTGGCATACTGTTGCCATGGCAATTTTATGGCGGCCATCTTGTAATTGTTAGAAATTCTATTAGAAAACAGGGCCAGACATTTGATTGAATAAAGACCTTAAATTGAATTCTGTAATTGTAGTTTGGAAGTTCAAGTAATGCATGGAACTAGCTGTCTCAATCAGGACCTGTTTTCACTGAATTATGAAAAATAATATTACATTTATTTACTTATTAGTGCGTAACAGGCCTACAGTTAAGTTAATATAGAATTACTGTATGTTTGCCATGTTAATACACTATGTGGCCACATGCATTGATATTATTATTCACATATTTAGATAATAATCTAATTAATATTATTATTGGGGAAAAACAGTAGTATTGTTATTCGATTATTAGATAAAGATCAAATAAAAAGTAAAATAAATTCAATGAATAAAGTAAATTCATTATTTTGCATGAGTACAGTCAGAACATGGCTGGTCACTGGACGTCCTCTAGCATCATTTATACCACATTGATACTACCCATCTGGAGGCCCATGGTTGCCCCTCCTCTTAATTAACCCATTCAGCCTCACCGCCTGAGACCTGGCAACCCGTGTCCATGGCAACGGCCCAGAGCTGGATGAAAGCGGCAATGGGGAGAGGGAGGGCGAGCAACAACAACTGCTATCAAAGGAGTGAGAAAGAGCGGGGAATAAATCTGATTTAAAGCGTGACAAGGCACACGTAGAATTTTGGGTTACATACAGTGAGAGGTATGTATTCATGGGGTTTAGAATGAGGAAAAGTTCGGACCTTTGTTATAGCAAATCAACAAATCAAAACTGAATAGGCCTATTATATCTTCAGAATGGTCAACCGTCCTCAAAATGGCACCATGTAATAGGATGTTGAGCTCCACGGATAAGGAAAATCACTAGGTATATTTAAATGGAGAGTAAAATATAACTAGAATAACCAGATAATGATTCCATTTTCCTTGTGGTGTGTGTTAAAATGGACAAAAAAAGAAGATCATAAAAAAACATCTGGTCACGTGTCTGTTAATGCTCAGATTTTTAGAGTAACTTGTATTTGGAAGACAAAGTACAATGGATTTTAAATAACTTAATTTTTGTCTTTGCTTTTCTAGGCAAAACCTGTATAATCTGTCAGAAAGAAGTCTGATTACTCACATCACATTTATCGATTTAAATGTAATTTCAGTAATCTCATAACTCCAAAAATCAGTCAGGCCACACAATTGTATCTGCAACATGATACTGTCTACTCCATCTTCCATCCTCCCCCTTCTCTTCCCTGGATTCTTGGAGGTCACGGTGGCTTCAGACATGGTCATTTATTATATATTACACTGCAGTTCTATAAACTCATACCATAGGCTTGGTTGCATGCTATCCAGACACACCTCTATGCAGGCACTGGGCACGGTTCATTATTATTTTATTAAACATCTTCATCCTGTTGTCATGCTCAGGGTTGGTCGGTGTTGGAATTGCAACTGCGAGACAGGTAAAACCATTTAGCTGTTTGTGTATTGTAGATGTTGGAATGTGTTTTTGTCCTCGTGTTCACCATAACTGTATAAAAAAAAAAAAAATAAATAAATAAATGAACAACACTCATAAGGTTGTATAAAAAATAAATCCCCAAAACTATATCCAGATACTAATCAATACCAGAACAACTAGATACTCATTTGAACTGATAGCACTTGTGAAAATACTTAAATAGCACAAAATTGGAGCTTTTCTGAATTGATATTATTATTAATATGAGATAACAGGCCCAGATGCATAAGAATTTCAAAAGGGTGCACAAACAATACTCAAGTGTCTTTAGTTTACACACCTAAAATGAGTTTGCAAACAATTTTAAATAAAGTTACAACTGGACCTGAATGATGTGATATTATTGGAACTACTACTTGTGTCAAAACTCACTTACTCTTTCTAGTTTAGTTACTGATACTGTGTAATTTCAAGACAAATTTACAGTTGTGCTAATGGCCACAGATGCTGCATATTTAATTTATGACCTATCATTAAAATTGATGCAGTTCACTTCCTACACCAGCACAGTGTGGGTTGAATAATGTGTACGAACAATCATAAGCTTCTACATGTGGGCTCCCCGGTTGCTCTACGATGTTGTCCGTTACACAATTTGAACAATTATGCAAATTAGACCTTTCAGTGTAAAATAAAAGCAGCTGTCATGCGCATGTTACGAAACAACAAATGGACAAGAAAAACCCTGCAAAACACAGAGCAATACATGCTTTGACAAGAAACGCCATTAAAGCTGCCACTGTGGATTGCTTCAACCACTTTGTGTTTATAGGTTTAATGAGGTCCCTAGAAACCCATTTTCTGTTTACCATCTGTAGGTTGTAAACGACCGTGTACCAGCCACAAATGAGACGTGCTATTTCTGCAAATAGACTGAGTGCACACAGATTTATGACAGTGGAGATGCTCTAGATCTTTGATTCTTGACAAAAATGCTGCTGTGAAAAATCATTAACCTGATTTTGTAGAGTTCCTCAAAGTAGAAATGAAACAGGATTGTTATAACTCTTTTGCTGTATTATTGTAGTTACTTTTTTATTTAGTTTCCTCTAATTTAACACTTATAATGTTAAAATATAACTCTGTATATTAAGTGTCACGAGGCAGAATTGTAATTATTGAATCTACATTACCTTTATTGTTTCAGTGCAGTAACTTTAAAGATGCATTAAGTAACTTTTCTGGAGGAGGGCTGCCTCAAGCTACCTACTTGTTTCCATGGAGATTTCATGTTTCAGAGTATGGCATCATTAAATGTATGTATCTCCAGACAGACTAGCAGGTGATGCCACTAGGCCAAGTTACCAGTTAAATCCGTGGTGAGGAGCGCTTTGTAAGAATGTATGTTTTCCAAGTAGGGATGTAACAATAACCAAAATATTGCGATATCCTATCATCAAAAGTCTCACAATTATACCGTGGGCTGCAACAATATATCGAATTACAAGCTCCTTTGCTTAAATGCATGGTTTTATAGTAGCAACAGCTTATGAACATCAGAAACTACATATCCCGTGATTGATTTCATTGCTGACAACATGAAGAAATATGTTTTTTTACTTGAATTTTTGGGATTATGATGGAAATAATTCACACCAAAATCTTGTCCTAACAAGCAAAAACGTGTCCTATCTACAATTATATTAGCCTTTTCAAAACATCGCAATAAATATCGTACCGTGAGATGTATATCGTGATAATATCACACCGTGAGATTTGGATATCGTTACACCCCTATTTCCAATTATTACTGTGCATAAAACTGTAATTGAATAAATGCAAGATAGAAATATTTAATGCCATACTGTTAAACATTCTAGGCAAGACAAAACATCTCGATGGACTCAAGTAGGTAGGCCATAACTCACATCGGAAAAGTTACACTGTGCATCTTTAAGTCATGAACTGTTGGCATAGTACTTTGCATAATGTGATAAAGATCAGCAAGGTAAAAGCAACATTGAAATATTTGTGTTCGCTTGTACTATTTTATTAACACTAAAATCAGTTAACTAAATACAGTACAGTTTGGATACTTAATGGTTGATTTCGATGATGTTGACATACTATACTGTATTAGCACCATTGCAATAAGATAAAGGGAAAACAACCAATGTGCCATTTTTCAAACATGCGTGACTGAAATGTAGGAGCTCCGTGGGCCTGGAGCTCCTGGACCTTTGTAATGGGATGTGCCTTATGTTACTATGCAAATATAATTGTAAATTCTAAATCTCTGGTAGCATTTATAATAACTACACTTGAACTAGCCTGAAAAAGCATGAACAAGGACTTAAAGGTGTATTGTGTAACGTTTCTGGTAGCCCGTCCACCACCTGCTAGTCTTTTTTGCCTTGGAATGTTCCACAGTGCTGTATTAAACTTGTCTGTTTTGCCTTTAGTCCGTTTTTATTGCCTCCAAATACTATGAAAAACAGGCATTCTTAGATAAGGGTCAGTCCACCTTAGTTCAACCCATGAGTTAAACCTTACTTTAAAATTTTTTTTATGAAACTTGGTAGGTAAATCATAGCCAGAAAAGCCAAAATTTCAATTGAACCAACCAATTCATTTTTTTAAACTTTTTTGCGTGGTTGCTGAATTTCAAATTGCATTTACTCAGCAATTACTGGTCCGATATCAAAAACCAAGGTATCTCTGAAAAGGGGACATCATAAGGAATCCAAATCTGGCATGGGGGTAATTCAACGTCTAAGTAAATTTGTGTGAAAATTAAAAAGAAAACCCCTCCAGATTTTTTATATGTTGTTGTAGACATATAGGGCTACATTTTACAGGCGTGTCCCTTATTGTCAGTTTCAAGGTCAAAATATAGGTCAAAAGGTAATTAATCTCAATATTTTGATACCTTATGATGTCCCCTTTCCAGAGATACCTTGGTTTTTGATATCGGACCAGTAGTTGCTGAGTAAATACAATTTGAAATTCGGCGACCACGCAAAAAAAATAGAAAATTTTTTGGGTGAATTAAAGCGGAATGACCCATACATTGATTGAGACGCCTCTCCACAGATCTGACCTGTATCTAGCCCTAGTTTCACTTCTGCTTATCGGCATGGAGATAGATGAGTTTAATGCTTTACTGTGGAATATTCCAGGCAAAGAGCAGTAACAGCTCAATGGAGAGAAGCAGTTGGCGGACCCTTCACTAGAAATTTTACACAGTTCACCTTACCAAGGGCTTTAATGTAGCTACAAAATCTGAATCTTTAATAAGCACTTAATATGCTATTTGTTTATTATGAATTAAATCTGTTTCATGCTATATTAAGGCTATTAAAAGTGTAGTTATTATAAAGTGTTACCAAATCTTGTACTGAGAGCAGTAGTCTCTGTGCTATAGTGACTAGTCTGTCTGTTTGACATCTAGGGCGAAGCGTACACTGCTCCTCCGAGGCTCCGATCGGTCCAGCAGTGGTTGGTGTGGTTCTCCTCCAGCAGAACTCGGGGAATGACGATCACCGGATCCGAGAACATCTTCCTTAACATCTCTAGGGGGCAGCACATCGTTAAGACAGCGGAAGAAGAGAAGAAGAGACACAGAAAGAGAGAGAGATGTGATGAGGGACGTTCTCCCAGGCCAAAACTCAATCATTGGACTGGTAAGCGGAGCACCCTGTGACCACTCATTCTTTTTACAACAGACAAATATACAGTGGTTAGAAAAGGAAAATAACATAAATATACAGTTACAGCAGATGTTTGTGTTAGATCAATGTAAGTTATTGATTGAGTTAAGCCCACTGGTCAATATTTACTCACTGTGACTGTGCAGATTGACAGTCCATTAGTGAAATGAGGGTCACGGGGTGTTCAAAAAGACTTGCACAAAACAGCCATATTTAAATTCTCAGGAGCAAATTTGATACTTACCTTCCATGAAAAACAGTATTTACTGAATCTATCTTATACAAATGTTGCAGTTCAAACAGAAAACACTGTAAGCATGCCAAAAGTGATACAAATAAACACAGGGTATAGTTCCTTCTAGGGATGCAACAATACTCGATATAATGTACAAGAGTGACTCAATATGCACATGCCATATTTTCCCAGATATGCAAAAAAAAAAAAAAAAAAAAAGCTTCATAAAGGCCTCACTCTGCTGCATCCAAACAGACAAATTTAATTTAATTGATAATCACTATAAAGAATCATAGAGTTTAGTTCTTCTGAGGCCTAAAATGTATTGAAATATCATGACAAATGTATCGGTACGTATCAAATCGTGAGAAAACTGTATTGTTGCATCCCTGGTTCCTTCTATATTAAAGGGCCGATATTACGCTATTTTCTCATCTATGTTATAATGTTGTTTCCTCATCTCGAAAAAACATACCTGGGGCTGTGTTTTGCTTCATTCACACATGTTTAACACACAAACCCTGAATTTTTAGGCTGAGTTCTTCGCTTAAACAGAAAACACTCCACCTTGCAATACACGTGGTAATACAAGAAGTGCTCCACTGTGATTTTAAACTCCATACGCCTTCTGTGTTATTAGATTCTTTTTTTAGACCAAGAGTTTGTTTTCATACCTGACAGTTTTGACTGCTCACAAGCGGTCTTCCTCAGAGTGCTCACGTGATGTTGCTGTGATATGAAAAAAGAAAACAAACTCTTGGTCTGAAAAAAGAACCTAATAACATAAAATATCGGAAGACCAAATAAACCTCATTGGTCCATTCACCTTCATTAGAATAATTACAACTGTGGTATTGCCAATCTCTACTAAACAAAAGCTTGTAAGTGAAATTGAAGACATCACAAGGTGGAACAGAGCATTTCACTCTTTGGAGATGTATACAGACTAATAATAAAGGGTTACTTAAACATGTGTGAATGAAACAAAAAACAACTCTAGGTATGTTTTGATGAGGTAACAACATTGTAACATAAAAGCTCACAAGAGTCAATTTTGCGTAATATAGGACCTTTAAATAATATGACAAAATGGAAATGCAGAATTTACATTCAAAAGCCTTTTTTGACCTTCACTCTTACTGTATTTTATAATCATGCAGTTGTGCAAAAGTGTGGATGACTGAACAAAAACTGTCTCTTTAAGAACGTTTGTCTTAAAGAGCCTTTATGTATTGGTTGTGGCTTCAGGCAGCCTAGAGTGTCCATATGGAAGAGAAATACAAGGAAGTACCACCTGATGAGTATAGACTAGAGAATATGGTGCTTTCAAATAAAAACTTATTACTCTAATACAAACAATTAACCCAAAATGAAAGCACAACATGTATGAATATGACTGGCGTTTGTAGCTCTCAGTTTTTTGCTGTTACCTGGGATCAGGAAGAGCACAGCCCCACAGGTGTTGTTTAAGAGTCTGCACCCAGCCTATATCTCGGATTGGCTGGCAGAGTTGTATGTAGTGGTACTGTTTTAGCACAACCCTTCAAATGAATCAGAAGGCCACTCATTAGCAAACATCAAACTTTAAACATTTATAATAATATACCACGACTGTTATAATGCATTGTAGTTGAGTGAGAGGAACAAATGATCACAGCATTAGAAAGTGAATGCTTGTACATAAAGAAGCAATGCACGGTTGCATATACGTAAATGAGAATAAGAAGCACATGACATCTTGTTCTGAAATCAGTGTCTACACATCCATTTTCCATACATGTGGCCAGTGAAGGACTTTAAAGTGAACTTAAATCAATATATTGGATAGTTGGGCAGGGTAGTTTATCGAATTTGAATCGAGATCAGTCATTTCAAATTGTCAGTGATATTTTTTATTGAGAAGTCTACAGGTGATCCTCTGTCACTAAAAATAGGCCTATAACAATAACAAGTTTTGAAGCACGATATATTACTAGAGAGGGATATCATGTTGAATGATAATATTGAAACTACATTTGCTACTGATATAATAAAAATAAAGCAGGATAATCCCAATAAACCATTTTTTTAAATACAGCATCATTAAATTGTATGAGCTACAACAAATAAATAACAGAATGAACCAATAATTAGTCCTGAAAGTTACTTTTTCATCCCTCTACAGCTCAAATTTTGTATCTGTATCTGTATTACATAAAAATAGAATCCTCCCTACTATTGCAACAAAATATGAGTATGATAAATATAAAATATTGAGTCCCAAAATATATTGTTCCATCTTTCATATATTGAACGACAAATTGATATAGTAATTACTGTGACAGGCCTCAGACTTTCAAGATTTGTGACTTTTTGTGTTCATTTGCAATTTTTATTTAATTTTTTTTGGTGCCCAGCTCTATTATAAAATGATCCAAACAAGCAACATGTATGACCTGGATGTCAGAACTCATGGCAGAAGGCGGCGCAGGCTTTAATGAGTAGAAAGTCGTGAGAGCACAATTCTCTTCCATGTGGATTGAAGTAATTGTTTTTGTCTATTTAAAAACAGATTGACAGAAAACACTGACAGATACCTGCAACCACTAACCCTCCTTTACTCTCAACAAAACAATTAAAAATAATAATAAATCAAGACAATATATCTTTTCTGCTTCTTGCATTTATTTATCTGTTTCTTTAAATATGAGCAAGCAGATAGCAACACAAATACGTCACAGTCAATTATTATATATTCAGTGCCCATTACATTAACTTACTAAGCCAAACCTTCTATCCTTATTGTCACAGAAATAGCACCAGTTTAATAATGGGCTAAGTTAAAGTGCATATGACAGGTTAGACCACTCATTTTAATAAAACAGTTAATATAATTATAGTTAAGATTTACTCAAATGTTTGCCTATTTTTTCTATTTTCTTTTTTATTTTGGTGAAGAGTATAATTTTACTTTCTGGTTGGACATGGGCAGCAAATATAACATATGTAAAGGTAGCTCCATAAAATTTATCTAGCAACCATACTGTAAACAAGGGCCAAAACTTGTCTAAATTACACAATATGTATGATTAGACTAATACAAATAAATAACAACACTTTTATTTTGTAAATTTAACATTTAAACTGTCAGAAAAATGTTGTCATTGCGTGTAAATTGTCCCCTGGATAGAATTTTCTGTATTGATAATGTTGGTAGAGGTATCTCGGTTTAAAACTCACCACTACTTCCTGTATTTTTGTACATTTCTTCTCAACTTTTTTCCCCACACGTCACTTAACTGATGTAAAACTACAATACATATTTACAACAGTTACTACATCACCAAACCCATTAATAACTACAAAAACATGAAAACCTGTCATATGCACTTTAAGTTAAGTTTACATTTACTGTTCCCCAACAAAAGGCTGCAAAATACAAGAGATGGACCATGTGCTCAGCGACTACAACATGGAGGAGGAACCACTGATTCAGACAACAGAGGACGCAGTCACCCAGTGGACATGGAGGGCAGAGCTCATATACACTGTCAGGTATGCATGGTGCACACTCATGAGAACTCGTGACAACTATGGATGGATTATAAACAAACTCCAAAAACATAGCACTTTTAAAATTATAGAAAAAAAGATGACCTCTGAATTTTAATTTGAATGAGAAATGACCCATGAAAATAGTATGCCCACATTGAATTATATACAGAATGAGATGTAACCAAAAATTTGGCTTAGTAATCTTTTCTGATACATAGTTCAGTAATAAAAATGTATTTTTTATGTAATTAGGAATAACTTAGTGATTACAGTCTTTTCACTTATAACAGTAACGGTCTACAAACATACTTACTTAAATCATGTACTAACCAACTTAATATAAACAAACAGAATGGTCATTAGCTGCAACAGAGCATTGCATATTAACGTTAGAAGATTACATAGTTTTAGCTTATTCTTAAGTGTCTTGTGAAAAATAGCTATTTATACATACACTTTATAGTACATATCTATTCATTATGTCTATGGCAGTGTTGTCACTTTTATCTGTGACGAGCTGTGTTTTAGGAAGGGGCTTTGACCAAAATGAAAATCTAAATATAGCAGTCTGTTTTGAGGGATTGTTATTTAGAAGTAACTGCACTGCTACACAGTTTCTTCTTGATCTTGATTCTCCAAACTAAAATATTAATGATGCACTCTGTAACCTTTCTGGCTGAGGGTCCAACACCTGCTTGAATATGGATGTTATTGCTTGGCTTGGAAAGAGTAAAGTATGGCATTAAACGTATCTGTCCTGCATGTATTCATTCAATTACAAGTCTTTTACTTCTAAGAAATCCCTTGGAAAAATGTGGCAGACAGGCAGGTTTAACAGCATACTGTGGAGCATTCTAGGAAAAGCATCAAATATTTCAGGTGCTGGAACATCCACTAGAAAAGTTACATAGACGATTTATCCAGTACAAGCACCACATATATGCAAATAATTATTTTAATGTTTTAACTTCAGAATGGCCCAGATGGTTTCTTGGCAACAGATTAAGTGTTTCAAAATGGTCTCACATGGACCGAAACACCACTTGTTTTACATGGTGACTGGGACAAAAAGGTATCCAGAAAATTCTTCAAACTAAAACTGTACATGACAAAAAAGTGCAATAATAGATGAGACATTTTCACAGTGAACAAAGCTTTGTGATTGGCTAAGAAATTCCACACAGACTTATGAGTACAGTTGCAAAAAAGCATACAGAGCAGATACAAGCATTTATGGATACCCAAGCAGGACATTTATCAAAGATTTTCAAATTTTGATGTCGTCTTTGTGACAATAATCCTTTTCTATATGCCAATACTAAAATCCTTGATAAAACCCAAACGAAGCAATCTGCACAGTTGATCAAAGCCAAATTGCTTGTCAATGGGCACATGCATCTAGAAGAGACATCTATTGGTTAGCCAGGCAGCCCGTAACCGTGGCAACCACAAGATGGAAGCCTGCGTGGTGGAGGCGGGTGGGAGAACAGAGACGCTCGCGCCCACTCGTTACAATGGCAAATGTCATGTCTAAAACCCCAAAATCTTTGTAACATACAAAGTTAGCCGAGAGGTAGAGAGAGTAGACAGAAGATGAGTGGATACACGATTGGACTGCACGATATAAGTATTGATATTGCAGTACCGTCTGCTGTTTTTATTGTTCTGTATTTATGTATTTAGTTTATTATTTTGCCTTACATTGTTATTATGCACAGTCTTATTTATAAATCGTGCGATACACAGCAAAAACTGGAGTATTAAAATTTCAGGGTAAAATATTTCAGGGTTGTTTTTAACTCAAAAAGTGTTATTTAAACTATTTGAAAGTAAAATGTGAGTTCGAGTTGGGGTTATTTGCCAGAGTTGAAATGACTGAAGTAAATTCAACTACCCCTAGTGTTCATTTAACATCCCTTAGTGTTAATTTGGCAGCTCCCACCAACCACCAGAAGACCAGTTTGTTTTAGTTAATTTAAGATGAATTTATGTACAAAACTGATTCAAAGTGTAAAAATAAAACTGTGTGATGTTCAGTTAAATCAGGATAAATCTACAAAGTGTTATCTGTTTGCTCTCAAAACATTAATATAATTCTTGATTTCAGGGTAAAACAGGAACTTTGGTCCAGTGTTACTTGAATAACCTTTCAAAAAATGTTAAATTAACTCTAGAACAGATTGGACTCATATAAACCCTGAGAAAACATAAAAATGTATTCTGTGAGAGTCAATTTTAACACTCTTCTTTTTGCTGTGTACAAAAATTGTGGATTGAAATATTGGCTAATACAATAATCAGCGTTGCAACAAACTAAATATATTGCAATATGACCAAGATTCTCCAGCTGACAGAAATAGTATAGTTATTCAAATGAAAATGTTAAAAAGGTAAATTATCTTTTCTTTGATTTAATCTTGGTTTTGTCTACTAAGTTGTAAATAAGACAAAGCCTCATTAGTTAATTAAGGTATGCACATTTTTGTTTCAATATAATGGAAATTATCGTGTCAAAACATATATTGCTGATATCGCATTACAGTTTTGTTGAGTATTTTTTGCCTATTTTAAAGGAATGTACTTCTGCAAGTTTATTAAAAGCTTTATAATGGCCATAATCTTTGTCAATATCGTGCAGCCCTGATACAAAAGTTACAGAGGAAAGAACAGAAAGAAAAGATCATTTTGCAGCCTCTGTTATTGCGTTTCCCTCAAATTGATAAATAAAAAAGTAGTGCTAAATGATTTTACTCTTTTGCCTCAGCCAGTTTGTTGTTGATCTCTTTACTTTTCTCCTTGTCGCCCCCTGCTGGCCGGTCTGGCTTGTTCTCTGAGGCAGTCTTCTTGGTGCCCCTCCCTGCAGCGCTCTGTTTATCTTTGGGCTTCTTCACCGGTTTGCTCTGGCCCGCGGCGGCTGTGACTCCAGACTTTTTGGGTTTGGAGCGAGGAGAGCTATACCTGTCGAACTAAGAACGGTGGATAGTGTGGGTGAGATTGTGGGCTGTGTGTTAAGTGAAAGTGATTATAGACACTTTAAAATGTTAAATTGGCAGAGTGTTCAAAATTACAGAATGGAGATAACAGGAGGTAAACTGAAATAGATGGATTTACTTTATAATAAAGATAAGCAACAGTTTTGAATGTCCAGGCTCGTCCATCACAGAGGATGAAAAACAGGTTTTAAAGGTTAAAGGTGCACCATACAACTTTTTGGTTGGGGTCCGTCACCTTCTTGTTTCTATGGATATGAAATTACTCTGCTTGGAATGCTCCACAGTATGGCATTAAACAGCTCTACCTTACATTTATTCAATTACAGGTGGTTTTATTGCTCCAAAATACTTAGAAAAACCGACATTCTGATTGTGATTGAGAATGAGAAGTTGCTGCTTCACTGATCTAACCTGTAACTTGGTTTGGTTTGGTCTCCATGAAGATAAAAAGGTTTAATGTCATACTATGAAACATTCCAGGCAGAGCAATGACATATCCATAGAAACAAACAGGTGATGGACCTCCAGCCAAAAAGTTACATAGCGCATTTTTCAAGTCAAGGTTATTGTCCACGTAGGAAAATCTGTCTTCTGTGTTTGACCCATCCTTTGAGCAACCTGTCAGGGGACCCATCTTGAGATCTTGAACCAAGCGTGGTCAGGACAAGCCAGGCTGGCGCCACCTAGTGCCTCCACTCAATTTAATTTCTCTCCAGCGACGAGGTCAGGAATCGGAATACACTAGACAGTTTGTAAGAACCCCAGAAGTGCAAGTCCGGGCACCAGCCAATCAGCGAAGAGTCATACATTCTGTGTTGGCAACGATTCCCAAGATCGAGGATTTAAAGCCGGAACAAAGAGAATGTTTGGTGAATTTTATCAAGGGGAAAGACGTTATTGCCCTTCTTCCTATGGGATTTGGAAAAAGCTTAATATACCAGTTAGCCCCGTTAGCGGCGCATTACATACTTCACAACCAAATAGCAGCGATTGGTTAAATAAAAAAATACCCGCCTACCGTCGAGTGAACGAATCCTAATGCTGCGAGGCCAGCCGGTTTCCATGAAGTGAAACTAGCTGATGAATCAGGCTTGGTCAGGACTGTCTTAGCTGGTGAATGTTACCTATGGTGCAAACGCCACACAGAAATTCCCTGGTGGTCCGGGAGTCAAACCCAGAACCTTCTTGCTGTGAGGCTTGAGTGCTAACCAAAACCACTTTTTTACTATATGATTTCCTCTGGTTAATCCCAATTTCTCAGTTGAAATTGCATTGCTTTCCACTTTACTTTTACCTCCATCTGTCTCCATTCCATAATTTAGAATGTATTTATTTACAAACTTTTAAAGGGTCTATAAAACACCATTGTACAGGTGAGGTGATGTGAGCTTGGCGAGGGGGTCTTACCTGTTTAGTGTGGTCTATATAAGGCTCGCTGTACAAACTGCGTATTCTCCTCCTCTCCTGGGCCTTGTTGTCAGCGGGCTGGAGGGGTGTGGCTTTGAACGTGGCGCTGTAGCTCGTCTCCAGGCTCGTCTTCTCGTCTGGAGGGAGGTACTGGGACTTGGCCCGGATCATCTTTGCTGGTTTGACATCTTTGTAAGCCTTGAATTCAGTTCTGTACAAGCATAAAGTATTGCAGTTAATAATGATCATAATTATGCACTGGATTTAGAGGTGGGAGGTGGAAATATGTATTGCAGTTGTTGTTTTGGGGATGCAAAATTTGAATATTCAGTGTTTTATCTCTAGAAATTTTTTTAAAAAGGCTGTGAAATAAGCCATTCAAGAATAAAATAAATACCCGGGATATTAATTTCTGTCAATATTGCTGACCTCTAATTGGATTTATACAGTGCATTTCAAGACACGCAAAGTGCCTTCAATTGCATTATTCCTTCACTTCACACTCTGTAGTGGTAAGATACATCTGTAACCACAGCTGCCCTGGAGCAGACTGGCTGAAGTGAAGCTAATCTGTCCCATCTGCTCCTCTGACCATCACCAGCACTTGCACACACCACTTTCATACTAGGCAATGTGGGTAGTGTCTTGCCTAAGGACACAACAACAGCATGCACTACTAGAAGCACTGCCTCCCCACTGAAGCATCTGGTTTTCCCTGCAGTCTCCCATCCCAGCACTAACACGTACAGTCCTGCTTTGAACATTCTCAAGGTGGAATTAATTTAATTGTTTATTTAAAGCAGCATGAATATTAAGAACTCAGTATCAGTGTTCATATATTTGTGTTCTGTGCCATTTTACCAGAGAACAGAATTGTACAGAAGCGATAACAAGGGGGTGGAGCTCTGCCCGCACCATGAGACATTCAGCAGTTCTGCAGTTCTGAAGGTCATGCTCAGATGAATGATGCTACAATGCTCCAATCAGTTTCTCCCACCCCATAAATCATCCCATTGACTATTACGTTTTTATTTTAGGCACCAAAGGATTGTAAATAACTGCTGTTTGGCCATTTCTTCTTGTAAATTACCTTTTTTATGAAACAACACATTTCATAGCTTTGCACATTTCTCAGATATATAGCTAATTTGTCAACAAAAATGGACCAATTACTCTTCACAAACATAAGCAGTCTACAAACAGCATACCTTCCCCTGTGCCTACGACTGAATCACAACAAACCCCAAACCACTTACAAATGAAATAAACAGTAGGACATCAAAATATATTCTGATAACTTTGATGCTAGCTCATTAAAAGTCCTATATTTTGCAAAACTGACTCTTGTGAGTTTTAAGCCGTGTTATAATGTTGTTACGGCATCACAAAATTACCTGGAGTTGTGTTTTGTTTCTTTCACATCACATCATCTTTGAGTAATCTTGTATTATTTGTCTGTCTACATCTCCAAAATGCTCAAAATGCTCTGTTTCAGCAGCAGTTTTCAAGTTAACAGTTACCTTTTACCGTTTCTTTAGTAGAGATTGGAAATTCCAGGGCTGAATTATCCAAATGATTCTAATGAGAGTGAATAGAGTTTAAAAACACAGTGGAGCATTTTCTATATTTCCACATGACATCACAAGGTGGAACACAGTGTTTTCTGTTTGAGAGAAGAACTCTTGAAGCATAAATGTGCAGGGTTTGTGTGTTAAATGTGTTCATGAAACAAAACACAAGTCCAGGCATGTTTATGATGAGGAAACAACATTAATAGTGTTTTAGGACCCATGCATCCACCTGTTTGAGATTTACCATTTGTTTGTAATTTTTAGAAGAATATCTCTAAACATACAGTTTTATAGTGATGGTCAGTACTCGGAGAGAAAACTGTAAACAGCCAATGACAGATTACTAATGGCAAGTTTTAGCATGGGTGATTACATTAATATTACAGTTAATCACTTCAAGTGGCATTTACAGCATGTCGAACATGTAATTGAATTTATGAATAAAATGAATAGAACTTAAATGTCCTTACTTATTTAAAGGCATACTATGAAACCTTTCTGATGTGGGAGGACGAGTGGGGGTCTGCTACCTGCTCGGAGAGGATGCTTTGTCTGGAATATTCCACATATGACACACATTTTAAGTGCACATATTTATATTGTTCAAAACTATCTTGAAAAACATGCATTCTCTCTATGAGCGGGGGTACTTCTCCACAGACTTGACCTGGCGGTGTCATTAGATTGTCTCCATGGAGATATTAAAGAAATGATAGAGCTGATATTATGCCATCTTCTGATCCATGTTATAATGTTGTTTCCTCATCAAAAACATACCTGGAGTTGTGTTTTGCTTCATTCACACAGGCTGTTTTCTTCTCTCAAACAGAAAACATCCTGGTCCACCTTGTGATGTCATGGGGTAATACAGGAAGTGGTGTGTTTTTAAACTTTATACACCTTCACTAGAATCATTTGGATTATTTCAGCACTGGAATTGCCAATCTCTAATGAAAAAAGGTAAAAGGAGCTGCAAGCTTGAAAACCACCTCTTCATGACATCACAAATTGGAACAGAGCATTTTGATCTTTAGGGATGCAGACATCCTAATAATCCAGGATTTACTGCAATGTGCGAATAAAACAAAACACAAGTCCAGGTATGTTTTTGATGAGGTAACAACATTATAACATGGCTTAAATCTCACAATTGTTAGTTTTGTACAGTATAGGACCTTTAAATACCATACTGTGGAACTTTCAAGACAAAGCATTAACATCTCCATGGAGACAAGCAGGTGGCATACCTCTGCCTATAAACATGTACCCCATCTACTGTATTATATTGTGTTGAGTAAATATTTAGGCCTATTATACAAACACTGGTGGCTGTTTCGCGCATACCCACAATGGTACACAACAGAGGCAATTACATAACAGTACCAAGTCCACTTTCACTTGCTGCACTGGGGCCAAGACGCACCAATCCAAGGGAAGCTTATACAACAATGTCCAAGGCCAAAGGCGCAAAGTATAACCACATGACCCCACAACACACAGACAGAGGCAGACTGTGAGAGCACCACACCAAACATCCAACTGTACTGTGACATAGCTGCTATTCATCCACATATGACCCAGCAACAATAACACAGTGTCTCAGGATCGAACTGTGCTTGGTACTCTCAACACAAAACATTTATAAGGATAACTGTAATGTATAAAATATAGGTGTAGTCTTCAAATCTCTAAAGAAGGGGATGCAATAGGACTTAAAGGTGCATTGTGTAACTTTTTTGGTGGAGGGTTCGTCTGCGTTTCTCCATGGAGATGTTATTGCTTAGTCTGGAGTATTTCACAGTTTGGTATTAAATCTTTCTGTCGACATGGAGGCCAAACCAGACCAAGTTACAGGTCAGATCTGTGGAGAGGCAACCCCGCTCACTCTCATAATGCCTGTTTTTTTTTTTTTTAGGTATTTTTGAGCTATAAAACCACTTGTAATTTAATAAATGTAATGTAGAGCTGTTTAATGTCATACCTGTGTGACAGATTCTCCACTAGAAAAGTTACACAATGCGCCTTTACAGTGACAGTGCATGTGACAGGTTATAGTACTAATTTCCCTAAAAATATACTTAAACTAATTATATCCAAGGTTTTACAAAAAAAAAATCATACATAGTTTTTTTCTAGTTTTGAAATTTTGGTGAAGTTTATCATTTTACTGTCTGGTTACGACAGCAGCAGTTACGACATGCACAGATGTAATTTTAAAACTGTTACCTATGAACCACAATGTTAACAAGGGCGAAAATGTCCCAAGAGTTAAGATTAGATAAAAACCAAATGAGAACTTTTATTTTGTTGTATGAATCTTTAAACTGTCAAGAAAAATGCCTTCCTTTTGTGTAAATTGTTATGAAATTGAAGGATGAAATTGGAGGATAGAGTTATTCTGTTTCCAACTCACATCTACTTCCTATATTTTTATAATTTTTTGTGCTTCTTTTCAACTTTTTTCCATAAACTGCCACTAAAACTATAATAATATTTACCACATGCTAAGTAACAATTAGAAAAACATGAAAAGCAGTCATGCACTTTCAGTTTCATAGGGACTGCTCCATTCATCTCCTGAAAACATCGTCTCCATGCACAGAGTCCCCAGGAGGTGGATAATGTTGGATGGTGGTTTGGACTGTACAACACTGCAGCACTGACTCCAGTTAAGGTCAGTCAGGTGGAACAGAGCACAAGATACGACAGGGAATGTGTCTGAATTTATTGCAGTTGTAGGTTCTTTTGCTTAGTGTTTGAAAATGTAATGCAGTAAAAGCAATGCGATGTCCACAACGCCACATTTTTTGCTGACTCTCTATCCGCAAACATAAATGAATGAATAGAATGACTGTAGACTAGATCCATGTTCTCCTTTTCCATCCCGCATCTACAAACCTGACATCATGACTTAAACTAGAAGAATATGTAAATTAATTAATCTGCTCTGAGAAATTGTTTAATTGAAAATGTTATGTTATGTTAATATTATTGTTTAGAATATATTTATTTATATTTCCATAAGGAGTAGCTGGTCTCATAGTCGAGTATCACATGCATATCTGCTGATTTTGTTTTGCCTAAAGAGCTGTTTTTGTCAGATAAAATCATCATCCCTATCACCTGCTCTTATTTTTAGCATTACCAGGGAAGAGTAAATTCATACTTATAAAACTGACTTGTGAATGTGAGAAAGAATCTGATGGAAAATATATGACAAATATTCTTATATGGAAAAAAATCTAAAAACATTCAAAACAAGCTTATTCCATTTTACCTATACTTCTACTAGTTTATATATGGCGTCCCTGAGGTTCCTGTGAGAGAGGCTGGACAGCTGGCCCTGCTGAGAGGTTGTGCTAAAGGGGAGGAACAGTGATGTGGTCTTGGTATTGTACCTTAACGTTGGAGCTAGATATACCACAACAAATAACAGGAAGAATCATTTGAAAATATAGTTACAGATTAGATTACCCTGCATTAACATCTGTTCAGTATTCAATTACATGGCTCCATCGGTGTCTCAGTGGTGGGAAGTAACTGAATACATGTACCAAAAATGCATATTGTAAGTAATTGTATTCAGGTACAGTTCAGTTTTTACTTACTCCACTTTCTTTCCTAAATTAAAAGGAAAACATTACAGTATTTTGGTTTTTGGCTTTTTGGCTTTAGAATGTATTTTTCATCTCTAAATTAATGCACAACAAACAGAGCAGCAAAAATAAAGCTGTTTGTAATTGTATGTCATGTTTTTCACACTATAATTTAAATGCAACTGGGTGTAATGGTATTCAGTATTCTGTAACTAAACACATTTTCTTTTTCCCATCACTGATTATATTAAAGTGTAGGAACAGTGATTGGGTCTTGTTTTGAATCATTGGAGCCTGATATACGGCCAGTGATAAGAAGAATATTTTGAAAATGTATGTAGTTATAGTATAGAGAATTGTTTCCCAAAGACTGTGTCGTGACCTTCAGGTGAGTTGCAAGAGATTGCCTCGTCACGATCTCCATGTAGGTCTGCAATATACAGTCCTTCTGACTATTTAGTTCCAATATTGCTGGTTCAGTAGAATATTGAAAAGAAACTGAATTGAGCTACATTTAAAGTCCAAATAGGCAACTTATTTTATTGCTGATTCAATGATGTTTTTCATTGTTTAAAACTTGAGTAATACTAATTGTTCAGAGAGACACGATCACTCAGTCAACAATAAAATATCCTCATTAATGTTCAATAATAGTCAAATCCACCTTTATTTTGTGATTTACGAATAATGTCTATTGACTTGGGTCGCAAAGGTTTGTGACTTTTAAAATATGGGTCCCACAAAAAAAGTTTGGGAAACACTGGTATAGAGAATTAAAATATATTTTGTATTTTTTGTTACCTTGCTCAATTAGTGTAATGAATAGTTAAAATAGATTCACCCAATTTGCATTAAATTAAAGTGTAAAAAATTCAAAATACAAATTATAACAGCTTTATATTAAAATGCACGTTTGTTAGAGAACCATGCACGCACTACAAGAAGAACTGTGTTTTTCACCACAATTTAATACTGTGTAGTTGTGTACCACCAAGTACCACCAGTACATCTGTGACATGTTAGTGTCATATGAACCATCTCGCACTCTGAGGACCTCAGGGACCGGCCTCCTGCTGGTGCCCAGAGTCAGAACTAAACAAGGGGAGTCAGCGTTTCAGGTTCATGCAGCTAAAACCTGGAACAGTCTTCCTGAACATGTGAGACAGGCCTCTTCTGTGACGCTGTTTAAATCCAGACTCAAAACATTTCTGTTTAACTGTGCATATAACTGAAAGGTTTTCATTTCGCACTCTTCTCTCTTTTTTAATTTTAATCTTCATGATTATTTATGTTTTGATTTGTTTTTATTATGATTTTAATGTATTTCTTATTCTGTAAAGCACTTTGAATTACTTTGTGTACGAATTGTGCTATACAAATAAACTTGCCTTGCCTTACCACCATGTATTCCTTTTAGAAAAGTAACTCTATTCTGAATACCACCAGATGAAAGAGTGACTGTACTGAACTGTGCTGTAAGTGTCTGAATACATATTTTCTGTGTATGTATTTAGTTACTTCCCATCACTGTATACTACATAGGCCGCATTTGTCACTATTACTGAGCGTAGCAGTCCTTTTCTTACTCCAGCAGAGACAAAAGCTGGCAGGCCTTTTGTAGAGTAGCCCACAGAATCAATGTGCCCACTCACAGCAGTTTGAGCTCAGAACAGTTTTTCTTGGCGTGTCAGCGGGTGCACTCCTGGCTCCTGGTCAATACTCCGGCCTCGTCTCTATCTCACAAGCTGCAAGACTTGTTTCCTGCTTTCGCTTTCTCCGATGGAAATCACCCATCAGCTACTACAGCACTAAACAGCCCCCCCCGGGAGCCCCATTGAAAGTAGCTTTAATGAAAAATAGATGTAAAGGAGAAAATGATGATCACGTTAACTAGGTTGCTAAGGTTGCCCTAAGACAGACAACGTATGCTTATGTTTCAGTTTGGAAGTAGTATTTGATTTCTGTTTTCATTTATTTATTTATTTATTTAGATGACGCTCTATTCCATATATGGCACACACTGTAAATAGACATGTTTATAATGCTCGAAAAGCATGTATTGTCTCCTTGAGCGGGATCACTTGTCCACAGATCTGACCTGTAACTTGGCCTGGTGGTGTCAAAAATAGAGGTAAAGCATAAAATTATCACGTTAATTAGGTTGGTAAGGTTGCCAAGGTTGCCGTAAAACAGACAACAATTATTTTTATTTATTTATTTGCTGTATTATTTTATATTTAATTTATTGATTCGCAAATTAACTAACTATTTGGACAATGCACATTTACATTTATACTGAAAAAAAAGACAGATTATAGCTACTATACTATTACTGATTTGCATCTGCTGTCCATTGGGAGTTAACCAAACAAATAAAACATACAAAAAGGAGATTAGAGCAGTGTAAGGAAATGTTAAAGGTTTTTTGACTAGTGATCACATTACTGCTTTGATTCTCAGCTAAATCTCGTTTCATTCAAAATAAAACCTACAGTAAAGTTAAAGTTTTCGTTCAGTTTTAATCAGATTATGTACATTTGTTAGTTCTACCAGAAAACTAATCTCTAAAGACTGGTGTCAGCTGCGATCTGATCTCAGAGATTTAGGGATTAGTTTGGTCACAGATTGTCACTTTTATTAGCCAAAACTCTCACTTGTGTTACTTGGAGAAACTGATAACTAAATAATAACTAATAAGAGTTTTGGGGGTTTTTTTGTTCTTTTTTTGATTTGGTTTTTCAGTTTTTGTCTTCACAGAGGCAGGGTGTGTTTGTGCATTCATGGCCTGCTGTCATATGAACACAAGTCTCTGCACACTCCATAAGAGGATCATCATAAATCCCTCCAAATGTACTGGCCTCTTCACAGTTTACACAAAATGACTATCCTCTGAAAATGACAAAAAATACAAAGACTCATTACTGTGTGAGACATAACAAATAGAGATGTAATAATAATAATAATCACTGAAATATTGTGATTTTCTATCATCAAAAGTCTCACAGTGATATCAGGGCTGTCACAATATATCAAACTAAAAGCCTTGTTTGCTTAAATGTATTGTTTTGTTGCAGTAACAGCTAAAAACGGAGGGGACTACATAGACCATGATCCTTTGCGCTGTTTCAGTGCAGACAACATGAAGAAATAACTGTTATTAAGCACTTTTATAATTATTTGCATTATTATAGTAATGATACATACCAAATCATGTCCTAGCATTTTAAAAGGAAAAAGTAGCATAAATGAATACCATGATAATATTGTACTGTGAGATTTATATATAGTTGGCTCCCATCATACAACTATTTAACGGAAAGAGAACATTTGCGAAATATCTTTTAACATGTAACTCCACAATGGCGTCTTTCCAAGCAGTTGAAATGATAAAATTTGACACATTTCCCATTATTGTCTGAATATTCTTTTGTGAGACTGCATCATGCACATAAATAGAACAATCACAACAGAAAGAAAGTCATTGTCGTTTACAGCTGCAGTGGCGTCTACAAAAAGCACCGTAACAAAGCTCCCAGCTACTGTGTTATACTTATTCTCATGCAAAACGTGACATTTGAAAATATGCCCCAAGTTGGCACTGAAGGTTAGATGTGACTATGGATACCTTCATTTTGTTTAGGTGCTATGCAGAGGTTTGTTCTCATTAAAACCCCCCTGAGAGTTATTTGTTATTTAAGATCATTTTAGGGATAGTCATGTGCAAAAAGAAATGCAAGATCACTGTGCTCAGAATCTGTTTTTTTTTCTTTTTTTATATCATCTTCTACCGGAAATATGCTTACTCAAATTATATGTACTTACTATTGTACCTACATCTTATCTTAAAAGTGCACTGCGCAACTTTTCTGGTGGAGGGTCCGACTCTGCTACCTGCTTGTCTCGGGTCTACAGGTCTATTGCTCAAAAACACAAACAGGTGGTGGACCCTCCACTATAAATGATATCCAATACACCTTTAACTTTTAAAATTTCTAACCATTGTTTTACACGCCTGGCCAAACAATATCTTTAAACCGTAAAAAAATAGCTGTAAATAGTATATGCATATGGAGACTGAGACCGAAGGGGGCTATAGTTTTACTTATTGATTGACTGAATGAATGATTGCATGTATTTGATTGGCATGTAAGCCATTTATGACAACAGCCTGTCCAGGGACTGAAGGTAGAAGTCAGCAATCTTGCCTGGCACAACCTTCACACCTGGCACAAACATATAACCTCTTTGTGTAGGACAATTTTTTATGTGCTTTGTCCCTGATAAAAAAAACAACAAATAAATAAATAAATGTTAAATGATATCAAGGATTGCCAGTTTGCCACACTATATATAGTTTGTTCTCTCACCTTGTATCTAAAGCAATACAATACTTATGCAATGTCATGTAAGGAAAATGCATTAAGTAACTCCTGATGGAGAGTCTGCCTCCTGCTTGTCGTCATGGAGAGCTTGCTTTGCCTGAAATGTTCCACAGTATGCACAGTATATGGAAATAAACGTATCTATTTCTAGAGACAAGCATGTTATAGCAGCAGGCCAAGTTACAGGTCAGATCTCTGAATATTTTTCAAAGTATTGATTGAGGAATAAAAACACCAGCAAATGAATAAATGCAAGATACTAGATATACTGAACATTTCAGGTGAAGCAATGGTGTCTTTATGGAGACCAGCTTCCATTAGAAAGGTTACATAGTGCATCTTTAAATTGTCCAGATTATTGCTAAAACTGTGAACCAAATGGTACTCTTCAGTTTCCACACAGTATACTCTCACACATAGAGGACAGACGTGACCCACAGCTGACCCGTTTTGCCTCCACCAGCTTAACTGAGTATTTCCTCCTCCACAGAGCCTCGTCCTCCAACATTAATGTCATTATTTAATTTGCTCTGTACTTCTTCAGTGATAGCCCAGTCTAATGTGCTGTAGGTCTTTGTTTACACTCAGTAAACTTTCACAAAACCTAATCATGGTCAATAACAATAACAGTCCTGAGTGGCTTGATCACTTGGACTGTGACGTAGGCTACATAAGTTACATTCATTCACCCCCTGGGATTCTGGAAATATTGCATAATGAACAACAGAGATTAGCTTCATGGACCAAAACATCAACACAGACGTCCACTTGTAGTTTGGCCTTTTTGTTGTTTGAGAAACATGAGGTTATATTTACACAACTAAAATCACAGTGAAATTAACACATTTAAGTTGAATAATATGGTCTAATATATTGATGATTCCACATTATTATTTTGACCTGTTTTGTGATACCATAACTGAATGTATTTTAACACAAACTAAATCACACACACACATACACACACACACACACACCCTGACCCAGAATGACCCCTGACCCCTCGTATCTCAGGGACCAGTGCACGCGGCTCTGCAGTGCACCTCACCTGTGCCAGCTGTGCACGTGCGCGCTCACCTGTACGAGCTGCCCGTTGTGAGCTCCTGTTTGATCTGCCTGTTGACTGCATCCGCCGCTCGGCCTTTGCCCTCTCCTTCCGCCTTTAGCCCCACTTTCTTCTGCCCCTCCTGCTTTGCTGAGCGCGTTTTACGCTCCTGGCTCTGCAGAAGGTGTTTCTCTTGCACCTGGTCTGCAATAGCACTTTTCTCTACGCCGGTGTCCTTGGCCGCCTGATGCTTCGCGAGCCTTGACCTGTGGGGCGCGCGGTCATCTCCAATGGAGATGGTCGCGGTTGGTCTGGGTATCCAGGGGTGGTCGTACCTTTTGGGTATGGGCCAGGGCTTGAAGTCCTTCTGGTACTGTGTTTCGCTGTTGAACGGTGTCTCCGGTCCGTGGTACTCGTTCCTCGGTTTACAGCTCGGCTCCGGGCGCACTTTCCAGTGCTTAAAGTCCTCGCGCATCACGGAGCTGCACACGCGCTCCTCAGAGAAGCACCTGCGCTGGGTACCTGCGCGTGCCGTGCGGGGATGCGCTCGAGACGGCTGCGTTTCTATGGCGACTCTCGGCGGGGGAGGGTGCTGCAGCTGCGGCTGTAGCTGAACGTGCTGCATCTCGGAGACATCCGTGTACTTGGTGAAGACCAAAGGCACCGCAATGTCAGCCTTGTCCAGCTGGTTCCAGAAGCGGGCCATGCAGCAGGCCCTGGTGATACAGGGCCAGGCCATGGTGAGCTGAGAGCGAGCACAGCCGAGGACCAAAACCCGATTTTAAATGTTTACAGCAAAACGCGCTATCCGTATAGGCTACTGACAGAGAAACAAGATGTCCGTGCGTCAGCTTGGAGGTTGGAGTCAGATGTCCATTGTGACTGTGTAACTCATCTGAAAGGTTCTATCGGTTTTGTTGTTGACTGGAAAAAAGGTCCCGTTCCTCTCTGTGTGTCCGCTCTGTCCCGGAGCTCTTGCTTCATCACTTTACGACAGGCCACTGTAGGAAAGACGACCCCGCCCGCCTGCTCAGCATCCCACTGGCAGCGCAGTTTGCTCAGTCAATACGAGATAGTAAGCAGGAGAACGTAACAGCCACATGTACGTGAAGAGACAAAGTAAAAGCTCCGTAGTCCTTCTGCTACACACGCCCCAGTGTATCAATGTACCACATGAATATTGCGTTATTATCGTATGGGTTTGTGATATAGAGGAACAAGGGCTTGGGCTAAGACTTTTCACCGAGAAGCACTGATGACCCCCACATGTGAAACATTTATTTTGAAGGACACAGTAGCTGTATTTCGGGGTAACTATTGTTGTAAAAAGCTTGACCAAGTAAATTGGCTTGTTTTTATGACATTTCTGTACGATTAGCTATAATACTATAATGGACCGACACCTGCAGGCTCCAGGGGAGAGTTGTTTTATAATGATTCATATATAGGCTACTATTAATATTTTGGTTCACAATATAAACATTGTCCTAGTATTTAAAATCATATGACGAGCATATTAGAACATAATAACACTTGGCACATCTTTATTGTGCTGTAACATAATAGATATGGTTTATTTTTAATGTACAGCAGTCAACCTTATTTTTACAGAGATGCTGTTCCCTGATTGCTCAACTAGATGGCACTGTCCTGCATGTTTTACTGACCCTTGAGCAAAGTAGATTGTTAAAAAAAAAACAGGCATCTTATAGTACTGTCCATCTTCAGAAACAGACAAGATATTGTTGGATGTAGTTTGATTTATTTTCAAATATAAAATCAGAGTAAGGGTGCAGAGGCTCTCAGCCTGCTGGTTCAAAAGTCAGTGTGTAGATATGAATTGACAGAGCTCACAGTGACTTCTTGACTTGAGATAAGCTTGTCAATGCAGATTCATGGAGAAATGAGACTTTGGACCCTCTTCAGTCCCAGAGTGCTCCTTTTCCAGTGGCTGCAGCAGGTCGGGCGCGTGGCTCTGTCCTCTCTGTGAAAATCATGAAGATCGATTTTGCCCCGTGGCATGTGCCCCTGAACAGGAGACTGCAGACTGCTGTGACGCTCGTGTGGGTGTTCTCCTTCCTGGCTTTAGGTGAGGTTTGGTCTTACAGTTTACTAGTGTACTAGGCAATTTCCCAGTGTGCTAGGTAACCTCATGTTGTACTTGCTTATACAGTTTGTATGCTCTCTCAAAATTCTTAAACTTGGCAAGAAAGATGGCAATCAAATATAATGTTATTCCATAATTTAAAACCCTCCTGCTTGTTTCCATAGAAATGTCTTTTGTCTGCAATCTCCATGTAGAATGTTCTGAAGTATGGTTTTATCTTTATTTCTATAGAATCATGCAGTTGCACCTCAATAAATTTACTTACTGTAGCTTTAATAATACACAATTACACTCTAATAATATTTCACTCAATATTTTGTAACTAATATCATATATGCCTTGCAGTTGCCTTTTCACTACCATATCTTATTTTAGTTCCTTATATGAAGAACATAGTTTAGACACTTTTTGCACAAATTAGTACATGCTCATTGTTAACGTTGAATACAGTGTCTAAATTTGGAACAGTGCTTGCAGCTGTATCCACTTCAATTAAAGGAGATTGCATCAAGTTCTCACAAATAAACTCACATGGGTCTAATTATGATGGTGTCTTATCTAACTGAATGCTATAATCCTCACTTCTTCTGTTAAAGGTGTGTTGTGTAACTTTTCTGGTGGAGGGTCCGTCAGATATTTTTCTCCATGGAGATGTTATTGCTCTGACTGGAAAGTTTCACAGTATGACTTTCTATCTTCATGGAGACCAAACCAAGTTACAGTTCAGTTCTCACAATCACAGTCAGCATTTTTCTAGGTATTTTTGAGCTATAAATCCAGCTGTAATTGAACAAATGTAAAGTCGAGCAGTTTGAGGTCATACTGTGAAATAAGCAAGTGACAGACCCCTGACAAAAAGTTACGTAATGCACCTTTTGAAATATCATGTTAATAATAATAATGCTTATAAATCTCTCTTTTAGCACCCCTCTGTATCTTCCTCTTCTTATACCTCCTATTCACCCGGTATTGGTTGATCAGTGTGCTGTACGCCATCTGGTGGTTCACTGACTACGACACTCCATGGCGTGGGGGCCGCAGGGTGCCTTTCCTTTGTGATCTCAAACTATGGGACCACATGCGTGATTATTTCCCCGTCAAGGTAAGATCCTAACATACACTGCATTATAAGAAAGTCATATGTAGGGCTGGGCCATATGGTGATAAACATGTATTTGGTGACAACAACAATCTGCAATTTTGGTAATATCCCAAACTTCAATGTCACTCTATGCACAGTGTTCCCACCCACACCTCCTAGTGGTCCACCTCAACAATGCTTTGAGTGATTGACAGATGGATTTAACCAATTAAAATCTTTCAGAAGAAGCAAAAAGCACTCTACCTGATTTTTACTCTCATAAAAATGTGAAAACATAAAGTTATTCCTCATTTACCTTATGCATTCTAAGCATCCTAATTATTGAAAGTGATGAGTTTATAAACACTTTTTACAGAGACCGAGACAAGAGATTTTCTCTGATGGCAAAGGTAACAACAACTAGCATACTAACCCGCACTTTCTCATTATTAGACAGGAAAATGCTTTATAACTTGATGCAGACAGCACACAGTGGCCTTATTTTGACCTCAAGAGCTGCTTATACAATATATCTGTACTCGAAATTTTGCTGTAATTCATGGGGAGAAATTGGAAATTGGATACGATATATATATTTTAGATTATCACCCTCTTCTAGTCACATGGCCAGGGGCAGGTATAGGTCTATATGTCTACGCAGGTCAGAGAAGATCAGATCATGCTTTCAGCCCCAGTGCATTTAATCTAATCTGTGATCTTTGGGAGGAGCTTATCTCTGGGTGCGTTCACACTTGGACTTGGTTTGATCCTTTTCCCGTTTTGGGTCCTAGTCCAGCCCTGGTTTAGTTCCAGGTTTAGTCTCAGGTTAGTCCCAATCTTGATGAGGTGAATGTGCGAGTGTGAGTCATTGTGACCAGACTAGCTATCATGTTTTTTTTTTGTTTTTTTTTTTTTTTTTTTCCGTTATTGTGTAGTAATGTATTTTCTTCTGTCATTTGGTATAATCATTAATCATATTACAATAATTTATGAAATAACACAAACATTACACCTAATACTTTGGCCATTCTACAGACTGGAGGGGTTTAGGCTGATATTTTACACTCATTTCCCCTATTCCTTTTAACATATAGAATAATATTTAAAGCAAGCAAACATTTATTTATACAACATACGTATTTGGAAGCAGAGGAGAAGAGTTATTTTGTGGTTCCAAGTGTAGGGCAAGCAAAAAAAGTCATGCAGTGCCACCAGTGAACTGTGATTAGGTGCTGTATGGTGCAGGGTCATATTGAGTAATCTCCTGAAAATGTTAACTCTTTGCTTAGGATGTTCCACCATAAATCTTATCTGTCTTGCCATTATTGAATTACACTGTTCAGGTTTGAGATCAATCATACTGGCCAATCTGTTGGACATTTAGCCTTAGACTTAGATGAACTTCATTGATCCAGAAGGGAAATTATTTGAACACATTTCATACCTATGTGCTTTTGGAAAAATGAATGAAAAGAAATCTAACTTTGTATTGGAGATTGCAATACATAACTTAAAATTGAAGTGAAAAGGTTGTCTCTTAATTTGCATACAGTGTAATAAAAGTATTAAGAGCAGTGGTAAGGGTAAAAGTTATATTAGTAGTATTTGCTATAGTTTACTACTGTATATAAAACAATACACTAAGATTTAATTGTATATTTTTTGTATTTAAACAGAAGAAAGTACATAATAAGTACATTGTCCTTTTTGGGCTTGAGGCAGAGACAGTGTGACTTCTGTTGTTGATGTCATTTGAATTGTGAATTTTTAGGAATCTTATGATGAGATAACCTTTTGTGGCTCTGGTCATCCAACTATTTACAGTGCAGTGGTCATAGTGAATCTGCAGACAAAGGATGTATACAAAACAATGAACCCAAAAGTCATAGTTGTAAAAGGGGGAACGCCAATCATTAATCTAATCACATTCACAGATTTGAAATGTTTTAAAGCAACTATCAGTGTTGATGTTTTGTCTTGAAAAGGGAAAGGGGGGCAGATAACATAAGATGACTCTTCTTTCTGCTCCTTTTCATTCATTTCTTGTATGTTTGATGTTGTGAAACTGTTGATGTCTTTTTATACTTTATGAATGAAATAAATAAACTACTACTACTACTACTACTACTACTACTAATAATAATAATAATAATTCAAGCTACTTTTTCATATTGATAGATATTTCAATGCCATTTAAAATAATATAAATTGTCTTTTAAATTTCGAATCCAGCAATTTTGAATACAGCATTTGTGTCCACCTTGTGGTTACTTGTGGGAGGTGCATGTAGCTGGTAAATTTATAAAAATGAGATAAAATAATTTTTGATAATGACATACATTACTGACCAGAAGAACAGATAGTCAGATAGTTCAGATCAGTATATAAAATGAAAAGCAAAATTGTTGAAAATATCTAACTAAGTAAAACCCCAGTGAGATTGAAAATATGCATCTAATTTCTTAATGCAATATTTAAACACACATGCACACTATAGGTACAATATTAACAAAAGATTGATTATTAATTATTGATCATTGATTTCTCACTCGGCTATGCATTTTGCTTGCAGCATATGTGATAGTTTTTAGATCTTAAAAGCATGATGAAGTTTTAGCAAAGACTGAAAGGAAATACAAGCCCTTCTGTTCAATAAGACATCATAGCTGACATCACTGCATATCTTCTCTGGAATGTAAGACGTTTCAAGCTTTTTTTTCTTCTTCTTCAATTTTGAAATATTACAAAACAAAAATAAAAATAGACAAAAAAAAACAAACAAACAAAAAACAAACAAAATAACAAACTGACACCTCACCCTTCTCTCTATACTTAAAACATGCACAAAACTATACAAAACAACTAACACAACAATCAAATATCAGCTGACACTCAAGCATAATCCTGCCAAAATGGTTTCAAGCTTTTTTTTTATTACAATAAATGTGTATTAATTTTTTCATAATGTTAAAATAAAAACAGATTAGAACTAAAATAAAACAAAAACAATGAGGTGTAACACTGAAGACAAATAAACATTTAAACAATAGATTTAAACAAAAACTCGCTCACATCTTAGTCACTGTTTTGCTCTATATCCTCTTCAGCATCCTTTTGAGTCATCCTTCCCTTACACATTTGCAGTGTGGGAGCATTAGGTTTTGTCTATGATTTTAAAATTTAAATAATATCAAAAAATTGGTTCTATGTTACCAGCCAAAAATGTTTCTCATATGTTTGCTCAATAAGACTTTTCATAGTAATTACTAGATCGACTCACTGTTCACTAAATGATAGATGAAAGAATCGTGTTTGGGGGTTCAGTATTTATCGTGACCACTTTTTCTTTGTACTAAAGGAGAATTTTTGCTATTTTTCTGTACCACAATCAGATTTGAGCTGTAGAATTTTGAATATATGTCTTCTATTATTCATTATAGATGGAAACAAAAGTGTAGTGCAGCTCATGTTTTTACCAGTATGGCTCATGTAGGTAAGGTTTTACTTGGATTATCCTGCTTTAGGGTCACTGTGTCAGTTGTATAAATTAGTTTTGATATTATTGTTTATTGTAGAGAAGGTTTCAGTGGTGGTCATTTGGACACAGTTTTTGCAGTCAAGAAGTTTTGACTTTAATGGCACTGACTTGAGGTATTAGGATTTATATTATTCTGAGTTGAAAGTGCATTTTGGAACTTTTCTAGTGGAGAGTCCGTCAAATGATTTTCTCCATGGAGATGTTATTGCTTTGTCTGGAATGTTTCACAGTATGCTATTGAACTTTTCTATCTTCATGGAGACCAAACTGGACCAAGTTACAGGTCAGATCTTTTTACAATTTCTTTTGTGTGCTATAAAACCATCAGCAATTGAATAAATATAAGTCAGAGCTGTTTAATGTCGATTGTGGAGGATTCCAGATAGAGCAATATCATATGCATAGAAGCAAGCAGGTGATGGACTCCCAACCAAAAAGTTACATAGTGCACCTTTAACTAAGTCCAGCCCCAAAGTTAGGAGTTTTAGACAGTAATTTCCCTCAATAAAGTTTGTCTAAGTCTAAGTCTAAGAAACTGACCTGCCCTTGTTTACTAGTGAGCATTAATATTAGATGTTATGCCCCTATTGATGAAACAACCACGCCTGGACAAGTGGGGAATTAAACCATTTCGATTATTGTCTATATTTTCCTCAGCAGTATATCTCAAACAATCTTCAAACTGTGCTATTGTGACAGGCTGATGCCCAGATAAGGTGTTTGTTTGTTTGTTTGTTACATTTTTCAACATTTAACTTGAAGATAATGCACTATATCCAATTGCCTTTGCATACTGTATGTATTTTTGGTTAGTTTTGGTTTTTACTTTTCAAAAAAAGCAAAAATTGGTTATGGTATGGAGTAAAGAAAATTGTGCTGGATACATAACAGCTCACCATTTTAACACTAGATTATGATGTAGCTCATGTTTACATCCACATAGTTAGTTTTGATTAAGATCTCCTGATTCGTAAAGTATAAATAGGAATTATTATTATTATTTTAGAATGACATCTAGAGCGTGCACTATGGAACTTTACTAGTTTGGGGTCTAGAGATGGTATTGCTTTGCCTGGAATATTCCACAGTATGACATTAAACTTATCTATATCCATGGAGACAATCAGGAGGTGCCACCAAGCCAAGTGACAGGTTATATCTGTGGAGAGGTGACTGTAAGAATGCCTGATTTTAAAAGTATTTTTCAGCAATACACCTGCTCCTGTAATTGAATAAATGTATATGTTACCATACTGTCGAACATTCTGGGCAAAGCAATAAAATCAGATCCTTCACAAGAAAAGCTACATAGTGCACCTTTATTAAAACTAGGTCTTTGCGATGGTGACACATAAGTCCTTTCAGACAAACGTCCCAGGATTAAGAAATAACCTCTGGACTGTAAAACCCCAGGTTAAATGTCTGCAGAATGAAAAGTGGGCCAACTGAGTATAGCAGCCAGAACATGCGGTAAACAATCCTCTACAATAAAAGCTGGGCCATAAAATTAAAAAAGGCCACAGAAGGGCAGTAAAGAAATAAAACTAATTGTACATTCAAAACGCTGTGTGTAATGTGGTGTAATAAATAAAAATAAAATTAACATTAATATTCAAATTGTAAAGTAGTTTAAAGGTGCAATGTGTAACTTTCTGGTGGAGGGTCCATTACCTGAAGAATCTAGAATCTGACCTGTACAGAGAAGGTTAGAAGGTTCTGGCTGGTCAGGCAGTAAGTTTAATGCCGTACTATGGAACATCTTGAAAATGAAGAAGCAGATGAATTTTAAATGGTAAAAAATTATGTAAATAGCACTTTTCTATCTTCAAGGGTACAAAGCACTTTCAAGGAGCCACTCACCCATTCACACATATTCATACACCAGTGTACACAAACACTGGGGGCGAGGTGGAGAAAAGTGTCTTGACCAAGGACACAATGACAGCAATTATCTTGGAGATGAAATTGCACCACCAACCTGTGGGTTAGTGGATCTGACTGCTCAACCAATGATGTTTATGTCAAAATTGGGAATTGAACCGCACAAACTTCGGATCAGTGGACAAACATATGGCGGACCCTCCACCAGAAATGTTACACAGTGCACCTTTAAATTAGTGTAACTTGCCTGGTTCTGTGCACGTCATTTGCAGTATCATCTGACTGTACGCTACGTTAAGTCAAAACAAAGAGTCAATGTAAGGCCTAAGACTTGCTGTGTGTTTTGAAGAGTGCGGTTTGTTTCATTGGTTTGTCTTTCCCACCGTCTCTAATTTCACAAGAGTTCAAACTTCACCAGCCGATGTTCGCTCGCTTTAGACTGAACGTTTAGTGTTCAGTGGGAGTGCATGTTGAGAAGAAATTTATATACTTAATTAATATTCTTTGAGTTTTAATCTTTTGACCAAATGGATTTTAGTGTCAGTCAAGATTTGTCTTTAGTTTTTTTGTTTTTTTTTGTTTTTTTACTTTAAATATTTATATTAACTGTTTTATGTTGCACCATATCACCAAAGTAAGTTCCTAGTTTGTGAACTTTTTCTGATTCTGAAAATGTCATGCAAATTTAGTTGACTAAACCCATAATAGTTTTTTCAACTAGAATTGCCCTGGGAGTAAATCAGTGTAGGATCGCCACTGTACATACTCATAGATTGTGTCCTTATAATTTTTTTTTTACTTTGACAAAAACTATAACAATATATTTTGGTAAACAAAATGAACACTGTAAATTATAGTTGTTTAAGAATTAAAGTAGTTAATGCCTATAGGACTGCCCTTGAGTATGAATGAATAAAATACATAAAGTTTTATCTTAAGGGTGCATTCACATGTTTTTTTTGGTCTTAGTTTTAGCTTAGCTTCAGTCTAAATATATTTGTTCCAAAATTATTATTATTATATTAACATATTTGTTTACTTAGCTCCTTATAGTTTTAAGACACTATCCATACTCTAGCCTAAATAGCCCGGTAATCAGCATCATGTTTGGTACAAGTGGACATTGGCTCTGATTGGTCAGAAAGCACTTTCGTTTATAAACACTTTTGAGGCTCATTCGACTTAATTATTAACTTAAGGTAATTTGCATGTTCCTCCAATGCAAACAGAAGGAAAAAATGGCATTTGTTTAATAAAACCTGGTATTAAGATGCACAGTGTTATAAAATGGTATAGAAATGTAGAGGATATGATAATGAAGACCACATCACAGATAAATGATAATAAAAAGTTGTTTAGTTTCTATCAGCAGGTGTGGTGGGTCCTGCACAGAGGTGTGGTACTGTAGGAGCATGATGGCCTCACTAAAAGTCACAGTGCTCTCAAGTCAAATCAACAACAACAAGCAAATCTTTACACTGACCTATAGTGACTCTGACCTAGATATTCTCTCAGCCAATCAGAATATGTAAACAAATCCTCCACATGGCTATTTACTGTCATCATATGTATTCATTTATTAACAAAGTAGTATTTAAACAATTTTACATTGACCACAAATTTCTATATATTTTTTTATTTTCAAGGTTGTGCCAATAGAGAAAATGATACTACATATATATTGTAAGCAACAGAAAAGCACTTTTCTCAAAAAGGAGTGGGAAGAAGAAAAAACGTACAACCTACCCCTGTAGAAAATTTATCAGGCACCTAATATAAGATACTTCTAGTTAAAGGGGCTTTGTGTAATTATTCAGGTGGAGGGTCTGTCAAACGTTTTTCTCCATGGAGATGTTACTGCTTTGTCTGTAATATTTCACAGTATGGTAAACCTTTTTATCTTCATGGAGACCAAACCAGACCAAGTTACAATTACAGTGGTCATTGTGATCTGAGCTCTAAAGATGCACCAAACCACTGTGCCAACTCAAAGAGCGATCAGTGACTCACACAGAACTGCAACAGTGTAGTTTGGAGTTTAATTATTGGTGTTTTTCAGATTATGTCATACTCCCAGATGGGGGCAAGAGACAGTTTTTCCTATTGATTACATTGTACTTCAATAAGAAATACCTAAAATGTAAAACCTGTGTCAAATGGAGTCATCTGCATTTTAACTATATTAATTTTACCTGCCCCCATCTTTATTACATATTATTGGCCTACAGAGTCATGATGAATCATCTGAAACCCATCAGTAGCCAAAACTTGCACTTTGGTAGCTGTATACACTAAGTTGATCTTTCAGAAAGCAAACAGTTTGCAAACAGTTGACATGGGACCAATGAGTTCAGGAGATCAGGGGCACTGTTGAAACTACAATTTTAGCACAGTCGAACCATGCAGTATTTTGTATATACTTTTCACAAAAATCACATCAAATCTCTTTTACACAGCTGGTGAAAACAGCTGACCTCGACCCCAAACACAACTATGTGATGGGCTTTCATCCTCATGGAGTCCTGGTGGCTGGAGCCTTCACCAACTTCTGTGTTTACACCACCGGCTTCAGGCAGCTGTTCCCCGGCCTCACCAGTTACATGCTGATGCTGCCGCTGTGGTTCAGAGCCCCATTTTTCAGGGACTACATCATGTGCGGAGGTACCACCAGCCTGACTATACAGTGGTTTTACACAAGCTTGAGTTTGCCCTTGGCCTTACTTCACCCGCTTTCAACATCACAGGACTGATCCCGTCAGACAAAGAGAGTGCCAGTTACCCGCTCCAAGTGTGCCGCAGTGGGAAGGCTGTTGTAATCGCTGTTGGAGGTGCACCAGAGGCTCTGGATGCTCATCCTGGCACCTTCAATGTTCTTCTGGCCAAAAAGAAAGGCTTCATCAAAATGGCCATGGAGCATGGGTGAGAGCATAGCGCCCCGGGGGGAAGAGCTAATTCTCCTTTAACTACAGCTAATTCTCTCAACCCTTATGACTCAGTGCATGAATGCTTTCTGTAACTGTGTATTTAAAGTTACAAGTGGTTGAAGTAAAACAGAGGTTTATTCAGTCGCATACATAGAAATTCCTGGGAAAGCACATCTATGTTGTAATATCGGTTTAGAAAGAGAAAGCTATGAAATTCATAGTACAGGACATTCAAAATATTGTTAATCAATTTAAAACCGTGACAACTTTTTTCTCAGTGCTCATCTGGTGCCTGTTTTCTCCTTTGGGGAGAATGAAGTGTTTGATCAAGTGGACAACCCAAGAGGAACATGGCTTCGCTGGACTCAGGAAAGGCTGCAAGGCATTATGGGTATTTCCCTGCCTCTTTTCCATGCCCGTGGTATTTTCCAATACTCCTTTGGTCTCATGCCTTACAGAAAGCCCATCCACACAGTCGGTGAGTGGACATCACGACTTTGCTTAATGTGTTTCTAGTGATAATGAATTTCTTCATCATACCTTTGTTGATTTTGGCAATGGCCATTTTAATACACAAACTATTACAGTCCCTTTCATCAGGTTTTAAATAAACTCCTCCTCCACTGGCATGAAACACAAGTTATTGCAAATGATAAAGTAAACTGACTGTGCGTGTATTGTCCTGTCACCTTTGCAGTTGGGCGACCTATCCCAGTGCAGAAGAATCCCAGACCAACATCAGAGGAACTTGATGCCCTCCATCAGCATTATATGGATGAACTCAGCAATCTCTTCGAGAAGCATAAAACCGATTATGGTGTGGACAAGAACGTACATCTGAACTTTGTGTAAATGAACTCAATGACAAAATTATGCAAACTGTGAAATACTATTTTATATTACAAAAAAATATACCAGTAGTGTTGGGAAGAATACTTTGAAAATGTATACAGTTATAGAATACCAAATACCTGCTTTAGAATGTATTTTGTTGTGTATTCTGATACATGATCCAATCAGAGTACTGTATTTTGAATACTTTCACATTGGAATGAATTATCTAATAGTGTAAACAATACAGTATAGAATAGAAAATTTTAAATTAGAATAAAATTTGTTAGAATTAAAAAGTTTTATGTTTGTTGCACCATTTCTTATGCAATTATTTGTCACTCATTAGAGAAGGAAAAAAACACACATGTGCAATTAGACTTTTCTATTTTCTCACTATTTGAAGCTGATCACTCACAGTATGAAGCCTAAATTACATGATGAAATGTTTGGAAATTAACTGTGTTCCTAGAATGTGATTATGTCATGTTTCCAAATGGGGAGCAAGAGACTATTTTCCCTGTTGATTACATTGTATTTGCCATGAAGTATTCAAAAGGTAAATGTATAAATGATGAACCTGATCATTTCTATTATTGACTAGACCTAAAAACTCACTGAATTGATTTAATTATTGATTTTAGCTACTCTCTGTCAGTGTTAAATAATACTGCCCTATATAATGATGTGATGTCCTCTGAAACCCAGCAATACAGTTACTCACATTTTGTACTCTGTATACATATTTTCAGTTCATGTATTTAGTAATTTTCCCAACACTGTATATACTCAACTTTTTCTAAATCTCCATCATGTTCCTTCTAATTTGTGTTTTTCAAAGAGATTACATGTGTTCCTTTATCACTTTTCAAAAGTTCAGTTTTTGTAAATTGTTTTGGATAAAAGGAGTTACACCTGAGTGTGTGTCTAAATCTATTTCTTTATCACGTTGCATGTAACTTTACTCTTTTGGAGCTGGCCCTTAATAGATAGGACTGGACTTTGGCAGCCACTTTAATAAAAGGTTAAGAAATAATTGGACAATATCCCAGAACTTTCAACACGGTCTAAACTGTACACATGTGATTTGGAGAGAAGAACTGATGATTAGAACTACTTAGACATAGACTTAGACAACATTTATTGATCCACAAGGGAATTATTTGGTCAGAGTAGCTCACACATTGCAATAAATATAATAACAAAGAGCAAAAATATAAATGGTAATAATACATTCAAAATAAGTAGCAAAGATAGTAAGAGACTGTAAATGGATATGTACAAGTAAAAATAAAAATATAGTTAAAATATAGAAATATAGTAATACAAAATATATCTCATAAGGACAAACAGTGCAAAGATGAAATAATGATTGACAGGATATAAAATTTATTTATTTTATTTTATTTTATTTTATTAGTTATTTTACTGATACCAGGCTCAGGAAAATTAAGCTTATAGATAATAATGCAATAAAACCATATGCTTTTTAGTTTTTTATCATATGTCATAACAGCATTTGTCATAATGGCAATAAGTTCCAACATTACAACCTTGATTGCAATACATGCAAAGGACACTCAAAGATGCTTTACAAAACAAATATTAAAACAGTCAAAAGAGGTAACAGAATCATAGAGAAAAAAAAGTTGAAGTCTATATTTCTTTGCAAGAGAAATGCATGCATTTCAATGAAAAGGTTAGGATAGGGGTCTTAATAGCTGTGCAGGACAGCTAAAGACAGACAGGTGACCACACGGTGCAAATCCTGTTATGAATGTATTAAAATAATATATAGTGACATAGCACACATTTCATTCTCTTTCTCTGCACCTGGCTGTGTTGTTGGAGTGACAGTTTGTTAATTTGAGCACTCTGTGTGAGGTCAGAGCACCAGTGTTATTGACTTATTTAAGGTGTTGGCCAAAGTACAGAGGACTCAAGGCCTGATTTCTCTGGATCCTATCTTATCTTTTTCTTTGTAACAAAAACAACAGTTCCTGTTGTCAAGGGATCCAATCATAAGTATTGTTTGGGTTTGGACATACAGAAATTTTTTCATCTTTAATATATTATAGAAAAATATTATATAATAATCATGTAGTCTATGTTAAAAAAACACAAATATTACAAACATGAATTTAACTGAGAAAATAGAAGTGGAAAGATATTTTAATGGATCATATGAACAAAGAAAAAAAGAAATCTGAATATATCTCTATATATTTAAATGTCTGATGATGCACTGCAAAGCATTAACCTTCTGCTTAGTTTGGAGGAAAGAGAATGCAAATCAAAGGGAGGCTACAATAAGAGAGTAGGCAGAAAAAAGTCACGTGTTGATGAACGTTAAAATAAATTAAGCAAGTTTAACTGATTTCTTTTGTTAAAATAAATATAAATAATAATAAATACATAACAAAACACTTTTAATTAATATGCTGTCAAAGTTGTCGAAATTTCTGTCACATCTGACAGAGCTCGTGGCCAGTTTTACCCTGTTTGACCACGTGACCTCAGCGCCCTTAAATACAGGGTCGCGCTGTAGCCGCACACTCACAGACCTCTTTGACCGTTGCTCAGCAGAGAGACACGGGCCCAGGGCCCTCACACACCTTTACTGCTTTACAGTGTGTACATCAGTGCGCAGTGGCCCCTCCCAGTCCCGCTTAAATGCATGGAGCGCCCTTCAGCCCAGCGCAGAATCATGAAGGAGCTGTAGGACGCCACTCTGTAGAAAGCGCACGAGCCTGAGTTTCTTTGGATCGGTGAGACTAACCAAGAAGCTTCAGCCATGAAGACTATCCTCGCTGCCTACTCTGGCGTCCTGAAAGGTAAGTACCACCTGACCTGGAGCTGAACCGGAACCGACTGACTTTTTTTTAGCGTTTAATGCAAATGTTGCTCCACAATCCAGTGTTATTATTGGAGATCTTTTACCAAATAAAAGCACAGTTTACTAGAAAATCGATGCCAGATTTATTAGGCTAAAACTCTGCAAACTTAGTCAAAACACTAGTTATATGAAATTATTAAATATAATAAAAATAAGCATGCATTTCTGCTAAAATCTGATGCCTAGGATATATAAAAAAATGAAGGAAAAATGCAGTTGGTCTTTAATATAGGAATCAGAAACAGATTCTACTTACAATATTATCAGTGCTTTACATTATTTGCAGATGTGTAGTATTGGCCTCAGTGACAGCTCTTGAACCTTGTGTTATCTACAGTCACAGCAGTCAAGTAAATAGATGTGGATCAATCATCTATCTTCTGAATGTTGACTATTTAATCATTTCTGGATAAAAAAATACAAAAAAAAGCAAAAAAACACACACACACCACACACATTCGCTGGCTGCTGCTGCACCTCCTGGACATCCCTCTGGCCACTGTCCACTCAGGTCTCCCAGGTCACTAGTTTGATTAACCCTGCTGTACTTAGACGAACCTGTGCTCACTGTGGTTGTCCATGTGGGTCAGTTAGTAGTACAGGCTTAAGCAGTGATAGCCTTTGGTTCAGAGGTGTTACCTGAGCCAACTTGTGATGGTTATTTTTGGCCTGTAAAGAGAGGATTAGAAAGGACTGTTTTCTTGTCATTATGAGCTGACACATGTTAGTTTGCATGTTGCTCTGAAGACTTCAACATGCATCAGGACCTTTATACAGTCTATGAACAGGACTAAAATACTCAAATATATCAAATGGATGCAAACTACTTTTATGCATGGATACTACCTAATTAACAACTTCTTTGTGGTACTAGAATGCTTCTGTGCAGATCACTTTTAGTATTCTAAAGCAATTGCATTTTTGACCGCATTTGTTTCTAATTGTTGTTGATATTGTAAATCTCTTTCTTAGGCACAGGCTCCAGCATCCTCTCTGCCCTCCAGGACGTGCCCACTGCCCTGTGGCCCTGCCGAGCCAAGATGGAGAAACATCTGCAGCTCATCTCTGTGCTACAATGGGTTCTAAGCTTCTTGGCTCTGGGTGAGGTTAAGCTTCTATTATATAACATATAAAAATAACATAACACTAAACATGTTGCATAGTCAGTTTTAAAATTTTGGTGATGTTTATAATTTACTTCATGGTTGGACACATGTGAACAGCAGATATGACATACATACAGGTAACTAGAGGTAACTTCATAACTATTACCTATAGGTAACCATACTATAATTGGCTATGATTTGACAAATAACTAAAACACCTTTAGTTATTTCAGTGAATCATGGAGCTTATGTGTAAAATGTGTCTGAATATTTTGGATTCCTTTTTTAGAATTCAGCCTTGCTTCCTATAATTTCCAACTTTTTCTTCCCAACTTTTCTTTACAAACTGACACTTGACTGATGTAAAACTATGGCAAATATTTACCACAGGTATTAACCCACCAAACAAAGTAATAATCACAAAAACATGTAAACCTGTCATGCATTTCAAGTGTCTGGGCGCCGTGTGTTACTTGGGTAAGCCGAAGCATGACAAGAAAGCAGCAGAGTTGGTGATTAGTCTCATTAGCCTCATAAGTAGGTCACATCGCTTGGCGGCATTTCTCTTTAATAATATTGTTGCGTATGGTCTTTGTTTGTTCTTAGGTGCTGCCTGCACCGTTCTGTTGTTTTACATGTTTCTCACTGATTGCTGGTTGATTGCTGCAATCTACACTGCCTGGCTCATCTTCGACTGGAACACACCTAAACAAGGCATGTATCATACCAAACCTGAAATGAGTATAGCATTTAATAGCTTCATATTAGGGCTGCATGAGCATAGGAAAAATGTATTTATTATTTTATTGACCAGTATTGCAATTATGGTTAGGGTTGCATGTTAGATTTATGTTTAAAACTTAACTTGACTTAGACTTACACTAAGACTTAGACAAACTTTATTGATCCTCAGGGGAAATTATATGGACTATTAGTAGTTCACACATCACATTATATTACAATAATAAAGAGCAAAAATATAATAATAAATTCAAAATGAGTAGCACAAAGCAAGAGACCAGTGTCAAATAAGGCATAATAATATAAATGTATATGTATAAATAAAAATAAAACATACAAATATACCAATTTATCTCTGCTGTATTCTAGAGGTCATAAGGAGAAACATTGCAGAGATGAAATAGTGATTGAATATGATGATCAGAACATATTTAAAAGTCTAAACGTACTAACTAAACTTTTTAATTACAGAATGTACCCTGTCAACAACAATATACTGTATTATTTAAATAATTACAGTCCTCATAATTTGACCATTGCACCTAATCCATTGGACATTTTTATTTGATTGCAATATATTGTGCAGCCCTACTTTGTATAGTGTACCTATGCTAAACGTATATCCAGTTATTCATAGCAAAACCTGTCATGATAACAAGTTTTGAAGTGCAGTGTATTGCTGAAGAATATATAGATGATAAAAATGATAAAATTTAAGCCATAAAATAAAATTGTCCCCCCAAAAATGTGCAAAATTATGAAAAAAGATGAGCTGGAATAAATCAATGGAAAAAGCCAACACTTAATTAGTGTGTATCTATAATGAATCATAGAAGTTCATATTTAAACCTTCAACAGCTTAAATATTCTCGTAACACAGACAAAAAAACCCTCAAATATCCTGTATTGAATGATAAATCAATATAGTAATTATCGTGACAGACCTAATCATAACTTTTATCGATGTCCATCTAAATTTGAGTGTTTGTATTATTTTTATTTTAGGTGGGCGAAGATCATCTTGGGTGAGAAACTGGACAATCTGGACTTACTTCAGAGACTACTTCCCAATTAGAGTAAGTAGACAGTTATTATGTTAATAGTCATTTCATAGTTTTCCCTTGATAGAAGCTATAAATGTATTAAAACCCATGGGATGTAATTGTGAAACAGTGAAAGGAAACTGTTTTCTCTTTGCACATCATCAATATTAACCCTTTAGGCTCATTGATTACCAGTGGGTGATAAGCTATCAAGCAGGTGGTGTATCAGCTGTATTCTTCATGCTACTCCTTGTCTTTTGCTGATTATTATAATGAAGACTTATGGATTTTAGACTTTGTCCCATCTGATAATTTCTCAGTTTGTTTTTTCCCTGCTTCATCAGACAATAACAAGACTGCTTATCAGCTTGAATACAGACTTGACTTGACTGTATACTTATGGCAAAAATGTTGTTGATAGTAATGATATGTACCTACTATAGACTGTGTATATAAATGGACATATAGCCATTCCGCTAGCCTCTACATTCCAAATAGGAAGTGAGCATGGGAGCGCTTCTGGCTCCATCGACTGTTTCCAAATGACTTTACATTAAAAAACAATCGCACCTTTCTGCAACTGCTGCAGTGAGCCTCATCAGTTTGTTTTTTATTTCGCTATTTTGTCTGTGAATCAATCCCAATATTAAACTTTGTTCCAAATTCGCTCTTAGAACTTTTAGCCTCATGAGCTTGATTTGACTGGTGCTGAACACTATGAGTGATGTCACACTCTCTTAGTCCACTTCTTTATACAGTCTATTTTACCTACATTGATATATTTGATATATAATGGAGTAAAGAGCCTGTCTAAATTTTAACAGTAAAATTAGCACACTGTTTGTTAGATAGATAAGAGTTTGTTCCCTACCATGATCGATCTGTTCCACAATGATCAACATGTTGTTGGTGCTTTGCCTATCATTTTTGATTTTGTGTCCCTTGTTAAAACTTCCAAGACACCACAAAAATATGTGAATAGTGTAAAATGGTGCACAAAAATGTATTAATGTGTTACTTTAACTTTAAGCCTGTTTCGTAACTAACTAAAAATGCACCAGTCTCTTCTTGTAAAGAATTGTTTTGAGTCGTAGGATCTTTCCGCATTATGCTCATTATAAGAAAGATTGTGTGGAGAACCCTAGGAAAAACATTTATGTAATTTCTGAGCGTATTAGCTGTAGCCAAAGAGTTTAATCTTAGTACTTTCATAAGTGTCAACAATTGCTCTGTCTATGTGTAGGTGTCTGTGTGGAATATTGATTGCAATCTAATAACTCACACTTACAATGCGCTTTACAGGCCTGTCAGATGCTGTCAACATGCTACCCTTTAGTCATTATTCATGTACTCCATTACTCAGTGCTAAAGTAAGCTAGGATTGTAGCCATAGCTGCCCTGAGGTAGACTGAGTGAAGCGAGGCTGCCATTCACCAACGCACACACCACATTCATACTCGGCAGTGTGCTTATGGTAAACGGGTGTAGCTCCAAGTTTTGGGCCCTGGGTACAAATCATCTTGGTAGGCCTGCACAGCTTGTCTAATGAAAAATGCCCATGACAGTCTTGTAAAGGGCCCCTCTCTGTGCCCCTGCACCTACCCTGGGTAAACGGTACCCTTTACCTCCCCAGTTGCTGATGGCAAAGTGCCTTGCCTAAGAACACAACAACAGAGCTTGATTTGAGCAGAAATTGAAACACAGACCTTTGGGGGCATGCTCTAACCACTGAGACACTGTCTAACTTACAGTCTGGGTTATGCAACAGTTTTATTTGAATAGCTACTGAGGAAGCTTTGTATACACATTGGAGGGGTGGTCCTTCTCCAGTTTGTTACAAGTAAATATAATAAAATCAAACAAAATCTCAAATTCTTAATTGAAAATATGTTTATTGAATAATGGTCATTTTCCTTTGCTCTTTCTTGTTTCTTGGTAAATTTGTGCTTTTATGATATGGGCAGAAATATTGAAGTAACAGTAAGTCCAAGAAACTTGCTGTTATTTTGCATCATTGAAATATATTTTATGGTACTGTACTGAACCAGATGGAGATAATGCGTTCAAAGTTCTCCATTTCAGCCACAGGTTCACAGCCTGTATACTGAGTGATACTGAGTCATAATTATGAGTGTTCTTGTGTTCATGCCACAGTGAACTGATAAGAATGTCCCATTTTCTCATTTTCCTGGCTTTTAAACTACAAAGCAAGTTGTGTGTTCAACAACATTTAAATATAATATTACATTTTATCTTTCAGCTTATTAAAACTCACAACTTGTCACCCAGTCGGAACTACATCTTTGGCTACCACCCTCATGGGATTTTTTGTTTTGGAGCATTCTGTAATTTTGGAACAGAAGCAACTGGATTCTCCAAAAAATTCCCTGGCATCAAACCTTCATTGGCGACTCTGGCTGGGAACTTCCGCATGCCTATACTTCGGGACTACCTGATGTCTGGAGGTGAGGGGATTCAAATGTCCAAAAATATATATAATTTTGGAAACCTTAGTCTTTGTTATTCAGGTTTAATGGGTAAGTAGTTCAGTTCATGTCCATGCATACAAAACAATTATTGCCAACAGATGTCCCAAATATGATGACATATAGTAAATACATTAAATAGGAGGAGAGAGTTAGGAGTGGTTTTGTAGTGAAGGTAATATGATGCAAGCATGATGAGAATGAGTATCTATGAAAAGATAAAGATAAACACTTCAGCTGTGTTTGTACGAGTAGTGTATGGAAGATTACTTAAACATGCAATGAAGACCTTTGTCCTGTTCCAGGGGTCAAACTGTGTAAGTTTGCATTGATCTGCTGATTTTACAGATTAACATTTACTGTTCTGAGGGCTTGTTTGCTCAGACTGTAGATGTCTATAGATAATGTACATGCAGAGTACTCAAGTAAAACTGTTAACTGACTTTTACAGACATTTTTTATTAAAGGTGCACTGTAACTTTTCTGATGGAGGGTCCCTCACCAGCTTCTCTCCATGGAGATGTTGCCTGGAATGTTCCACAGTATAGCATTACACTTATTTATCTCTAGGGCCAGATTATATGTCCAGTCTGTGTAGAGGCAAGCCCACTCACTCAGTCAATTAAAAAAACATGTTATTGAGTAAATGCAAGATGGATGTGTTCAATGCCATACATTCAAGATGAAGCAACAACATCTCCTTGGAGAAAAGCAGATGGCAGATCCTTCTCTAGAAAAGTTACACAGTGCGCCTTTAAATCGTTATTCTGCAATATTTTGACATATCTGTTCTTTTGCCCCATAGGTGTCTGTCCAGTGAACAAAAACTCCATAGACTACCTGCTGTCCTGTAATGGAACGGGGAATGCAGTCATCATTGTAGTTGGAGGGGCTGCGGAGTCTCTGGATTGTGCACCAGGAATGAATTCTGTGACCCTCAAGAATCGCAAAGGTTTTGTCAAGCTGGCCTTGCAGAAAGGGTGGGTACATAAACAACATTCACTTTTTTTTTTTTATTCACTTAATGGTGGATATTATAACACTGAATAAAAGTTCTCTAAAAATGGAAAATCTTGACACACTGTGAGTAGAAAGCCCAGACTTGTGAGCTGGTATTAGGCTACGCTCTCCCCTGTGGAATTTGTACCATAACAAAAAAAAACACAAATGGGCCTACTTTGTCTGGGTATTTTAGTAATCCAAAAAGCTTTAAACAGTTATCACCTTATGAACTATCACCATAAAGAGGATTACTGTTGATTAAAATGGATAAGACAGGAAGCTATGTTGAAAATGATTATAAATTACCATTCACAAAAAATAAATGGTGTTGTTGCTCTAATCATGTTTTAATCATGTACTTGTATTTCATTTCTCAGGTCTGACCTTGTTCCAGTCTATTCCTTTGGGGAGAATGATGCCTATAAACAGGTGATTTTTGAAGAGGGGACATGGTGGAGATCGCTACAGAAGAGGTTGCAGAAACTGTTGGGCTTTGCTCCCTGTGTTTTTCATGGGTGTGGCCTCATTTTTGGTGACTCTTGGGGAATTGTGCCTTATTGCAAGCCAATCACAACTATAGGTGAGTTGTTTAACTACTTCACAAACTGCATAGTAGTTTAGCCAATGTAAGATGTGATATTGCAATACTTCTTAATTTAAAACTTCTCTTACATCATGGTTGTTTTATGTTTAAATATTTATCTTATGCTTGTATTCATTACAGTTGGGGAGCCAATCACTGTGCCTAAAATTGAAGATCCAACTGAAGATATGGTAGATTTGTACCATTCAATGTACATCAAGTCGCTCCAGTGCCTTTTTGACAAGTATAAGACTCGTTTTGGCCTTAAGGAAAGTGATGTTTTGTATATCCAATAAGAAAGGACTGACCCTGCAGAGAAAATAACTGAGCCATTATAGTATATGCCTTTATCCGTTTTCAAGGTAGACTTTTTGGATTGTACATGGAATGCACATTCTAAAATACTCTGAACTTTGCTCTCATAGTACACAGTATAACCATGGTTTCTCTTGGGAGATAACAAAGTGGGAAATCTAATAGTGGGATTGCTTAAATATATTTAGCCCTAACTATTTTCAGTTAGTATTTCAAGTGTTTCTACTCTACGCAGAACATTAAGCTGTTGTGTGCAGTTTGCATATAATCTGTTAGAGGGCACTCAAATGTGATAAATATTTCTAAGTGCCATTTTTCTCATGCATCTACCATAAGCTCTTATAGTAGAAATGCTAAAAAGCACAAGCAATGCAATGAAAAATATCATTCATATATCAAATTAACAACTAAATGTTAATTATGAATACACATGTGCCTGTGAATATATATTGCCAAGAAGTATTAATTGTATTCTTTGAAATGGAAAAAATGCCACTGTGCTTGTTCCATTAATATAATGCACTTTTGTACTACTGATGACTTTCACCAAAGGATTTTCGGTTTAATCAGTTGCATTACCAGAACATTGTCTAGGTTGGCCTTTTGGCTACACGAATGTCTCAGGTTTGGCTAGTTTTTGGCAGATTATGCTGTGAAGGTAATTATGTAACCAAGATTTGTCCACATTAGAAAGTATTTAAAGTTTAGGTATGGAAGAAATTGGAAGGAGCCGTGTTGTGACAGTTTATGCTGGTATGAAATCACTCTGTGAAAAATATGACCAAAATCGAAATTATTTTTAAAAAGAGGGTATTGTTATATCCAGAAAATCAGGTGCAATACTGTGCAAGCAATAAAGTAAAAAATGGATTGCCATATTTGTTCATCAGTATTTAAATTAAACTTTTGTACATTTTCAGAAAGTTTGTGTCCTGTGGCCATGCTTTTGTGTTATATTCTGACAAAAAATATAGTAAAAACATTTAGATATATTTAGATATAATAAAATCTAAACCCTGAAACAGAAGACCATAACCTAATGATGGGAAAAAAACAAAAAACACTCACGTTTACTTTAGTGAGAAAGTCATATTCTTGCCAATTCTACCCCCTTGTGGTCATTTAATGTGTGTAGTATTTTTTTCTTAAAGAACCTGATAACAATAGCTCAAATTATTGTAGAATAAAATGTATGAAAGAATGCTTGGTTCTTTTAGTAGTCTAATGGCCATTATTATTATTTAGCAATAGTAAGTATATAACTGTTTACATTTGTTGCTATAGGCTTTTTTCTGTTAAAGGTACACTATGCAACATTCTTGTTGGAGGGTCTGCCACCTGCTGGTCTAAATATCAAACAGTATGGTATTAACTATATCTGTCTCCATGGAGACAAGTAATTCACACAGCCAGAGCAAGATGCAAGTCAGCTCTGTGGAGATGTAACACAGCTTGCAGTCAAAATGCATGTCTTAATATTTTTATGCAATTAAAAACACCTGCAATTTAATAAAAGCAATAAGCAAAGCAAATCAAAATACGTTTAATGCCACACTGTAGATCCTTACGGGCAAAGTAATGGACACCAACGGGTAGTGGATCCCCAGCAGAAAAGTTACATAGTACAGCTTTAAGCATGAAAGCGCCGGATACACTCTGGTCATCCGCATGTCACGCTGTTGAACTACCCGACTTCCTTGTATTCTGCAGCTTTGACAGATTTGAAGAACACCGCCCCATTCAAAAAGATAAACAGATATTCTAACCAATGAAAATACGGTAAATTACAAATGGGCGGATCTGCTGAGTGACGAGCATTACATTGAGCCAATCACCGATCAGATTGAAGGTTGACAGTTCCGGGAGAAGGATTTCCGAGTGAACTGTAGCAAAGAGCTGTACTTTGTTTACGTCCCCCTGGTTAGCTGACAGCTGCTGAGACTCTCAGGCCAGTGTACAGCTTGACTGTCTTTCACACCTCAGGCTTTGGTGACTTTACGCGCAGAACCAAGGAGCTGGCATGGCATGTTTAGTTGAATGAGGAGGCGACGCTAGATGCCGACAGGAGGATGAACTCCATCAGTGGCCGGGTCCTCTCCATCCCCGCCGCCTCTGTCACCAACTCTGGAGCATCCTCTTCTCGAGCCTTACATGTGGAACTTACATCTCAACAGGTACACACGCTCATCCCTGTCAATGTCTACGTATTGCACTTTGAAATGCACCCTTTTGAGTTTGTGTATATTGCAAACTGCTGCTTTGAGGAAACACGGCCCTGTCAAACAAGCTAGTAGATTAGCATAGCCAATGCTAAGTGAGAGTAAGCCCTCTCTTATAAAACAAGTCTGATTTTTAGCAAATCAACTGTAAACCAGTTGACCATATATTTGCTTCTTGCACGTTACTGAATAGCATTGTAGGTTTCTATTGCACTTGTCTTTTCAAATGTATTAGACGAAGCTAACACTAGGTAGTATGTTTTGCTAATGGCTAACTTTAGTAAGTGCACAGGTGACGGCAGGAGTTGTGTTCATGTCTGGATCATGTAGCCAGTTTTTACATTACTTTTATCGTCAGATGTAAAAACAGCCCATGTTCATTAACTGACAAGTGTGAAACTGAGTGTATGACAAAAGCAGCTCCACAGCTCCCTCACACAGGCCTGAAGCAGCACCTGTCGCACTTACACTTAAACCTGCACATAGTGCATACAACATGCTCATTATTACAGGCACGTAAATCCTACCCTAACATTAGAACTGCACCATGCAACTGTTCTGTGGAATGTTCCACCATGTGGCATTATACTTCTATCTTCCATCTTGCATTTATTTAATTGCATCTTTTTATCGCTAAAGATAATCCTTGAAAAACAGGCATTCTTACTTTGAGTGGGATCACCTCTCCACGCATCTGACTTGTAACTTATGTCTGTCTCCATAGAAATGGATATGTTTAATGTAATACTGTGGAATATTCCAGGCACAGACATGGAAACAAGCAGGTAGTGGGCCGTCTACCAGAAACATTACATATTGAATCTTTAAGATGTGTAGCCTGTGCTCTTACTGATTTGCAGCTAAACCTTCCAGTGTGTCAACCTGCATATAGCAGACACATACAAGTTCTCATTTCCAGTATATGGACTGGCCTCAGGTGAAAACTCAGATTGTCTAGAATTCCCTCCCTAAGCTGCAGACGCTGCACTAGCACCGATTCATGATACAGGTGCCGCAGAGGATTCAGATCAGAGAGTCCTTTAGGTTTCACAATTGAAAATGGCAACTCAAATTTAAGACTGATGTGAGGCCCAATCTGCTTTCTGATTGGATAATCATCTTGAGAACCAAAACACTATTTTATTTATTTATTTATTTTTTGTAGCTATGAATAAATCAACATTACAGTTGTTATCAGTAAAATTATATATGATTATATCTGGTGACACAGGCAGTGTTAATACAATTTTAAACATAATTTTGACATTCATAGTCTTGCTTTGTTTTGTGAATTATATCTTATAATTCTATAGTTATAGTCCTTTGTGTTAGAACAGGTATGCATATAATTCATGTTTTATAAGTCATTTACCTTTGGCCTTGGTATAAAGAGTGCCGTATTAGCTGAAGTCAGAATTTCTGCGGTGAAGTAAATTATGAGTTGCTGCTTTGTTCAGTGACACATTTTTATCCCGGTTCCATGTGGTCTACATCACATTGTTTCACAAAGAGTAAGTAGAAAAAAGTTTCAAAATACTCAATAAATTAAAACCACATTTGTACTTCATATTTTCATAAACAAGTGCTGCAAAGACAGAGTGACAGTAAAAATTTGTCAATGTTCAATGCAATCTTATTAAAGATATAAAAAGCACATAAAAGCCAAACCATAAAATATTTCTTAATCTTAAGATTCAGGTGCAGTTCTTTTCTGAACTGACATTATATTAGTCCGTTGTATCTCTCCAGCCATGCTTTTACATTCATCACATACCAGCCATAGTGAGTAAACTTGTGACCTGCTAATCATTTTGTTACACTTTCAAGCCACAGGAAAAAACTCACACGGAAAGAGCTTTGATCTAGTCTCTTCCCTATCTATCTATCTGTTTATTTATTTGGCATAAGATCCAGCTCATGTTTTACTGTAGAGTAAAAAGACCCATTTGGAACAATCTGTGTTTTTGTTTCCACCGTTCTTAAGCTTATAGGGAATCCCATGACTCAGATTTAGTCTCAGTATGGCTGCAGACTGTGCCGAGGGCTGGATCTGTTTCAGTTAAAGAGAGCGGTTGTGCCAAGGGTGCTACAGATCATGGGCCTGGCTCTGCACAATGTCTCCATCAGTGTGTCCATGTCTAATAAGCAGTGGTTTCAATTAGTGTAGTCACAATTCTCAAATTTCAAACTTCGTTTTGGTACTTAAGAAATAGACTTGATACTGATGCCACAGTGATAGTAAAACACTTTTACTTTACAACATTAAGTAATAGTACTTTCTTTTATATTACCATGTCTTATAAATGTGTAATCCCTCAGTCATCCAGTTAGGTTCCATAGTGGTCCATGGTCCAATGAATTAGACTTTTTTTGTCTAGTTATTAATAAATGATTTATGAATTAATATGTGTATTATTTTTATTTAGTCATTGGATTTATATAACACTTTTCAAGATATCCAAAGCACCTTACAGTGCAGTATTCATTCATTCCAAACTTAGTGGTGGTAAACTACTATTGTAGCCACAGCTGCCCTGGGGCAGATAGACTGAAGCGAGACTGCCAGTTTACGCCATCAGGCCTTATGACTAGCACCAACAAGTATATTTTTACTCATAGAAGTATAATTTCTTCAAAAAGTGACTGAGAACTTCTAGTCATCAAGTCCACAATGCAATATGGACTTTTTCTGTTGTGATGCAACATATTCTTTCTATATGTGATCAATGTGGTTCCAGATTGAAATTATTCGTTGCCTTTGCTAAATTGTCTGTTCTCCATTGATCATGAGTCACTTTGTTTATGTTAAATATAAATATATTTGTTTTCTCTCCGCTAGTAAAAGAATTTTTCATGTGACTGTCATGACAGAGCACCCCTCTCAAATTAACTGCTCGTTTATCTCTTGCCTGAAGACACTATTATCTGAGCTGCTGACGTGTTGCAATTCCACTTCCTGTTCTCACATTGCGTGCATTTTTTAACGGACATGGGCTACATCTGAAATAGGACAAACAATACTACATTCCTTCTCTTTTTCCTTGACCTTTGACCTCCGTTGTGATGTCAACAAAAAGGACCAAGAAGGTGTAAAGACAGAGCAGTGAGGATACTAATTGTAATTTTTTGATAAGCATTACATTTGCGATTAGATTTGCTGTTTTTATGCTTTTAAAAGATTCTGTTCAAAGTCGACATTTTAAATGCATCCAGAAAATATGAACTGACAAACTAATACAAGAATCACATTTCAGAACAAATGAAGTCTACAGGGTTAGCAGTTGTTTTGCAGAATAATTGGATATTTTCTTTGTGGTGAAAAGTATGGTGCTTAAAAAATGCAGCTAATGTGATTATTGAGCCCATTCAAATTCTGATTTTGATTCAGTTGTGATTAATCTTAACTTTGTTGCTATAGAGACGACTTCGACATCTGCGGAGCATTGCAGCTCGAAACATTGTCCATAGGAATGGTTCTCCACTGCTGGACACGTACTTCACCCTTCACCTCTGTGCTGGAGAGCGCATATCCAGAGGTTTGAAAATCATCAAACGCAATATGGATGTCACACAAGGCATTTTATGCTTTTCTAATCCCATTACCTGCTTTTTTTCTCTTTCAGATTTTTATAAGAGTGAGGTCATTCGGGACTCACTGGCGAGTATTTTTGTCAATGAACCTTTTTCTATAAATTATATTAATAATTTTAGTCATCCATTTCATGTTAATCCTCTTATATTCAACATGTGTTGTTATAGTAGTATACGTAGTATAGTCTGCACCGTAAACAGGTTTCCACATAGAGTAAAGTGTGATGTACATGGAGCAATGCAGTAGACAGTTAGACAGTTTGGTTCACTCTGAATGTTGTGCTGACATGCATTATAGTTTCCTGTTTTTTTTTTCCTTGTTAACCATGTTAAAAATGTATTCATTGTTCTCTTATGTAATATCCACTAGTGTTCCTTAGTTTAGTATAAAATTGTCATCTCTTTGAATGGTATGATCTAATTCTGTGTTGTACGTGTTTACTTGTTTATCAGAACCCCACTTGGAGAAGTTTAGATTTTGGGATGTTACCGGACCTACTGGACACCTCTGTGTCTTGTTTTGTGGTTCGGATTTGGGGAGGCCAAGCAGAGCACTACCAGCTGCTCATTGAATGGAAAGTAAACCTAGATGGTCTCAGATATACAGGACAGCAGGTACTGCAAATACAAACATCTGAATATTATGTACTATGTGTTTTATAATGATGTTTTTCTTGCAATTTTTCAATGAACATTTTTGTCTCCATAGATTCGGTCTCGTTATCCAAATGAAATCATATTTGGGCTGAATGATGGCTACTATGCAGCTGACTTTGAGTATAAGGTACAGACTTTATCATTCTTATTCTATATATTTGTAAGCTTTAAACAATGCATCAAACAAACTGCTCTGTGGCATTTTCAGGACTCCTCAGAAAAGAAGAAGAAGAACAGCCTACTTCAGGTGGAGCAAACGTCCGTCAGAAACTCCTACAGTGTCTTCTCTTTGCTCAGGTATTTTAACTCTTCCATATGATCCAAGGCAACCTGACACCTTACCTCTGCTAATGTGCTTTTCTACCTGTAAATTATGATTAAGGCCAGCTATCACATCACGCAGAGTTTAAAGCTGTTTCAGTGAAAATGAACCTACAATTTACAATGAAATGTTCCGCTACAATGTTTTGGTTCACCACTAGATGGTGCCGCAGGAATTGCAAATGACAGTAATAACGTTCTTATGGCAATACTGACCAGAAAAGGAAAATTAACATGCAAGTTAATACAAACTGCTTTGAAAATATAAATATATATTGAGTTTATTAGTAGGTGAAATGGCATGTGTTTTCTCATTATATGACTTTCTCATTATAAGAAAAAGAGGAAAAAAGATAATTGGCTTTTATGTGTATGCCTGCACTTATGGATAATTTTTTAATCATCATCTCGAATGTCGGTGATAATTCCTGGCACGATAAAATGCTCAGAGTAGATAAAAAACATACTGAAAACTGCTGCTTGTGAAAATGAAATGAGCCTGTCAGTTATTTGTAATACACCTGTTGTCCACATGAAGGAGACAAAGCTTCACAAAACACAAAAAGGGAATTCCTTGAGATGAAAAAAAAAACTTTGCAGGTTTGGAATATGTTGACAAACAGGCTTGTTCTACACATAATATTTAAATTTAGAATGTAAATACTACTTTCAAACCCACAGGGCTTCCCTCAAGGAAACCCTCTGTAAAACAGTCTAATTACGCAGTGAATAAGTGTGTACTTTAAAGGGCCAAAATAGAACCAGAATAGGGCTGTGATCCTCTCATTAGAAGTATTATGAGGGTTTCCACTGCATTTTCCTTTATTTTGACAAAATAACATGCAACATAAGCTAAGAATAGATTTGTGAGCCTTATAAACATACAGAGTTCCATGTTTATGGTTCATCTTTTGTCTTGATGTTGGTCTTAACGGACCACGTGCACAGCTCTGTCCTCCTGCTCCTTTCATTCTGCTCAAAGGTAATATATGGGTGGTGTAGAGCTTTGCACTCTTTTCTCAATGTAACTATTTGTGGTACTAAAAATGTAATTTAGTTTACAGTTAAGTTGTAATGTGATCAGATAAAGAGACCTTGTTGTTTTAAATGTGTTATATAAATAAAATGACTTGTTTTAGGGCCTTTCCTCAGGTGATTATGTTTATGTAGGAAACTATAACAAAAAAAAGTACAATAACTCGATCAAGCTTTACTATGCATCTATTTGTATATCCCAGTGTTGCTTTGACACCTCTTCTCACAACTGTCTCAAATCCTCAAACTCCTGAACCCAAATATCATTTTGACCCAGTGATGAGAGCCACATGCTGGACTTGTTTTCTGGCTGGCGGGGTCTGCATGTACAGAGGGTACAATATGTGTCAACAGAAGCAGAGTGGGCTCTGGGTGGGATTTCTTCTGGCCTCTGGGGTTTATCTGCCCAGAACACCTCCTGCTCTGGTGTTTTCACCTGCTGGTTCATAGACTGCTGGATGTGTGTTTTCTGGAGCTTGTGCAACAGTGATTTAATGCCAAAGCTTTTGTTCAATCTGAGGATTAGTTCGGATGTGCATGCTTTTGTTTGCATTTCACGCCTCTCATGTGGATTGGAAGTATTAACTGTACTTTTAACCCAAAGCCTGTCAAAGTAAACTGTCATCCGGGCCTCTTTTTGTTGGATGCATTAAACCACACTCTGTTGAGTACTAGTGCCTGTTGTATTTGCAGCCCGACTATAGCTGTCTTGTAGACCTTTTTTTCCCCTCTCGCCATCTTTTTGGGAAAGGCAAAAATATCTTTTCAGACTATGATAAACTTAAAAGAAAAACATTCATTGTCTAAATATGGATCTTTTATTTTTCTGTTGCTTTGCTGTAAAGCGATGTAATCCAGTGTAAAATGTGACACTACACCTAGATTACATTAGTTGTTTTCAGACACTTGTAAATGAAAGTGTTAATTGTGTGTGGTTTATTGTGCACTTGTGAACATAGTGCTAAACTGGGTGCTGTTATTTCACAGTGACTGGGTCTGTGCAGATGTATGGCCTTGGCTTTCCAAAAGCATACTTGTGCGTGCTGTCTTGTCTTCTTTGGCCCTCATACCTTTATATTATCTCTGTAATCCAGATGGCTCACATGCATGCACTGTGTTATTCAACAGGGATTGTGGTTGGTGAACCACAACATTTCATATTTATTTTCTTATATATTAGCAAGATGTTCGGAATAATTCTTTCTTGGAATATGTCTTTTCTTAGATGTCCTTTTAATAATCTACACAGCTTTTCCCTCATTTTGCAGCATTTACTGGGACCAGTGCATGCTGTTCTGTTCAGATTTGTATCAATGTAAATGCTTGACTTGTTTGTCTTAGTCACAACTTCCTGAATCAAACAGATCTCAGGTCCTGTGACAATGAGGGTCTCTGCAGGAGGAGCCAGGTTCAGACCCGAGTCCGCTTTGGTGAGCAGGAGTTTAGCCAAAAGGGTAGACATGCGTGAAGAGAAGAGGAGATAAATATGTTCACCTGGGGAAAGGCCCTATCAGATTCTGCTTTCACATAGACCTAAACAGTTGAAGCTGTCAAAACACAAATACCCTGATCTCAGATAAGAGTGAAGTTTCATCATGAGGAAATGTCATGATTCTGTTTGAATTATATTACAAAATGTGCCCTTGTGAGCATTAAGCCACGCTATAATGTTGTTTCCCCTTCAAAAAACAGCTTGTTTCATTCATATGTTTGAGTAACCTTTTTGTATTAGTCTGTCTACATCTCCAAATTTCAAAATTTTAAGTTTAAGAAACACAGTGGAGCACTTCCTGTATTACCTCATGACATCACAGTGTTTTCTTTCTCAGCATAAATATGCAGGGTTTCTGTGTTAAACATGTGTGAATAAAACAAAACACAACTAGGTATGTTTGTGATGAGGAAACAACATTATACCATAGATCAGAAAATGGCTTTGTATGGGCCCTTTAAATCTATCTAACTGGTCCTTAGCTCTCTCAAACTCAAAGCACGTAGTTGATATCCACATGTATTAAAGTTTGGGTGTTTGCACGACTTTAGAACAGCTTCTTTCAGGCATCTCATTTTGTACCAATGTGCACAACTCTTCAAAATAAAAAGTCGGATACCCCAGCTTTAATATTTCCCATAGACCTTGTTCAGGTCAAGCCAGATAAGCTGAGAATGCTATGTGAAGGTCTGTGAACTAAACAGACACTAAGATTTGTCAAGTTATCCCACTGAGCAAGTAAAAAAGACCCTGTTTAACCAAAGCCGCTGAAGGCTCAATTTATTTAGAACTTAATACAGGTGCATTCCAAAGGTAGAGCCCTTCTCATCACCTCTTTGACCCAGACTCCACCCCCTGTTTTGGTTTTCATGGAAAACAAAGGCAGAATCTATTAGCTTAATATTAATTATTGGTAAGGACGAAAAGAGTTCAGGACTGGAGGTGAGCTATATCGAAAAAACTATAATAATGCAATTGTTGTTTTGGAGATATGCACAATTAAATTATATAGGTTATGTAGATAATTATGTATATAATTACTTGACCTAAAAAGAGAAATATCTAGTGTAATGTCCTAAACAAGGGTGTAAAGTGATATTTCTGCCCTGTATGATTAATTTCATATTTTCCCATAGATTTGGTGAAGATTGTAATTTAATCTTTTCAGTATAAATGCCACTTACTGTCTATATTTAATCTTTAACCAGTCATTGTGTTTTAGTCATAGTTTTTTTTTTTTTTTTTTTTAAGATTTATGATAATACAATGAACAACAAGCCTAATTTTGTTATGCCAATATAGTCCAGGTTGTTTTTAGACTATTGAGAGAATTGTAGACTATGAAGGGCCCACCAGTCTCCTGCATTAATGGAAAACACTGATTGACGTTTTGTTTTGTCCAATACTTGAACCTCAACCAAGACATTTACTATAATTTGTCAATATTGTCCACCCCTATTCAAGACTACAAAATGAAATATTTGCCATTGTTTAGCCAATTTTCCCTGTGAAGTTTTGATGATTGATGTTTTTCCGTTGTTCTGTTTTTAGGCTTCACACAGCACAGAGAGCCATTAAGCAGACCCAAGTGACGGTGCAGAAGATCGGGAGGGAGATAGAAGAGAAGTTAAGGACAACAGCATCTTGCACAGAGCGGGTAAGCGATAAAAATGAACTAAAACAGCCTTGATAAGTTCTGTTCTCAAGAAAGTAATTCTGTAACAGCATCATTTTCTGTTGCTATTATGATCCCAAGGAGAAATGCATTTGAAATTGTGCAGTATCACAGTAGCAAAGTGTAAACTGAATAATCTTCTCCAATTTGAACTTAATTTACAAAATGCATGTTAAAATAGGAACTTAAATTGGGGTGATTATTTAAATTTCACAAAGCAAAGTCACAAAAATATGCCAACGGTTTTCTGGAGAAATCTGAATAAAATTGGGTAAAGAGTAATAATTACTTTGTCAGCTATATCAGTTCAATATATGAAAGCTTAAACATATATATATATTTAGGGACTCAATATCTATTGTGTGTGCCTTTCCTTTGTTAAAGTGGGGAGATTTTGGCTATTTTTGTTATAATACAATAACATTTTAGCTGTAGAGGGTTGAAAAACTACTCCTATGGCTAATTATTGGTTAATTCTTCCATTTATTTGTTGCAGCTCAGGTTTTTTGAATGATACTGCCTATTTAAAAAGGATTTACTGGGATTATCTTGCATTACTTTTATTGTGTCAGCGGCATAAAGTCGCCTCAATAGTATCAGTTATCGTAGTATATCTTTGTAGTAATATATCACGTTTTAAAATGTGTTATCGTGACAGGCCTAGATCCAGGTTAGACATGGAGTTTATTGTCATCGCCCACATGAAATCCTCCCTCTGCTGTAATGAAAGAGGAGGCAGTGTCATGGTGTTCTCTGGGCCCTCCCAGGTCGTCTTTGGTCAAAGAATGTGCTTCTTCACACAACACATACCCAGGCTTTGTATGTCAATCTTCAGACACATGTTTCTCTCCGTTTTGTTGTTCAGCTCCTTCTCTTTTGATCAGGATGTTTTCAGTGCACGTCCTGTAACTCTGCTGAAGACTTGTGCATACTTTAAAAAACATTCTTCTGCATAGGGCTGGGTATTATGATGAAAAAAAAAAAAAAATAGAATTGTGATTGCATTCCTGTGAAGACTGGTCAATTCCGTAAATGCTGATGAGTGATGAGGCGACTTTGACCAATTGCAATAAAGTGTTCATTTTTTCGAAGAAGTAGATACTTGTAGGCCTGTCACAATAATAACTATCGAAACTTATCTTTCAGTACATGAAAGATGGAACATACATTTATTGGGATCAGTATTTATTGTGTGTATTGTTTTTTTGCACTAATGAGAATTCTTTCTTTGGTTCCTTTTGACTATGAGAAGATCTGAGCCGTAGAAAGTTGAATAAATAGCTTCCATGGCTCATTACAGATGCAAACTAAGTATTTAAGTGTTCAATTTAGCTATTTATCTATTGCAGCTCAGGTTTTTAACAATATTTAGATTTAGAATATTTTTTGTGGTTTAAATCTGCTCTTGGGGTATTGTGTCACTGTCATAAATTAGTTTAAATATTATTGTTTATAGTCTATATTTACTTCAACAATATATCACACTTCAGAATGTTTCATTGTAACAGGTAGTTGCCTATTAGTACAATATACATGTACTGAATTCACATGAATTGTGCTAAAATTGCAATCATACTGCATATAGTTTCTTTTTTCTTTTTTTTTTTGGCTTATCGCCCACTCCTACTTCTCCACAAAGAATTCATTAGAAAAAGCTGCCTTGGATATTTCCCTTTCAGTAAAACATTCTTCAGATTTTTCAAAGTTCCCATCAGCAAATAAATGTCATTAGCCTAGTCCTCTACCTTTCTGTAAGGCCCAGCAGCTCGGACCCTTGAAGACATGGCAGCATTGTGTTACTATTGTAAGGCTTTCTGTGCCTCTGGAGGAGCCTGGAGTCTCTCTGTGTTGGTGGATCAAAGGAGGACACTGAGAGGCCAGCAGACCAGGCTCACGGCTCTTTCACCTTCTCACCCACTCCATGGCCTTCATCTACCCGCCCCCCAGACTGCTGCTTATTTACTCAGCTGACCCACTGCGTTTGATGTCCCCTCACAGTCAGACGGACCCTCTGTACACTTTCACTCTTCTGACCCACTCGTCAACTGGGCCACAGGCTTCAGTCGGAGTGTAGGAGGCTGCAGGTTCGTGCCAAAGCATAAGGGTGTGATACAGGGAGAGATGAGGCTCTATCAGCCCTTTCCCTCATACAGATTACACTCACGCTCTCAGCTGCAAAGCTCTGGCATGTCCTCAACAAGAAACATAGCTCTGTACTTCTCCTTTCACACTTTACAGTTCAAACTTCAGATTTTACTGAAATGGTATGGTGTCTGATGTTTTTGTGAGTTTTATTGTTGAAAATCTATTCTCTTATTTTTTACCCATCTTTATTCACCAGGAGCAACTTCAGGGCAGAGCCAGAAGACCTTGGTCAGAGATCTTAGTCAGAAGTAATCAGATGAACAATCAGCTTTCTGTACATGCTCTTTTTATTGTCTGGAGAAGCTGCCAGTGGACACCATCCCTGCTCGGAATAATTCAGAATTTACAAACAATCTTTACGTAAACTTCATTTTGCATTATTTAGCTGTCTGTTTGTAAATAACTATTTAGAAAAACCCTCGTCAGTTAAATTGAAGGAGCTCAACACAGAAGCAGGCAACCTGCCATTCCCATGACATGGACTCATTACTTTACCTTATCAGCAGTTCCAGTGATCTTGGGGCTCAGTAAATGTTTTGAATAGCTCATATGTTCTCCATCTTTCTTGATGTATTTATTGACAGTGGATTGAGGATTACAGGCAGTGAGTGCTTACATTGTAGATATGTATGAAATTGTGATGTGGGATCAGCCTGTAAAGTAGCTTGTTTTATAGAAGGCTCATAGAGATGTGTCTTTATGAACAGTAATAAACACCACATACATGTTTGTGCACAGAAAAAGGAGCGAGAATGTATGCAGCTGCGTATCGCTGTTCTGCGGAGTGAACTGGAGCGGCAGACCAAGGCTCTGGGCCGAGAGACTGACCTGAGGCAGAAGGAAAGAGCTCAGCTTCAGAAAAAAGGTAAATGCATAGAATGTTGTTATGTTATTGACCTTTATACTACTAAAAATGCTAAAGAGTCTGAAGCATACAGTATCCTCAGCTGCTGTTTGGAGTGGAGGTTTGGTGCCTCTGGAGCTTCACTACATCACATCTGGTGCCAAAAACAGAATAACTTGCTGTGAGCAAATTTCTTATTCTTTTTTTTTCTTCTTCAATTCATCAAAAACAGACAAACCACAAAAACCCTGCCACACCCCACCCCCTCTCTCAACACTCAACACGCACCCAAACATACGCACATACATGCACATACACACACGCACACACGCACACACGCACACACACAAAACTACACAAAAACCACTGGGCAAACTAACATTATCTGTCACTCAAGTCCAAACCTTTCAAAATGTTCAAAAAAGTGTCCATATCTGTTTAAAGTTTTGTGAACAACTTCTTACTTTTTGTTAGCTACCTGGTTAAGTTGGTTAAGGTAAGGGATTTGTCAAGGGTATTGTATAAAAAGTGTTGAATTTGACTTAACTCTCAACAATACATGGCCGTATACATTCTGAGCATGTACCTAAACAGATTAAAAACTGCAAAAATTGGGGTCACTGCAGAGGTTTCTTTGTGCTTTAACCCTAAAACAGGACTGTTAATCCTCCCTCTCTTTACATGTCACCGCTCTGTCTGCAGCTAAAAGTGCTCCATACTCTCCCTCTTCATTCAGGGCTATCCAGACAGGACAGGTGCTTATTAAGAGGGTACAAAGGTTCACGGGGGACACGGTGGGAGGAGAGAAATTAAAATGCTTTTAGCTAAACAGGACTGTGTTTCTAGCCTGAGAACCACTGCTTGTATTAATTACATTCAGTTAAATTAGTGTATGTTACCACTGCTAGTTACTGTGGTCATTCCAAACAGAAGCAAGAACAAGTGAAAACTAAATTTTGCTACATATTGCTGAGGTAAACATAGACGATAAAGGTTAACACTGAATTATCCCCCAAATGTTTTCTAAACGTAAAATATTGTTTAAAAAAAACACAAACTGCTATAAATAACAGAATTAAACAGTTAAAGGTGCACTGTTTAACTTTTTGATTGGGGGTCCATCACCTGATTCTCTGTATCATTGCTCTGCCTGGAATGTTCCACAGTATGACATTAAACAGCTTTACCTTACATTTCTTCAATTACAGGTGGTTTTGTTGCTCAAAAACAGGCATTCTGACTGAGTGTGGTTGCCTCTCTACAGATTTTACCTGTAACTTGGTCTGGTTTGGTCTTTACATGAAGATAGAAAGTTTTAATACCATAGTGTGAGACATTCTCACAGCAATCTCACATCTCCTCACATCACAACCTCATCATCTCCTTGGAGAAAAGCTTTTGACCGACCCGCCACCAGAAAAGTTACACAATGCACCTTTAAGTAGATAGTTGGTATTTATAATGAGTTATAGAAGTTAATAATTCAACATTTTATTGCTTAAATCTCCTTGTAAATCACAAAAATAACCAAACTTCTTCCACTAGTACAAAGAAAAAATAGCCATGATAAATATTGACCCCCAAAAAGTACTGCTCATCTATCATGTATTGAATGATAAATCAATATAGTAATGGTGCTACTGGTGCCTCTATGGAATGATTCTTTCTCTGTTCAGAAAATGGCTTACCAGAATATTAGCATTGCTCCTACTTTTTAGTGCTTTTTTTCACACATTCCTGCATGTATTGAATGCAGGTTTCTGTCTGCTTGTCAGTGACAGTTTAATAGTACGTGTAAGTACGTTGCTATGCTGCATATCCTCAAAAGATGTCCCATATGTACTGTAAATTTTCGCTCCTCGTCACGCTCTGTGTATGTGTACCTGGCCCTGTGGTCCTCTCTGCACAGTCTCTTGGCCCAATAGTGAAGAAATGTCGTCAGCTCGAGCAGGTGTGTGTTGGTGAGTTTGCAGGTGAGGTGCGGAGATCTACATTTTCATCAGTCTTTATTAGTGTGTCTCTTTGGACATGTTCATGCCTGACTTTATGTTACACAAAGATGTTGTGTCTCTGATATAGACAGAAGTTGAATAGTAAAAACAAAAGCTGTATATGGCCACTGTTAGGTGTGGGACAATACACAATAATAGCATTTTATATAATCGTGATAATCCCCAACAAATATAATCATAATTTTATCACCAGAATGTACTGAAAAAAGCTACTTGTCCATTGATGTTTTCTTCTAGATCATTGTTGTTTTCACTCATAACAAAGTACAATTCTATAACAGTTGTTTAAATATGGAACTCATTCATAATTAGGGCAGTCAAAAGATTAAGAAAATTGAGAGATTAATTAATTATGATCTGTAATTAATTAATCTAATTAATCTCTTTTGTAATCTCACCTAAAAATTGCTGAGAAAAGCTCTCAACTTGAGGTATTTTCATTTAAATTTATTATTACATTATTGTGGCAGATCAAAAGACTGATATATAACAAAAAAGTGATAAAGTCATTTATAGTTTAACAAACTTTAACAGATGCAGTCATTGACATTCTGCTGTGTTCTTTTGTCAAACTCTAAATAATTAGCAAGTTCAAATAAAATAAAACACCAGATCAGAGCCCTGCACCCATGGAACCCAATGCAAAACAGTGCAGGGCAGGACACATTCTCAAAGCTCACTGGTGGAACGAGACTCGACGATGCGGGAGCGGGTGGGTGGGATGATAAAATACAGTCCCGCAAACTAAATGTGAGTGTAAAGTAAAATATACAAATGATTAATGTATGTCTATCATACATCATTTGTGCTGGATATTTTATTTTGGCATCAATAAAAACATTTTAAGCAGCCTAAATTTGTGGATGTGGTCTAACCTTGCACACATTTTAGACAATTCCTTTCTGCTTCTCCATGTTTGATAGAGGTTAAGAAAGCGAACGTCCCCATTAGGGATGGGCATTCGATGAAATTTTATTAATCTATCATCGGGAGAATTAACGATCGATTTTTGATTAATTAATGTTTTTATAGTTATAATAAGTATCATGATTATTATTACTATTACTTACTCTGCATAAATAAAGTCAACTTTACGACATATAAACCATAACCACTCCTAGAGCCACATCAGCCCTTTTGACATTATAGTGTTTTTAATGCAGCTTTGCTCAAGTCTCACTGAAACGAAACTTAAAACCACATGGCTAATTTGCATAAACTAAGCAGAGAAAAGAAAAAAAAAAACAGCTCTTGTGCGTTGATGTAGTTCAGCTTCTGTAGGACTAAAGGACATGACTCAGTGGAATATATGTGTTCTTTATGTGACAGAGGGATGTTGATGCTGAAGGTGAGTCTGTTCTGTGTGTGTGTCGCGATGTTTTCAGAGATCATAATGAAAATTACAATTCTTTGCGGGAGTGATGTGTTGTTGTCCCAACAACACATAAAAACATATTTTATAATAAGGTAAACTGCATACAGAAACAGTAAAGTTAGAGATTAAAAATAAGATTAATGCGATTAAAAAACATAACGCGCTAAATATCACTGTAATTAATTAATAGCAATTAATGCAATAATTTGACACCCCTGTTGATAATATTAAAAGATATAATCGTTAATTGCAATTATTTTAACCATGATAATCGTGACACCCAATTTGAATATTGTACCACGCACATTCACTGTTCACATAAAAGGAACCCAGCGGAAGAACTTTTTAAACTGTTCTTTCAAACTGAGGCTTGGTAGATCTTTCCCAAAAGAACTCCAGGATGAATGAGCTTGTCTTTTGGGGGGTCACAGCGTTGTCACAATTTCCTCCTTTCCTAATTTCCCCCCTTTCACTTCAAGCAGACACATAAATCAGAGCTGTGAGCGGCGTTTATTGTGTTTAGTAACGGTAGTTATTCTCACGCTCTGTAACACAGCCAACTCTCCTCTCCAATAAATGTCAGTGCATAAAAGCGTAGAGACTGAAGCGTTCAGAGAGCAGGTTTCATACTGAAGCCATCATCATTAGCACTGTTTTACAATCAGCTGCACGCCTCACATCCTTTAGCAGATCTGACTTGGGCCAAAGGGGGGAATGGGCAACCTTCTAATCACTGCCTCAATTCTAGTCGACGTATTTTGATGAACAAAATTGTGATCTGGACTATACAGACTCTACAATGACCACAAAGACCTTGTTGTAACAAAAACATTAGCGTTATTAAATCAAAATGTCAAAGAATAATCAATTTCAGTTTTTTTCAGTAATGCACATCTGTAAATATTCTCTCTTTAGAAACTTTCAGTCTTTATATTTCAGCATTTAAGTATAAATTTACAAATAATCGTTTTGACTAGTTAAGTACTAAAATAATCAGCAGCCCTACTCTTGTATGTCTTGTATGTCTTCAGTTAACTTTGTGAAATAAAACTAGATATAATCCAATCCACTTTATTTGTGTATAAACAGACAATATTAATAAAGAAACACAAAAAAGAATAGTGCTCAAATGCTTACGCTCACTAGCTCTAAACTAATAAAATCAGTAAATTCAAAAAGTAGGCAATAAAATAGCAATAAATAAATAGCGATGTTGCCTGTGTAACATTAGAGTACAAAACACTCAGCCTATCATGATTATTACTACCGTTATGTCAATTATTATACATGATTATACATGAAAGCTGAAACAATATATTTTGGGGCTCAATATTTATCGTGGGTAGTTTCTACTTTTTAGATGTAATAATGTAAGATCTGAGCTGTAGAAGATAGAATAAATAGCCATCTATGACTAATTATTGGTCAGTTCTGCAATTTATTTGTTGCAGTTCATGTGTTTTAATGATGCTGTATATTTAAAAATAGTTTACATAGATAATCCTGCTTTATTATTGTTGTGTCAGGGGCATACATTTGATTCACTATTATCATTTATCATCTATATTTTCTTCACCTATATATTGTACTTCAAATTTTTTACTATGGTGACAGGCCTACAAAACACAATAAAGCCTTGACCCACAGCTGCTCCAACACTGCACGTAATGTAGCGTACCATGAGGGTTTGTCTGTCCATCCAAAGATACAGACTGGAACGGGTTAGCAGGATGAAAGCATGAAGAGATGGATTGGTAAAACAGATAGAACGGACCTGGGCACTACATGAAAGCGAGTGTGTAGCCCAGGCCCACACTGTTAGTGTTAAAATATGTTTGCATGTCATCACTTCTGATTGAAGGATGACCTGGCTGATCTGCACCTCACACTATCTTCTCTAGACCTAATCTGATGGAGATAACCGGGTGCACCTCTATTTTGCAGTCTGCTTTCTCCTTTATTTACGTTGATGTTCTGTGCCCAAAGAAGGAAAGTCACTTAAAATGAGTAGATTAGGACAAGATTTATGGCTATGTTTTGGTACAAAAAATAATAAAAACATCAGATAAAGTTTTATTACCATTTACAGTAAGCAAAATTCGCAAACTAGAATGTGCTTCAGGGCTATGGTCCAACCTAAAACAAGTACGAATATTAAATTTAAAAAGTTAAATATAAAAAATTAACATCAAACAAAGGCCAGGCATTAACTATAAATAAATGAAGGTAAAGTAAAATAAACATTAGTATAAGTATTAGGGGTGTCATCTTTCAATTGTCGTAGTTAATTAATCGGTCGATGGTGCCTATTAATCAATTTATTATTTTATTTAGATTATAAAGAATTATGTGCACAACTGCAGATTGGATTAATTGAAGATCTGGGAGTGAATCCTGTGTTTTAATCTGCCTTTTTCCATAAATACACTTTAAATGTATAATTTGTTCCATAATTGAGCAGATCCAGTGGCTGTGGCCCTTGTGACCACTGCAGAGGAGCTCTCACCATCACTAGTGTTTATATTCACATTCTGAGCACGTGTGAGGCCCGGCACACACAGCTCTGAGGTTTGTGTGTCTTTAGCCGTACATTTTTTTTCTTTGAGGCCTCTTCAAACAAACGCTCTTCTACCTGATTGTCAATCTCCGTGTTTTGCTGGCAGAGCTGTCAAACAAACAATCATTATTAAATTATGAAAATGACGCAATTACTGTCAAAACAAAATAAATTAATTTTAAGTTGTTGTATTGGGAGAAAGACTGCATACTTTATAGAACTGTAGTTATTTTTTTTAAGTATTCAATGATAAATTCCATCACTATGTTACACATTAAAATTAGATTTTGAAGAAAATGGAATAAGATAGTTATTATACCTGTTATGTCATTCAAGAGTACACCTGACTCTAGGGCTGAATCAAGTTATCACAACTAATCAATACTGAAATAATCCCCAACTAATTTAAAAATCAAATAACTGTTACTTGGTCTCTAAAATGTACCATGAGAGAATAGGTTTTATGATGTAGATAAAGCAGCAATTACTATAAAATGACACTGAAAATGTGTACATTTAGTATTTTTTATTTTCTGTCTGTTTATACACATTATATTATCTTCACAAGCCTTTTGCAAATTACACAACTAATTAGGGTTGTTACAATACTAAAATTTCAAACATGATTTTGCGTTTTTATACCTGGCTCCAGAATGGTCCATGGGCCTACATATACTTGTATATGCCTGCAAGTATATATACTTGTTTACTTGTAACAAGTCTTATACTTGTTCTGATACAGCTCAAGGTCATTCTAAAGCTATTCAAGAAAAGTTAATTTCTGTCCTGCGAATGGGACTTTTTTAGTTTTGATACTTGCTCAAATGAGCATTTAGTTTTGATACTAATTTCAGTATCTATCAGATTTCAGATACTTGCCAACTCTGTATCTAATTGATTCATTGAAAGAATAATCACGTTAATTGATTACCAAAATAAGCGTTAGTTGCAGTCCTACTTCACTCTCTACCATTTTACTCTTGTTTTCTTGTGAGTTCAGATTGTGATTCAGCTACTTCCTTATGCTGTATCATCAGTGTTTCTGTATCTTATATTATTTCATTACCTTCCCTGTATTTATCTAGTCTGGTGAATCCTGTAATCTGCACACATGTGTTGTTGGGTTTCATGTGGTCTCAAACGGATGTAATTCATAGTCTCATCAAACACGTGTCTGGATGGTGGATTGCAGGCAGCAAAATATCAACTCTCCTCACTGTTCATATATAGCAGCACCAAATGCCTTTAAAGGTCTTATATTACACAAAATAGACTTGTGAGCTTTAAATCATGTTATAATGTTGTTATCTCCTGAAAACATACCTGGAGTTATGTTTTATTTTTATCCACCCTTGTTTCAGCAAGACTGCATTATTAGTCTGTCTATATCTCCAAAGCTCAAAATGCTCTGTTCCACCTTATGATGTCAAGAGGCAGTAGTTTTCATGTTAACAGTGTATGTAAGTGTATGTAAGGTGTATGGAGTTTAAAAACACAGTGGAGCACTTCCTTCATTACCACATGACATCACAAGGTGGATGTGTTTTCTGTTTGAGAAAAGAACACAGCCTAAATATATAGAGTTTGTGTGTTAAACGTGTGAATGAAACAAAACTCAATTCTATGTATGTTTGTGATGAGGAAACTACATTATAACAAAGATCAGAAAATGGCATCATATGTGCCCTTTAATGTACGTTTCTTTGTTTTTGTTTCAGAGGAAAGCTTTTCGACTCAACACGGCAGTCTAAAACTCGAGAAAGAATCGCTCACCAGGCTACAGAAGGAATGCACCGCCAAAAGGTATGTAGCAACCTGTAATTTGGTGATGATTTATGTATGCATACACAACACTTGCTTCTAATGTGCCCTCAAGTCATCAAATCGGCACCAAGTGAATTTAAAGAATCTCTAAAACAACACATAATATTTGTGCGTTGATTCCTGGAGCTTGTTTATTGTCCCTGTTGTTAACTGCTATTTTCCAGGTAGACAATCTCTAAGCCAAATAGCAATGAGCTTGGCCTGAGGGGTGAGACTTGTTTTGCTGAGCTTTACCTGGCCATAGCAAAGGCTGAACTCAGAGCTCCAGAAATTAACTGGACGTGAACAGGAAATTACTAGTGACACTTATACATACATTTACACGTAGAGGGCTAGGCTATATATTAAAAGAAAATCAATTTTTCATTTGGATATTAAATTATTAAAACCGTATAAAAATAGCTTTGAGTGATCATTTACAATAAGAAATTACTGAATGGCTGAATTCACTTGCATACTTACAATTGTCATTTTACATCTCAAAATACAATTTAAAGGGCCCATATTTTATATTTTCAGATCTATGTTCTAATGTTCTTTCTTCATCAAAAGCATCCCTGGTGTTTTTTTTTTCTTTTTTAATTCACACATGTAACACACAAATCCTCTATATTTAGGTTGAGTTTTTAACTAAAACAAAAAACACTCCGTTCCACCTTGTGATGTCATGCAGTAATACAGGAAGAGCTCCACTATGTTTCTAAGCTTGATACATCTTCATTAGAATCATTTGGGTCATTTCATCCCCTGGAATGGCCAATCTCTACTAAACAAAATGTAAAAGGTCGCTGTTAACTTGAAAACTACTGCTTTGTAACATCACAAAATGGAGCATCACAAAGTATTTTGAGCTTTGGAGACATATGGAGACTAATAATAAAGGTTACTCAAACATGTGTGAATTAAACAAAACACAACTCCAAGTATGTTTTTGAAGAGGTAACATTACAACAAGGCTAATAACTCACAAGAGTCAATTATACGTAATATAGAACCTAATACATTTAATACATTTGCGTGTATTAGATTAATGTAATGTATTACATTGTGTGTATTCTAATATTGTGTATTGTGTCTCTAGAGAACAGTTTCTGAAGTCGAACGCACAGCTCACCTTCAGATGCCGTCAGCTTCTGTCTGAGCTCTCCTACATTTATCCTATTGACGTGGTGAGTAGTAGAACAGTGTGTTTGCATTGATATTCAGTTGGATTGACCACGGTTCTCAAAATTCTCAAAAACTTGAATCCACAGACAAATCAGACAGACTACGTCATCTGTGGAGTGAAGCTACCTAACTCCGAGGACTTTCAAGGTAAACAATAAATTATAGTAAACCAAAACAAGCACCAAGGTAGTCCTGACCAAGCCTAGCTCAAGACCTGGAATTCAGTCCCCCGATGCTCTCTCTGACAGGTTGCCCCAGCAGCCCTGAAGATCAGTCAAATGCAACAAATAACTAATACATTTTCTGTATGGGGACAATAAAGACGACCTGCGCGCCCAAGTTTATTAATAGTAGAATAATGAAAATACATGAACTCTTTATTAGTGTGGACTACAATATTACGATATTAGTATCTGTTACTCAAGAGAGACGTTAATCTGAATTTTATTTGAACACAATCTGACCAGAAAGAGCTGATTTGGTTAGAACTACAACAGGTGACATGATTTATGTATTTAAACACTTCTTTCACACATAAAATTACACTCACAAGATAGTTAGCATTAGTTAGTCTTACTCTTACGCACCTTTTTGTTGAAAATCAAACGCCTAAAACATGAATGTCTGTTTTGATCATCTTAAAACGTTTTTGTCTGTGTTTGCTAATGTGTGCATTGTGTGACCATGGTAACTCCTGAACATTCTGCCAATAGAGATACACGTGGAGCAGTATCAATTCTTGTCACCTCGACTAATCATGATTGTCGATTCATCTTGACATCCCTGTTGTGATACAGCTGTGCTATGATGAATTGCATAAGAAAAGTGATAGATGGACAGATATTTGATCAAAATGCAGTGTGCGCTGCTCTTTCAATTTGATACCGCTCAATCATTCTTCGTCTTTTCACATTCAACATTCTTTCTCATACTTCAAACATACAGCTCCTATAACACGCTGCTCCCCACTGCTGCCACACCTGCTAATGTCCTTTAAGAGCCAATAGAACAGTTTGTAGTGTTTTTCACAGATCGCTTCAATCTCGTATCTAGGGCTGTAGTTCACTAAAGAAATTGTTTAGATGACTACACGTGCCTCGTTGATAGGCCTGTCACGATAACACATTTTGAATCACAGTATGTTACTACAGAGAAATATTGCGATAAATGATAGTACTGAAAATACATTATGTCACTGACACAAAGCAAGATAGCAAGCTGAGTGACGTAACTCAAAAATACCATGACTGCTTAGATAAAACTGTCTGTAAAGGTAGAAAAACTCATGATTCACTGTCAGATCTTCAGCTGACTCACACAATATACCTTCCCCTTTCAGTCCCATATAAATCCTTAAACTCCAAATAAAATAATTTGTTGACTAATAGGTCTGAACAATTGGGAAATTGCAGTTTTTCTAACAAGCACTGTGATTGCGACTTTGATAATAGGATTCTGTTCAAAGTTTAAACGCATCCAGAAGAATTGACAAATATATGAAACGACCAACTAATACAAGAAGCACGTGTCATTTGTTTTACATGGTTAACAGTTTATTTTGTTGTTTTTGGAGGAAATTATGGTACTTCAAAAATTGCAGTCTTTGTGTCTTGCGAATTGTGTCTTGCAGCCCTCTCGGCTAATACATATTTTGGTAAACTAATCGAATAAACAACTAAATGCCCACACCCTTACTTTCTTTCCATGTTATCTGCTGTTATACAAACTTTTTCAGTCAGCATCAGTTGTGTGAGGTCTGGATATACAGCGGTGGCCCTAATTAAGTTCTCAATTGTCTGATCTGGTGTCAAAGGGAGTTTAAAGGGACCTCAAGGGTGAATTTTTGCCAGAAGAAAAGTCAGGGTCAGGGTCAGCTGGACGCTAATCCCTCTCAGGTCACTGTGGTATTGTCCCCAAGTCCATCAGGCTTCTGTATTTAACTTCTCTGCACTTATCAGTTTACTTTGACAGGTCATGTGTAGTCTTCAGTTACACCCTTCAGTGTTATATTCAAGTGCCCCTGTGGTGACCTGCGAGAAGTGCCATTCTATACTGAAGACAAAGCAGTAGAGCTGAACTATTTGGGAAAAATATTCGGGCAAGCATTGTAGTTGGATTTACGATTTATGTTTTAACAATGGGATTCTGTTTGAAGTTTACATTTTGAACTTGCCCACAAGAATTATCAAAAGACTGAAATATGAACTGACAAACTAATATAAGAATCACATTTCACATTTCATTACATGTTTGTACAGATCTAAACTACAAGCTTAGCTGCTTTTATGGAGAATTTTGTAGAGGAACTCAAAATTGCAACTTTTGCGATTTACTAATTGCGATTTCGATTCAATTGTGGTTAAGCTTGCAGTAATAGTTATGCTGTGCCTTGAGTTTAGGATTTAGGATTTATGTTGTGCTTTGTTTATATTGTGATTTTAATGTTTTTCTCATTCTGTAAACTGATTGTGCCCCCAGTCTGCTGCAGTCTGTTATTTCACACGAGGAGAAAAAACGTTAAATGTTAGCCTTGAGCAGTGTCCTTTTGGCATTTGAGAATGTGAAACCACTTTGTGTGTTGTCTTGAAACCATTTCCTATTTTAGTTTTTTTCAGTTTTTTATTTGACAGACAAGCATCCTATTTTCCAACCTTTAACCTTCTTAAGACCACTAAGCACTTACTTGATTATTTTTTTGATTACATTTTGATTTTATTTCTTACTGTGAAATTTTTGTCTATTGTGCTCTGATATATGCGTAGAATTGCTTATGTGCTTGCATAAACCTCACTATTTCGTCTTTACTATCGATGTGTTTATGCAGAACTTACTGAACTAGTTTAATGTACAATTAGCATTAGCATTTTTGATCTGTTATTTTCTGTTTATTATTTTCCAGCAAAAGATGACGGGAGTGTAGCGGTTGCCCTGGGATACACAGCACATTTGGTGCTCATGATCTCGTGCTTCCTTCAGATTCCTCTGCGGTATCCTGTGATCCACAAAGGTTCACGCTCCTCCATCAAAGACACCATCACAGATCGCCTCACAGAGAAAGAGAGAGAGTAAGTAGCCATGACAACGAACTTTACATGTCCGAATACAGACAATTCATTTTCAAGTTAGAAGAGTTCCTTTACACGTAACAGTACATGACAGTGGGTCCAAACCCACATCTTTGTAAAGTTTTGTCAAAGCGTGTGGTTTTGGCTGCCCAGGTATTGATTACCTGGGCAACCTCTTTATTAAATACATGCGCAAACTCTCTCTGTATCACAGCCACAGTGTCTGAGTTCTCATTTTCAAAATGAAATTGTGTATTACAAGTCAAGCTTCTTTTTAATTCTACAGCACAGTTCTCCACTACGTGCAGCTATTTGCACGCCTTAGATAAAAAAAAGATTAGACTTTACTCCTGCCCTGTCTGGGCCATTTTATAAGCTCTTCAAACACATTGTAACATGCATAGTTACAGCACAAGCACAAATAATAAAATTATTATTTTAGTGTGTTATGGTCTTGTAACTATGCATCATCTTGGGAAATAAAACATCATTTTTTCATGATAATTGGATGTTTCTGTACAAACATTTCGAGTTTCGCCTTACGTACACTTACATATGCAGATTGGAATCTCATTCATGCATTACCATCTACAGCAGGAATGATAAACTCAACACTATGCTATAATTAGCATTGCTGCTATTTACTGTGCATGTGCGCGCATACAGTAATTGCCCCCTTAAACTGAACAGCTATTATAATATGATTTCAAATTCCTAAAATTTATAGAAACTCCCCAGTCCTGCTCGCACTCGTCCATACTCTTAAGACAATGGCGCTTTTGCTCTTTAGCCCACAAACTCTGATTATATTAACAGCAGAGGAAGGTATTATCATTGTAAATGTGTGCTGACACTTTAATTATATGTATCTGGGTTTCATTTTAAGACTCTGAAGAAAAATAAGCACAGTATAAAAATATTGATTGAAGAGTATAGTACAATTGCATGGCTTGACAATGGCTACAAATGCTCCCATATTATTATAACGAGAGCCAGCTCAAAGCCTCCGCTGACCAAAAGCTCTCCCATCTCCCTCTGTCCTCTTAGCCCCACTGCCCTCCCCACGTCCTCTCAGCTTGTGCCTGTTTGTGACCTCTGAGGTCCTGCACACAGCACACAGCACAATGATGTGTGGAAGACAGAAAACAACCAGTGGAGCTCTAAACGGTACAAAAAGGGCGATTAAAGTGTCGGAAAGAGGTAGCCCATGGTGATAAGTGAGGTGACTTGGATCAGTTTCTCAAAGTGTGCTAAGATTAGCAAGCACTGAGTCAATTAGAACAGCATACTTATAGAAACCTTATGCTGGTTTAGCTTTGTGTTGGCCTACTTAATAGGACAGTCTATCTCATTATAGGTTTTTAAGCTCCTGTTTAACTTTTTTGCTACATTTAAAATAAAAATTCTTAAAGTTTTCTTTGAACATTTTCTCTAACAACGTTGTAAAATGTGTATTTTGTAGTATGATATCTGGTCTCCTTACCTTCTCTGGTCGAGCTGGACTCGGTGGACATGTTGCACCCACATTTTCGGGCCAATGTTTCTGATTGCAGAGGGAGTGCTGTGGAGATGCAATCCAGATGTCCACTGTTTGATTGAGACCAGAGCTCCACCATTAAATGGCAAGCTCTAGTGGCTACTATAGTCCAGCGTCAAGTATCAATGCATTTTTTTTGATAATTGGATTTTGGAGGAAAAATAATGTGGGATTTACACATCACAGGAAACTGTTAAATGTAGAGGATGTGGGAGCTCAGCCAGTTTGTGACAAGAAGAACCTGTACGCTCAGACACTGAGTTCCCAGTCTTGAATTTCTGAACCTTAAACAGAACTGTGATAAGCTGCAGGACTTTCTGAGAACTATAGATTTCTTTCACCCTCTCTTTTTGCATATGTTGATAATGCAAGGAAGTTAGCGTTGGAATATTCTATATAAACCAGATGACGGGGCCTTTATCTCGGGCCCCTGGAGATGGAATCACATTTGAACAAATGGGTCATTATTTAAGTCTTTATGTCAACTTCAAAGATATGTCAGGACTGGACAGAATGTTTACTTGTCTTTTGAGGTTTCTTTCCAGATCACTCAAAGACAATAGCAGGAAGCGTATGTTTGCGATATCACAGAGGAGTCAAAGACCATGCCTCCTTTAGGGTAACAGGTGAGCCCCTCCTGGACCCTGTTATATATCTGTACTTTAAATAAAACCACAAAGCATCTGTGTTAAAGCGGTTAGAAGTTAAATGTGCTTGTATGTTGTTTGTGCTGTGGACATGTTTTTAGTCTTATTCTGAAACAATGAGAAAGACAAATGAAAACATAAGAGAGTCTCCAAACCCTGGTTATTCTTAAGAGCTGTGATGAAAACTGTGTGTGACAGAGCAGCCGCCACATTACCCGAGAGACATTTAAAAAGCACAGACAAAGAAGGTGGACCAGTCCGAACAGTCATTAAAATAACATTTACTGACAGATGCTTTGTACAATTTTTCTTAAATCGAAAAATACAGCTCACTTTGATTTATCGACTAACTTCTGCTATTAGGGCCTGCGCAAGGCAGGTGATTTGTCAAGAAGGCCTAAGGATGTATCGCTTTATGTGGTTAGAATAGCTCATTAAATGGATTTCAACAGCACCACTCAGCATAAAACGGTGATGAAGGTACTGACCAGACCTACTTTTAATTAGGACGTCAAACAGGAACAGCAGTGAAGCTGTGTGTACATTGCACCAGTTTAGCCCATTTGCAGAAGTCTCCAGAAATGTACCAGGCCTAATAAAGCAGAGCCGACCACCTACCCTCACAGCTGTCTCCGTCTCAACACTGGGGGAAAGGAGTTTGTAGAATAAACAATAACACGGTTAAACATACACTACAAGCCTCCAGTGGTCTGCACAAAAGACTTTCTTTGACCTCTGTGCCCTTGGCCTGTATTAGTCTGCCTTTAACAAGGATTCCCCTGGAGAAGACAGTCACTTTAACTAATAACAGAATGCTAATGGGGTGTCTGCACTGCCTGTAAAGACAATGAGCCACACTAACAACATTTTTGCCTTTCTCACCCACTTGGCCAAAGACTATAGAAGAAGTCATGTGACCTGGACACCTGCTAGGAGGCACCAACTGTGCAGTACACAGAGATGCCTGCTAATCAGACATGAAAGAATTTAAACTCAAACTACTGTTTACAGATCCACAACAGGAAGAGTGACCTCACAGCTGAGGCATTATTAAAGAAAGAGCCTGTAGACAGAGCGGTGTACTTCCTATTACTGAAGCATTAGTAACTGTTGTCAAAAGTCCCCGCTTCATAACCATTATGTTTTACAGCTGCTGCTGATGCGGTGCCCACACCTGAAAGTGAACCAGCTGCCAGCACAGTGTAGCCCTGGGCCTAGTTTCACTCCCATAAAAAGGGGGACTTTCACAAAATCTTTTATGCTTTCTTGTTTATTAATTACATATTTTACTTTGACCCATAGTTCCAGCTGCTGACATGCTAAGCTGCCCTGCAGCGTTCTGAAACGCAATGAGAAAAAAAAAGTAATTTTTTATGAGTGCAAAAGAATGTGAAAGATTTACTCATGCTGTCAATACACTGTCATTGCAAGTTCATCTTTTGGTCCAGCTCCTGCTGTGAGGAAGATTGGTTAAATGGAAGCAGATTAAAGTTTAAGTAATCAGCTTTTACGTAAAAGGGTGCAAAAGTGTGTGGGCGTGTTGATTACAGCGCCTGTCATAGTGAGTGTTCATTGTTCGTTAGTTTGCGGACACGACCCTTTGACAGATGGAGAGAGAGATGTGCTGATGGAAGAAACATTGTGATTAGGTTCAACATGAAAAAATTGCTGCTGAGATAAAGATGGTTTGACTTGATAGAAGCACAGAGCAAAATTAAACAAAGAATCTCAGTGAATCCATGTTTTTAGTTACTGCTTATTTTTGACCCTACACAAACAGCATAATCCTACTGGATGGTAATGTTATACTGTTTTCTGTGCACTATGCTGCTTTTCTGGTGGAGGGTCCATCTCTTTGTGGAGATGTTATTGCATCTCTTGGAATGTTCCACAGTATCACATTTAACTTAACTAGTCTTCTTTTTCAATATTGGTGTTGAAATATGCTATGATATGTTTGCTATGAGCCTGGTCTCATCTCCACAGATCTGACCTTAGTTTAACTATACTATATTGTAATATTTAAGGCAAAGAACACTTTGCACTTTTTTAAGTTACACTACTAATGCTGATGAATAATTAAGCGCAGGCACTCAGTCATCTCACCATCAACACAAGGTGACTGTAATTTACCATTGACTTGGAATGCATGATCCAGTCTGTCTTTGTCACAAACCTGCTGTGATTAGATAATATGAAAAAATAACCCCCTGAAGCCCACTCCAGCAGGGCCTCCTCCTCATTCCTCCTCCCCAATCCTGTAATAATATATTTGACTTTACTGGACATTCCCCGGGAGGAATTCCACATGTTTGGTGAACCAGAGTCTCTCCATGTCGATTTCAGACTCAGTGGACAGCGGTCATTAATCACTTCTGTGACGGAGCTGTGTGCGCTCATGTGTTTGTGTGTGTGTTTTGGAAGTGCCTCTGTTTTTCTTTTCCGTCACGGTCATCGCCAAACAAATCCTATCTGCGAATGAGGAAGTGATATTAGGATTGCCAGCAGGATTGGGATTGTGTAGCAGGGAAACCATGTTGTGTTGTTCTTCCTCTCCAGGGTCGGTATTTCCATGTAGTCAAGATATGTTCTCTGGCATGGTTTTCTCACAATGTTGATGATAGAGAGAGGTTTATCTTTTTTGCTAAGTGTTGCAGAAAATGTAAGAACTCTATCCATAAGTTTGTGTTTTGAGTTTTGTCTTAAAGGTGCACTGTGTACCTTTTCTGATGTAAAAATTATTGTTTTCCCTTGTATGTTCAACAGTATGGCTTTAGAGATCTATCAAGCATTTATTTAATTACAGGAGGTTTTATAGCTAAAAATACCTTCAAAAACTGACTTGTAACTTGCTCTCTATCTCCATGGAGTTAGATAAGATTAATGTCACACTGTGGAACATTCCAGGCAAAGCAATAGCATATCCATGGAGACACAGAGGGTGGCAGGCCTTCTACCAGAAAATACACAATGTACCTTTAATAAAAACAAATTTAAATGCCTTTCAAAATGAATTTTCAGAATATAAACAAGACATTTAATCAAATCAAATCTTGAATAAAATCTGATTAATTGCGCAACCCCTAGTTTGAACTCCAATTTTTTCAATACTAGTAGTTTGATGATTTGTCAAGAGATTCTTTTACAAGGAGCACTAGTTCAAAAATATGTCTGTTCTGTTTTCCAGCCAGGCTATTAAATTTATGTTTGATGAAACCAATACGATACAGAAGACAACAGTGTGTCCAAAATCTGGCCTTTATTACTGCCTAAATACTCAAAACTCAAGCTGGCTTTTATTTTTGACATATCAAACCTTTTAAATCAATCGGTTTCTGAGCAGTTTTTTGTGTTCCTCAACTGTGGCCATCAAGACTCCGTCCATAGCCTGTGATAATGATGGTAAGTGGCAGTAGCGTCCTGAGAATTGTGGGTGTTTGGGGAAGTGCTCTTTGCCACGGAGTCTGCTGGCTTCAGGCACCTATAGGTCATAGTTAGAGAGGATAAAGGAGGGACCCGTATCTACTCTCACCCAGGATTAAAGGGAGACCGTGACCCTATCCCTAGGAGGCAAACACACAGGAAGGATGTACAGCGGATGTACAGTTGTGCCACTACACACACGCACACACACACACACACACACACACGATGCACACATATGACACAGCACACACACACACACACATACGACACAACACACATGTTCAAAGAGTCCACACATGCCAGGTTTCTATGCTTTTCAGGGACATTACATTGACATTCATTTCCTGAAGACTGATCCTAACTTTAATCCTGGTTACTACTTGCTTAACCTTATCCTAAACCCTAAACATTTGAACCCATATTTGAATTTTAAACCATGTTCATCTAATAATTAAAGGTGGACTGCATAACTTTTCTAGTGGTTTGTCCACCATCTGCTTATGTCGATTCAGATGTTATTGCTTTGCTCAGAATTTAATTTTATTTTTTTAAAGTACCAGGCGAAGTTAGAGGTCAGATCTGTGGAGACTGGAGAAGCAGCACAGTAAAAGAGAGTGAGATCAAGATGAGTTTTTTGGCTATAAACACCTGAAACTGAACCAATGCAACATGAGTTTAATGCCATACTGAGGAACTTCGCAGGCAAAATAAAAACAATAATTTTCATAAAGACAAGTAAATGACAGACCCTACACTAGAAAAATTACACAGTGCACCTTTAACAATGGAATTACATCATGGGCTTGATATTTGTCCCCATAAAAGAGCCCGTTCTCCATCATATACACTACCGGTCAAAAGTTTTAGAATACCCTAATTTTTCCAGTAATTTACTGCAGTTCAAATCGTGCAAGTCCAGTAAATAGCTTGAAATGGTACAAAGGTAAGTACTGAACAGCCATAGGTTAAAAAAAAAGATAACAACACAAGTCCAGGCTTTGCCAAAACTACCTCAGGAAAAAAGAACAAGATGGTAAGCTTGAATACATGGAGTGACCAGCACAGTCTCCAGACTTAAACCACATCGAGCTGGTTTGGGATGAAATGGACAGAAGAGTGAAAGTCAAGCAACCTACAAGTGTCACACATTTATGGGAACTTCTGCAACAGACTCGGGAAGAACTTTCTGAAGAATATTTGAAGAACGCCACAATTGTGTTCAGTTGTTATATCTTCCAAAGGTGGCTACTTTCATAAATCAAAAGTTTAGAATATGTTTTGGTCAACAGTAAACAGTAAACGATAAAAAAACTGAAAAGTGTGGTGTTCTAAAATATTTGACCGGTAGAGTATGTACATGTATTCAGAATTTAGGTCCCCACAGTGTGATAAATACATGCCCACACAAGCATGTTCAAAGCGCCCACACATGTCTGCGATCTGGGCCCAGTGCGCTCCTGAGTGCATGTGTTGCTTCTGGCACTGCTGTCATGTTATAACAGAGGCATGCTGCTTAGAGGATTGGTCATACTATGGTCACACATCATTTCGCTTGTTCCACTTGCATTTTTAGAGATGTGTTTGTGTTTAACAGTATTTTTGAAAGAAATGAAGTGACTTTTTTCCCATGTAGTGTATGATGAATTATGTACTTGTTGCTGCCAGGCTGTCACAATAAAACTTTTTGTTAGTGTGATATACTGCTAGAAAATATAGATGATAAGTTATCATTTCGAAACTAATTTATACCACTGACACAACCCTAAAGCAGGGTTATCCAGAAATATATATTCTAAATGTACAATATTATTGTTAAAGGTGCACTGTATAGCATTTATACTAGTGTTATTGCTTTGTCTAGAATGTTCCACAGTATAGATCAAACCTATCTTTCAAAAGGGAGACAAGTGGGTTAAAGCACTACGCTGCATTACAAATCAGATCTGTGGAGAGTCACCTCTAGCCTGATTCATCAGCCAGTTTCACTTCGTGGAAACCATCTGACCTCGCAGCATTAGGATTTGTTTGCTTGACAGTAGGCTGTTTATTGGTCATGACATATGTAATGCGCCAAATCCCGTAGGAAGAAGGGCAGTAACGTCTTTCCCTTTGATAAAATTCACCAAACATTCTCTTTGTTCCGGCTTTAAATCCTCAATTTCGGGAATTGTTGCCAACACAGAATGTATGGCTTTGTCTACATCGATCTCAACTGCTTTGTTTACTGTTGTGCTATACCACAAAAGAGACCCAGACAGGCGCTTGAGCTTGACGTCATGGCTTCACAGCTCTTCGCTGATTGGCCGGTGTGCGGTCTACAACTTCCGTGGTTCTTGCAAACCATCTAGTGTATTCCCAATCCTGACCTAGTCGCTGAAGAGAAATGAGCAGAGGCACTAGGTGGCGCCAGCCTGGCTAAGTTGCCCCTTTTCACAGAAGGAATTATTGTATTTTTGAGCAATAGAGACACTTGTAATGAATAAATGCCAGATGGAAATGTTTATTGTGATACCATGAAACATTCTAGGCTAAGCAATAACATCTCCTTGGAGAGTTGTGCAATGCATCTTAAAAAAAAACATGAGCAATACAATAAATAAATAAATAAATTAGCAGAATATTACTTAAGTTGTTTATATCTATATAGTGAATCATAGAGGTATTTATTCAACAGTCTACAGTGTAGTACAGAAAAATAACATAAAATTCCCACGAATACAAAGAAAATGTACCCACAACAACATATAATATATATAGTAATTATCTTGACAGGCCTTGGCTTGAGTAGTAGTTTAGGTAGTAACCAATTCCTCAAATATTTCTCCCATTGACATAAGACGTCTGAGTGGGTCTTATTTCACAAACTTAGCAGTCATCAAAATCCACTCTCTCAGCAGCTTAACAGTTATAACAAAAGAAAACATACTTGTAGCTTACATTCTGCTTTGGCTTAGACTCAACACTAGGGGCTATCCTTTGCTAAGGCCTCCTCCTATAGTCCATGTGACCAGCACCTGCACTGGCACTGATGGCATTTCCTCTTTGTATGAGCAGGATCAAACCTCTATATTCCTACTCTGAAGTTAAACACCATATTGTAAAATTTGTTGCTTCTTGTTTGATGTTTTAGTTTTACAATGTATGAATGCCATCTGGGTGGGATCAGAATGCTATGCTGCTTTCTGTAGTTTTAGTGACTCTAGACATTACTGGCTATCAAGGTGGTCAATAAAATGCCTGTAATACTAATGCTGAGCTTTGGGCAGTAGCAGTCTAAAATTAAACTAACTGTGCATATACCGCCTAATCCATCCACTCTTTATTAGAAATTTCACATGAAATGTTCATATTTTGGGATAATATTGCTATAGACTAAAATATATTTCTTTCTGTTATAGCTTGTTTGGGTTATGTCTCCGATCCGATATTGGATAAGCCAATGCAATTCTTCATGTAACTAGGTCTTGTTTTGCCCTTTCTTGCAGATTCCCATTATACCCACGGGGAGAGAGGTTTCACTTTGAGTACGGCGTCTACCTGCTGAACAAGAACATTGCTCAGGTAATAAATCTACATGTGTCCAATAACTTCGAGCCCTTTAAAGGCCCTATATTATGCAAAACTGACTCTTTTGAGCTTTAAGGCATGTTATAATGTTGTTACCTCATCAAAAACCTGTACCTGGAGTTGTGTTTTTGTTTCATTCACACATGTTTGAGTAATGTTTTATTATTAATCTATCAACATCTCCAAAGCTCAAAATGCTCTTATGAAGCAGTATTTTTCAAGGTAACATCTACCTTTTAACTTTAGTAGAGTAGAGATGAGTAGAGAAGGCAAGGGCTGAAATCATTCAAATGATTCTAATGAAGGTGTATGGATTTTAAAAACACAGTGGAGCACTTCCAGCATTACCACATTACGTCACAATGTGGATCAGTGTGTTTTCTGAGAGAAAAACTCAGCCTAAAAATGCAGGCTTTTTGTATTAAACATGTGTGAATGAAACAAAACACAACTCCAGGTGCGTTTATGATGAAGAAACATTATAACATAGATCCAAAAATAGTGTAATATGAGCTCTTTATGTCATGATAATTACTATATCAACTTATCATTCAATACATGACAGGTGGAACAATAATTTTGGAGATAAATTTTTGTCATGGGTATATTTTCTTCATACAAGTGGGGGTCTTTTTGTTAATTTTCTGTTCAGAAGTTTGAATTATGAGGCTTGAGCAAGTTTGTGACACTCATAGATACAAACTACTTAAGTGTTTCATTCTGCTATTTATTTATTTATTTATTGCAATTTCAGTTTTTTATCATCTTTTGGAGCAAATTCTGCTTTAGGGATATCATAACAGGGACATAATAAGCATATATTTTCTTAAATGTGCATTGTGTAAATTTTCTGGTGGAGGGTATCCCATTTTTTTTTTTCTTGAAGGAGATGTTATTGCTTTGCTTGGTATGTTCCACAGTATGGCATTATAAGTCTATTCAGCCTGTGTTTCATTAGAGGTGATTTTATTGTTCTGAACTACATTGATGTATTCTTGTGTGAATGGACATGCCTCTCCACTGAACTGATCTGTACCTTGGCCTGGTTGCCTCCACGGAGACAGATACATTTAATGCTGTACTGTGAAACATTCCAGGCTGAACAGTTAAGTACATCTACTGGAGACCAGCATGTGGCATACCCTCCTCAAAAAGTTACACAGTGCGCCTTTAAGCAATATATCATACTTCAGAATTTGTGTTCATGACAAGCCTATTATTGACCCCCAAAAGCTGTGACTAAAGGAAGTGAAAAGCATTTGTCTGAGCCTATAATCCCAGCCGATAGGGGGAAAATATCATCACACTTACCCCTCCGTTATGAATGCTTGAAGGCAGATTCTCCTTCTCTTTCCATTGTTCACACCCCAGGGGAGGGTTGAACTGCTGACCTATCCGCGCTTATTAAAGTACACCTAATGTGTTGACCTGGGTGACTCCCTCCATTCATCCTCCAGACATTTAGCTCCAACAGTTAACAATTTGCATTCCTTTCTCAGTGTTCTTCTTCACCCCTGAAAGAATATAGGGCCTCCTCTATCCTGGATAAGACTTGGCAATTAGCACTAACAGGTGGTTCACTTCACTTTATTGCATTTGGGTGGTTTTACTTGCCAGCATGCTTCTTGCTAATTGTAAGTCTCAGACAACAATCAAAAGACTATGCATTTTAAATATGCGTTATACAAATAGTGTTGTGATGATACTAAGATTTCAAACTTGATTAAGATAGGTTACTCTACACCATTTTTAATACCAAAATTATAATAAAAACACTCCAAAACAATGTAATGTTCATCACAAAATAATAGTAGTTTCATTAAAGGTTTACAACTTAACTTTTCTGGTGGAGGGTTCCCCGTCTACTTGTCTCCATATTGACGTTATTGTTTTGCCTGGAATATTCCACAGTAGCCAGGCTGGCACCACCTAGTGTGAGACGGTTTCCACTGGCAGGTTTGACACTGGCAGATGAATCAGACTACCACAGTATGGCATTAAACAGATATATCTTGTATTTATTCAATTGCAGGTGTTTTTATTTCTCAAAACTAACTCAGAAAAAAACATGGATTATTTCTGTGAGCTCTTTCCAGATTGGATCTGTAACTTAGTCTGGAGACGTGGCCTGCTTGTCTCCATAGAGATTAAATTAAATGCCATACAGTAGAATAGGGATGGGCATTCGATAAAATTTTCTTAATCGATCGTTGGGAGAATTAACGATCGATTATCGATTAATCATTAACGTTTTTATATGAAAATGATCATCATTATTATAACTATCTGCACTACTAATCTGCATAAATAAATTCAACTTTACGACATATAAACCGTAACCACTCTAGAGCCACATCAACCCGTTTGACTTTATAATGTGTTTAATGCAGCTTTGCGCAAGTCTCACAGAAACGAAACTTAAAACCACATCGCTAATTTGCATAAACTAAGCGAAGAAAAAAAAAAAACAGCTCATGCACGCTGATGTGGTCAACTTCTGTCAGATTAAAGGACACGACTCAGTGGAATACAGGTTAGTGTAACCATATTTGCGTTTGTCAAAACCAGGACACCATACGGGGGGTGGGAGGTGGGGACTCATCATCGACATTGCGCTACTCTCACCTGGCAAAGCTTTTTCATGTTTTTGGTGTCCTGGTGAGCTTTTTCCCACTGGACACCAAAACATATGTGCTGCTTTGTACACTGTGCACATGGCCTCCCACTTGTCCCGACTGGAACGGAACGCGGGAATGTCTTGTACAAGTCATTGTTAAATACGTATTTGCGCTTCGGCACATCGCAGGCTGACCGACTGTTTGTGTCTGCTCGCTCCTTCTGAGTGCAGAAAGCTACATGTACGGACCCCTGTTTGTCCCCGGACACGGATGTTTGGTCACCCTACGCTACGCACAGCAACCTACATTCGGTTTGACGATTAAAATGAACGTAATCAATGAAATTCTTAATGATCAATTATAGATTAATCGACTAACCATCCCTACAGTAGAACATGCCTGGTAAAAAAAATAAAAAATAAAATAAACAGTAACATGTACATGGAGTGGCGGGGAGGTGGCAGACCCTATGTTACAAAAGTTACACAGTGCACCTTTAATGTTACCATTTGTGGTCTTAAACTAGTTATGATAGAGACCATTTTGTGAGTTTTTTCAATATCACCCAAGTGCATATCTAGTTTGGATAGTTTTAGTATGAATTAGTATCTACTTTTTCATACTTTTGGCAACACTTTACGCTAATACTGTGTCATCTTTTTAAAACACAAGATGTATTAAGTGAAAAAGACACTTTATCTCCGTGTCTGACACCAGCAAATGCATTTCTTCTTCTGAACATTTGGTAAGAATCACACGGGGAATTCATATGCCTACCTATAAACTTACATAATCCCCTCCCATTGTCATTTTATCAAAGGCGTGCATTATGATCTAAGCCTTGTGAGATTTCTGTTTCATAGGGTCTGAACCACATGCTATCAGAAGTTCTGCACTGCACAGACACACTGCTGAAAGTTTAATTTGACCCCTGATAGAAGACAGATGCAACTTGGACTGTAAAAAGAGCGCAATTTAAACTTCTTTTAGGTTATGAATAATTTTGACCGTTTTAGTGGCAAATGTATGCCGCTACAGACAGGGTATAGGTAATGATTTGAAAATGTGTATTTGAATAAAGGAAATCAAAGAAGGAAAATTAAAATGAGGTCCAGACAGTGAGAGTGGACAGGATGTTTTCACCCATGTCCGTCAAAGCCCTAGAAGTAGATTTAAACCACAAGTTGAAAACCATCTGTAGGTTTCACTCAGAAACACAGGTGGGCACACGATCACTTACAAAGGTAGCGTAAGAAGTCGGACTTGTATTAGCTTGTCAAAATAACACGATATATTACCAAAATGTCACAATAAACCATAATATTCAAACTATTGATGTTAATTATTCGAAAATCACTCAAATGTTGTCAGATAGGGCAATTAATAGAGTAATATAAGAACAAAAACAAAAAATAATCACACAATAAGTCAATATAGTAATTTTCATGACAGGTCTAGACTACGAAGTACAAAACTAAAATGACAATTTGACATCAGGTCGAACAAAAGTTCATTTAAAATGAACTTTTGTGGAACCTCTCATTTATGACAGCTCAGTTGTTCATTTCTTTGTTTCCTGTTTTAAGGCAAAATTTTAAATTGTGTTCAAAGCACTATTTTATGTATTCCATATGTGTCTAAATCCTCACATATTGGGGGTGTGTTATCAGGTTGACTTGAAAACATCATAACAGTACAACAGGACCAGTCCATTTCCACATGATCGTGATAAAGGATCATTGTTTGAAGAAAGGCAAAAGTGGTAAACATGCCACAGCCAATAAAAAGGAGGTTGCCACAAACTGAGATTTTGCACCCCGCACTACATTGTGTGCTCCTGCGTGGCTCATCTTCTAGTTTCTTAAGTTTCACATCACACATGCTTGTATTTTGAGGATAAAAAGACGAGAAGTACAGACGTGACAGAGCACTTTCATCTCCCTTGTAAATGTCAAGTAAATCCCTGTAGCATTTATCTATTTTTATAGGTTAAGGTAGCTCTTTCTGCAGTAAGATTCATTTTATTAATCCATGATATAAGACATTGCTTGCCTGACCTGTGTCTATAGGGAATTTTTGTTGTCAAGTTTTTACATTTTGCAATTTGCGTTGGTGGTTTTGCATATTTTTAAAAGTACACAGCTTTAATCTTTGCATTTATCTATATTTATGTCTCTGTTTTGTGAGTTTTTTTACATTTTTGCTGCCAATTCTTACATTGTTTGTGGGTTTGAATATTTTCCTTTGTGTGTTTAAGCTGGACTTGTTATGTGCTCGCTGTGGTGCTCGTCTGGTGTCGGCTGGGTGATAGAAAGCACAGATCTTGTTTCACAGTTGTCCCGCCTGCCTGGCTGATTGGCTGCTCTGCTAACAGGGACCTGGGTGGGAGACATTAGCTGTCCATCTCTTATTAAATTGTGCTGCGAGGCTGTGTTTGAAAGTGATACAGGGAAGCTGGCCAGAGATCAGGACAACAGCGGGTCGACTCTGCTTTGATGTGGAGGCTAAAAGTTTGCTTTAATTTGGCCCTTTGTCATGAGGCCAGAGCAAGAGTGTGCGGCGCCTGGGATGGCAGATGCTAAACTGTTACTCAAGTATCTCTTAGTAGGTCCAGACACCAAGAATATCTGAACCCCTAATAAGAACAAGATGATGAAAGAGGGAATCTGCCCAGTTTTCTTTTATTATGATTTATTCCCAGATGGCTATTTTGCATATATTTATTTATAAATTTTTTGCATTTTAAAGTTTAGACACTTTGGTATGATTCTAAAGTCTGGCCACAGGGGGCACTAATGTTGTACACTGCTTAGAGTGATTGTGCCTGTTAGTGGGTCTGACTCCAGAGGAAAAGTCTGGAGATGCCGTGTGTTTGCACAGTGCACACTGTGCGTTTGGCCGTCACTGTTGTGAAAGAAGCATGTGGGGCTGATTAAATGACAACTGATTCTACGAAAAATCTTTAAGGCCAAGGATACAACAATTAGCTGTGAGCCTCAGACCGGGCTGTATCATATTTACTGGGCCTCAGGCAGAGGAAACTCTCTATTGGAAATTAATGGACACAAATGTGTTTTGACTGGGCCAGGTCAGCGCTGGGTTCAGTGTTGTTTGTCTGTGCGGCCTCAGTGTTGGCTTTACTGTCCCACCTCCAAATCCCGGAGCCCTTCTCAGAGCTGGGCAGGCACAGTGCCACAGTGGTGGTCTACTGCAGACGTCAGAGCGCTCACTGCCATGCCCACTGGGGACTGTGGCTCCATAAAACACAGCTATGATTCACTGGGGAACCTTCTATGTTTAGTGGGTTTTGAAGGTGGCAATAAGCGGAACAGGAGCTGGTCCACTGGAGGGATTCCTGTGTGAAGGGTGTGAGAGGTGAAAAAGAGTTTAGCCTCAGTGTGGGCATTGTACTTGAGACATACACTCTTTTACTTAATTCCACTAGATAATTATGGGCGCAAAGTCATTATAGCCTCTTCAGCCCAGCATACACCAATGTTTAGTTACTATTTGACATAAATATATTTTTCCACTTTAAACTGTTATTCTATTAAAAATACGTTAAAATTAAAAGTGTGGTCTATGAGATTTTCCATTCCCTCTTACAGAATTTAAGTAGGTCCTCCTCAATAACTGCAGTCCTTCCGTCTGAGTACGTGAATTATGTCCATCTCCACAAACAGATGGATATTTTGAAACGATGAGAGAAAGGAAGACTTTTATATTTGTTTTATGCATGAGTTTGTTTCAAGATAAATAATAAAAACCAAGAAAACAGTTACTCTATTAACAGTGTGGTCCATCAGATTTTCCATTTCCACTTACGGAGTTCCTTCTCAAAAACTACAGCTCTTCTGTCCAAGTGCAGAGTAAAGTCCATCTCTACAGACAGACTGCTCAGTGTTCAGAAATTGTCAGAGCCCGACCCATAGACTGACCCAAGTCACCCAAAGATAGACCCAAAGAAAGACCCTGAGACCGACCCAAAGCCTGGAAGTAATCAGCCTCCTCCTCTCCGTCCTGCTGCCACTCGCTGCCTTCATCCTTCCATAACAACCACATCCGCTTTCCATTTACAGGGATTGATATGATAAAATACATAATGGGCAAGACAGGCACCAAGGCACAAACTGCACCGCACTTTCACCCCGAGCAGGAACTGGGGAAGGATAAATAAAGGCACCATGAAAAGTTCACTTTTGAGCAAAGTTATAAACATATCTGTTCTTGGTTTGTCCAGTACAGTAAATATGAATATCTAATTCAGGTGAGCTCTGTCTGAAAGTGGTTGGATATTTGGATCCTTTAGTTATTTCCCAATTTAATTTAAAAGGAACATTATGCAAAATCATCTTTTGAGAGTGTTTAACCATGGTTTAATTGTTTTCCTTTGAATTTACACACTCAACATTACATAAAGAGTGATTCATGCATGTTAAAGTCATCTTTATTATCCTGCAATCAATGCCTCAATACATGCCCACTGCTCTGTACTTCTGTATGTACTATGTGCTCCATTTTTGTTTTTCTAATCAGTGGTACACGTATTCAGGATTCAGCAGCATTTTTGCACAAATTAACACATTTTCAACTGGAAGTCAGTGGACTTGTTTTTTTTAATTAAAGGTGCATCGTGTAACTTTTCTGGTGGAGGGTCCATCAAATGCTTTTCTTCATTGAGATGTATTTGCTTTGCCTGGAATGTTTCACAGTATGGCATTAAACCCTTCTGTCTTCATGGGGCCAAACCAAGTTACAAGTCAGATCTATAGAGAGTCAACTCACCTGTAATTTAATAAATGCAAGGTTAAGCGTTGTGATGTCATACTGTGGAACATTCCAGGCAGAACAATGGCATATCCATGGAAAGAAGGTGACGAAACCCCAACCAGAAAGTTACACAGTGCACCTTAAATTAGTTTTAGATATTATATATATTTAGTATTGCAAATTAAAATGTACAAAATATAACACAATGATCAATGTGTGTCATAGATTATAATTATATAGCAGATAGAAGCTTAATATGTCTCCTTTAAATCCAGGTTCAGTGAACCCTAAGCCTTCTGACAAGTTTTAGCATCTCGAAATATTGGTCTGACCTGAAGTAAACCTGATGAAATTCTTGCCTGACTCCTCTCTATTAGTGATTGAGTAGCAAAGGTTGCCCCTGTCAGAATAATCTCAAAGTTTGAAGCAGGTTCAGTTCTTCCAATCACACATTTGTTGGTGCTATTCTTGTATAAGCAAACTGGAAAATAGCGCCCAGTGCTTTAGTCTCCATGTGGCTGCCTAAACATCTTGTACAAGCTATGTATTAACCAAGGTTAGATCTTTATGTGCGGCTTAAAGTTTACTTAGCCACAATGTGTGGTCTCTGCTTTCCATCACAGCATTTGTTGTTGGATACAGCTTGTATTTTGAGTTGTGTTTTGTATTAGCGTCTTTATCAGAATAACTGACAGGTTGGGCGTATGTTTAGGACTGCAAAATCAAATGTAAATCACACTGAATGTTCACAATTAGCAGATTGCAAAGGGTCTGAAAAGTTTTTTTTTTACAAAATATTCTTTCTTATTCTCCATAAACACTGGTGACTGTAGTTTAGAACTGTGCAAGTACTGTACATGTTTGGAAATGCATATCATTAGGCCTGTCACAATACCAAATTTTTAAGTGTGATGTATTGCTGAAGAAAATATAGATGACAAATGATAATACTGAAAAAATTTTATGCCACTGACACAATAATCCTTAAGCAGATTTATCCCAAATTCTAGTCAATTCAAAATGTATAATATAGTTAAAAATTAGCTGCAATCAATAGAAAGCAACACCCTAATTAGTTTGTATCTATAAGTTATAGGAGTTCTAAAATCTTATCATATTGCCAAAAAACAACACAGTATTTTCTACACCTGTAAAGAATGGTACACACAATAACTATTGACCCCCAAACTAGGCCTACATGAGATTCTTGTATTAGTTTGTCAGTTCATATTTCAATTTTCCTGGATGCATTTAAAGCATGAACTCTGAACAGAATCCTATTATTAAAACATAAATTACAAATCTCAGTAGCCAGAGAAATCACAATTAGATATTTTCCCCAAATCATTCAGCTCTCTGTGTGAGAAGCTGCATTGCCCAAGGTCTGTTTTTGATACCAGGTCTAATGAATACTGCAGAGCTTGCCATAGCAAAGACCAGCGTTTGTAGTTTTAGGAGAGGAAGCTTCCACTCGCTGTCTACCACAAGTAACGATTTATAAGACCTCATGCAGCTGTGAGTTTAAACAAGCACTATGTAACTTTTTGGTTGGGGTCCATCACCTGCTGATTTCTATGCCTATGTCATTCAACAGTTAAAATTTTTTAAGTTATAGATGGTTTTATAGCTCGACCTGTAGCTTGGACTGGTTTGGACTCCATGAAGATGTAAAGGTTTGATACCATACTGTGAAACCTTCCAGACAAAACAATAACATCTCCATGGGGACAAGCATTTGACGGACCCTCAAGAAAACCAGAAAAGTTACACAATGCACCTTTACGTCACTTTAGTGTGGCTTCCAGTTTTGGGTGTGTGCGAACAGTGAAGGCGAATCCAGTGCTCCACGATTTTATGGGCATTCTTCTGGACAGCCACCTATGACTTTATGAAACACTTTAATTCATCTAATTGAATTTCCACATTTCGCGGTTGGTAGTTTCAGGTTTGTCCATCACCACAAAGAGGCAGCAGAGGAGGGAGCACTCCAAAATGTAAGGGTGAAGTCAATGATAGTACTTACTCCGTGTGTGTGAGAGAAAAACTACAGTATATGGGTAGCAAGCCTAAATAAACTTTGGCCATTGTGCAGACCAAAGGTAGTCCAGAGGTTACGGATTTCAGACTTTAATACAAGCCTAAACTATGCTTTTATAACTTGTTCTTTTGTCTAGCTTTTGGATCTACAAGTAGTAATCTCTTTTCATGTCTTGGCATGCGGATATATGCATAATTACTTTAATACGTATGCTTTTCCAACTTGAAATATATAGATTTCTTTCTCATTACTTTTCAGTGTGTGTTGTACGCTTGTGTGTTCCAGCTTTAGTTCTCTGACTCGTTTTGTCAAATAAAAAAGGGCAGCCACCCAGTGTATTTCAAGTTAGCAAGTTAATAAAATTGTTTTCTTGTTAATTCCTCAAAAGCTTTTATTGGGATGTTTGGATCTGGAGTCCTTCAATCACTTGCGCTGGCTTTTTATTGCTGCTCATTGACATTAAACAGTTTTTGGTATAAAACTGGCCTCATCTGGTCAGTAAAATATCAGATAGTTTCTAAATCCAGCACATGTGGTTTCTATTAAGGCCTTCCACTGCAGCCAATCGGCAGCTTTTAATCAGGATTAGCATAGCGCATTTCACCAATAGGTTTTTAGTTAGTAGTATTAATCATTTAGCATAAACCAAAAGTCCTATTCTGTCTTGTCTATTGTGCTTGTCAGTCATTATAACGCCGCTCTGTGTCACCTCATTGGACTGGTGTGCGTATAAGCCCACATGTCAGTTTGTATTACACTGTGAGCATGTGTGGGCGCTATGGCCTCATCCCCCCTGCCATACCAAAACCAACTTTGTCTTTATAAATGAAGTGTCTGTAATGAACTCGGGTTGTCTAATCATTAAACATTTAGTGGGGAGAGTTGGGGCTCAAACTCTCAGGAAAGCAGCTGTTAAATAAATACTAATTCAAGTTTAAACATAAGCTGTGGTGTTGGCCAAGTTTAGTTTAAGGGCTCTTTAAATCACATCCATTAAACTTTCACACAAAACTAGCCTAGCATTGAAAGAAGGAGCCTGCTAATTGTAATATTTGTTTTTTGGTTGAAAGACCACCTCTAAAGCTCCCTTTTGTCAATAGTCATTTAACAAAGAAAAAAAAAACTATACACCTGGAAGTATTTCTCCCAAAAATAACCAAACATGTATCAGAATAATGTTTCTGTGAAGTAGGGCGTACAATTAATTAACTTTGAATCAAGCTGAATAATTTCTAGTCATCAATTATATGACTTTTTATTGAAAGGTCTACAGCCAATCCTGTCAGTAAAAGCACTTGGTTTGGAGCAAAGTTCAGACTTTGCACTTTGTCTATGTTTTGTGCTAAATGGTTTAATTTTTGTTGTCATGTCGCCCAGCCCTACTGTGAAGTTAATCAAATGTCACCCCTCAGTTCCAACTCTTAAATACTAACTCTAAAATAACTCTAAAAATACAAAATACACATTTTCCAAGGATACATAAAATGTTATTACCCTTCCACTAACTGTATGAAGAACATACATCATGATGTTTATGTGTCATAGCTGCTTAGGTTCAGACATGCCTATAAAATCAAGTGCAAACTGCCCTCCATTTGTGGTAATGAAGGATAATTTGCCTGATGTGAAGTTCAGTATGGAAGGAACAGATGGTGCATAATGGCTCATTTCTTTACCATGCACATACATACAGATCCTGTGTGTATTTGTGTCCTAACAGCTCAACAGCCTTTGTTTGTTGTTGCTCTCCCAGTTGCCATTCACCTATGATGACGTTATGTGGACATTTCTAAAGTTTTAGTGCAAAAATCAAAGCCAATTCTGTTTACATCCCCATGGAAACTAACCCTTTTAGCCGTCTTGGCCAAGTTGTCGGTTAGCTTTTTATAGCAATTAGGATGCTGTCTACAAAAAAACTACACCCTGCCGTCTATAGCCAACTGCAAATATAAACACCATTGCACATGTTGTAATTACGTGCACGTGTATAGCTTTTATGCATTTTGGAAAGTGTACAGGCACCACTGAAGAACGAGTGGAGAGAGGACAGCAGTCTATGAAGCTCACCTGTGAACAGGACTAGAAGTTATAATACTCCCTACAGTAGAAGCATGAGAAGACTTGATGGGCAATACTAACACAACGTGAGAGTCTAGGTCTCCTGGGCCCGTACTGATGGTAAACTACTTGCTATTGCTAATGGGGATCCAAATAAATTAGGGCTGCAACTAAGGATTATTTTGGTGATCTATGAGTCTTGAGATTATTCCTTTGATTAATTGATTAGTTGTTTAGAATATGAAAGACCCCTAAATATGAGAGGTTGATTCACTTTGGCTCAGACATGAGGACATGCTGATGGAGTTTATTTACAGACATAATAGGGTTTCCATTGAAAATACTACATTTCTCATCTCATTTTTGTGTAATCACTGATAGTTAATAATTTTTGAAGAGAGCTTCCATACAATTTTGAATAATATTTAAAGAAGACCTATTATGCCTTTGAGGGGTATTTAGTATTAAACTGTAGCATACATATATCACAATTTTTCATTCTGCTCATTGAAAAGCGTAGCACTGATATTTTGTATCAGTATTACGCTTTTGCCTTAATAATGGAATATGAGTCAATCGATACTGTTTTTATTGTAGGAAATTACTTTGAGACTTATGATTCGGAGTTTGATTTTTTTTTTTTTTTTTAATAATTACAAGTAAGTATACATAAGTGGGTAGGGCGTAGGTGAAAACTGAATTTTTCTGAGCACTCAGCCCTCAAATACAGGACAATTACAGGCTTAGTGAAACATTCATGAATCAATTGAAATAAAACTTTGTACTCTGTTATAACATGGTTAGAAGTCTCTTGTGCCAGACTGCTTTGTACTGACTGTTGCAGGCTACACTTGTGCCTCAGCGCGGTGTGACTTTAAATTCAAACATGGCTCACTTCCAGCTCATTAAAGACTTTAAAACCACAAGCACCGCCTCATACACTTTCCCTTGCAACAAATTAATGGAACATTCCACATAGCTGGCCACCAAAAGTGCAGAGTAAAAAAAAACTTGACCACACAATAGCTATTTGTTTCTTCTTCAAAATTCTGTCTCTGCTCCGATTTAAGTCCTAATCCGATTTGGAACCCTGAGAATTAGGTTGCGTTTTTGGAAAATCCACAGAGTCTGGTATATATTTATTCAGATTGTAAGAAATATTATTTGAGAAGGAGTGAAATGTATACGAAGAAGCTCTTTCACTGCTCCCAATAATCAGTTGTTTGAAGAAGAACTTGACTCTGGGATGTTTTCAATTTACCTTGCAGACATAGCAACGCCACTGAAGGGGATGTTGGAGATATTAAAATATTGAGAGTGAAATTTTTAACTGTCAACACATGAAGAACGCCAGGCTCCAGACAGTTAATATCATTTGTTGTATCAAAGCTAAAAAAGTTCAAGATATAACAAGCTGACCACATCAAGAGTGTACACACTGTGAGGTAGGCAATGTTACTCTAACCGCTTTTTTTTTATTCCAGGAACATAGTGCTGCAACAATTAAGTGAAATAATTGTGGCATGTTGACTACTAAAACAATAGTAAAAAAAAAAAAATCTCAGTATACAGTAGAGCTAATCCTTTGTGTAGTCCACTAATTGATAAAATAATAGCTGACTGTCAACTTCTAAAATAATCGTTGCAGCTCTATAGGTTTCACAATAATAAAAAGATGCCATAGCAATTCACAATTCAAAACAAAGTATATCTTTTGAATGGTCAAGCCTTATTTATAACAGCACCATATAACAGGAAACTGAAACCCCTGAAAATATGTGTCCTACCTGTTGTTGAATATATTCTAGCGTCATCAAATCAACAAAATTGCTCAAGGAACGTCTGTATATTTGATGAAAGTTTTTCGTCTCACAGCCCCCCTTAGGTTTAAACATCCTTAACACTATGCAGGGTCACAGTTGAACGAACCCAGATGACCAGAGAATGCTCCAGGCCTTCCAAAGTAAACCGGACACGGGCCTATACTTGCCCCAAACCGTGGCAGCTCTTAATTTGATATGAGGAGCCAACAGCAAAGAGGCCAAGTGTTTTATGTCTTTCTTGTATATTCCACAGTCACGCTGTTTTGAATTTTTTATCCGCGGCCCAGAAATCATTTCATGCTCTACTACCAAATATGAACCACAACTCAGTCTTGATATCGGTTATGCTTTCGTTTCATAAGATACAGTGACTGTTTAGAAGAAGAATACATGTCCAAAAAGTGAAATTGTAGATCTACTGCTCCCACTACGAACATTCCTGCTTGTCAGTCCTAAACAAGGCAGTCCTGGTTAGTCCTTGGATTGGAGACCGCTGGGAATACGAGATGTCAATACAGTGGGGTAGCAATAAATCTAGTGGAAACTGTTGTGTCCTTGGGCAAGACACTTCACCCCCTTTGCCCAATATGAATAGAGCGTGTGAATAATTATGTTTGGAGGCACTGATGGCGCAGATAGGTAGCCTCAATTTCTTCAATGTGCCCCACGGCAGCTGTGACTACATAAGTTTCTTACTTTCGCCACTACACCACTACCACTGCTGGGCAATTAATCTGATTCATTTGATTAATTTGAATAACCTTTTTAATAGCTGAGATTGAAAATTGTAAAATTATAAAATTGTGGATTATTATGAAAGTTTTTCCTCTGACTTTTTTACTAGCAAAATGGAATTATTGTGCAATTAAACAATTGACAATGCATAAATAAATAAAATAAGACTTTTAAGGCAGTTCATCATAAATAATAGGATATGTTGGTTTTTTTGGCCATATCACGCAGCTACCATTACTTTTAATTTATTGCTAATATTTTCCATTATTTAAATCACACATTCTTTCTTACATCGACTACAAAAACTAGGCGCTTTCGGGAATAGAGCAGACTTCTTGTAAGTTCGATACTTAGTAATAATTTATGCGTTTCAAAAGTTAACCACACCATTCACAGACCACTCAATGTATAGACCCATATGGCGCTGGCTATAGTTTCTGATACTTTCCTTTTATGTGGACACTTATAATGGACATCTTGTTTACTATTGCTACGTTTATCCCCTGCGAACCAGACTCCTACGCCGGGCAGTTTGATGCGGCAGTTTTTCTCTGACGGACTAGCAGCAGGATCTGTCTGAAAATCCTTTTGAACTCTGTGAAATATTGGAGGAGCTCGCTTTAATCTTGGGCTCTCTGCTTACTGTTTTGATAGGACATGTAGTTGGCCCGTTCGCTGTACCAGATGCCAGATGTTGTCATTTTACTGTCATCGGTGTTGTGTTCACTCTTGACAAACTGTTATAATGCAGGAAACTTAAAAAAAAGTTTACCCTTTATGCCAGATGCCGACATTTTATCTTTGAGCAATGAAATGTTATAGTGCCCCAAGATCAAATATTATTTCATTCCTTTGTTTTATGATGGCTGTGTACCTTCTAAAATAAGTAGTTCAAATAAGCAGACAGAGCCCTCAACAGCCTGAAAAAAGCAGTACAGTCAGAAGTGGGACGAACTAAGTGAACAAGAATCCTGCTCCAAACCACTTGGGTAATCCCCACTGCCCATAATATTAAATTGTAGTAATGCTGCTCTATAGATAAATATAAAACAGGACCAGGGTATTCCTAGATTCACAAGAAGAGGAAGGGCTTTGGTGAGAAAATGGCCAGCTTCTACCAGGCACCTGCTTACAGAGTGTATATTCATTTTCTTATTATTTTTATAGGGGTCTTGTGGAAACACCGTATTTGTACAAAAGGTTAGAGTACCTGAACTTTTTCCCCATTATAATAAAATCATTTAATGACTATATAATCCCATGCTATTTTAAAACTAACCAAAAGATGGAAACCTACTCTGAACTGGTTATAGTCCTTCAGTCATTTCTTATGCTCTTCACCAACCAATCAGAACAATCATGCCTAAAACCTCAACTAAAACCTTTTATTTGTCCTTTAATTGGGAAATTACAGTGTTGCAACACCAACTTGAAGAGAATAGGAAACATGCAATCAGAATCAAATTCTAATAATGTTTATCTGGACTATACAGACTCCAAACATAAATGACAGGGACATAGCTGCATAGATGCATTTTTTAAAAATGTACTATTCATTATTGTGCTGTATTATATTGTATCTCTTTTAGTTACTGGACCTTGAACAAATTTCATTCTGTCATCGTTTCTCTTGCATGTTTGAATGACAAATAAAGACCTTTGAACCTTGAAACTTGATCATTGAAAGTAAATCGCAAAAAAGATATGCAGATATAAGATATAGATTTTTTTAAATAGACTTTCTTATAAATATTCTCTATTTCAGAAGCATTCAGTCAGCTTAGTTTATCTTTATCTAGTTAAAATGTATCCAAAAAATCTGCATATGTGCATAACAAATAGTGGACTACTCAAATAATTATTACTTGCATCCGTCGTGGCCTTTACCTCAACAATCTTTTTAATGTTTTTTATTTTGATGAATGAAAAGCATATTCTCTTGGTGACTTTTCAAACAGAAGCCACTGTAGAGGATTGATGGAGCCTTTGCCCGCGAGTGCTACCAGCAGGAAGTGAAGCAGGGAGTTAAGTTCACAAATGGGGTACAGGTTTTGAGGGGATCGGATTTCATGGCACCAGTGTAACTGCACAGAGGGTCACTAGCCCTGGGGGACGCAATTCTTCTCCTATAGGTGTCACTGCAGCTTCCTCTATACTCAAGGGTGAAAGAAGTGCCCTATACGCCTGCTATACACGAAAACTCCTATTTTATCAGTGCTATTACTTCTTCCATTACTACTTTGATTGCTGCCTCTACTAATTCAGCATATGGTAATACTTAACTACTTACTGCTACTTACTGATGTGAGGTCACTATAGTTAAAGCTTTCTTTATTGCGACTCTACACCACTACTATTTTGTTTATTAGAAACTTAAAAGTGAACTATATTGAACATTTCTGGAGTAGGGTCTGCCACAGTGCTACCTTCTCCATGGAGATGTTATTCATTTGCTTGGAAATCTACTCTGTATGGTATGAAGTGAATCACTCTCCATAGAGTCAAGCAGGTGACCAGAAAAGTTGCTCAATGTTTCCCATTAATAGAGCCGACTACGGTGCGGCCCCCATATTCTAAAATCTTCCCCCATAGTCTAAAAAGAACATGGACTAAACATAACAATAATTGGCATAACAAAATCTCACTTTGTTACTACTTGTATTGTCATTCACAAAAAGTAACCGCACTGTTCAAAAAGACTGCTTAAATATGAAATACAGGCAACAAGTGACATTTAAACTACACAAATTGAATGAAAGAAAATATTTTTAGAAAGTATTCTCTCAATAAATATACAGGTAATTGAATAAATGAAAGATGTGAGTTTATTGCATTACTGATTCCAGGCAAAGCAATTAAATTTCCATCACCAAAAAAAGTTATGGGTTTAATTTAAGACGGAAAGTTTAACCAGGGAAATGGACTCTAAAATAGCAACAAAAGTTTGACAAGTACATGTGCTCTTAATACACTTACAGTACTTAAAATAATAAATTTAAAAGTTCTGTATTACACAGAAAGGATTCTTGTTCACTTTAAGCCATGTTATAATGTCGTTACCTCCTTAAAAATATACCTGGAGTTGTGTTTCATTCACACATGTTTGAGTAATCCTGCATTTTTAGTCTGTCTACATCTACCAACTCCAGGTATGTTTTTGATGAGGATTATATTATAACATAGATCAGGAAATGGTGTTATATGGGCCTACTGTCTCCTTGCTTCGCCATCCATTGCCCGAACATGACGGATTTCCTCTGTAGTGTAAACATGGCAGCACCCACCCTAGAGGCACCCCGCTGTGATTGGGGTCAGAGGCGAGTAACACGGGTCCTCTGGCACCGGTGGTCTTCCTAACTGAATTTCCTATTCCCCTCACACCGCTTTTCCCGTAATTATGTAAATCTGTTGACTGAATTTGGCGGCAATACGATACTCAGTAAAGTGTAACAACAAGTAATGCGACGCGAGAATCTGTTTCGAGTTAGGACTGCTTTTGAATCATGCACTGGACCACGCCACACCTGTATTACATTAGCACAGTGTGGAGGAGACAGCACGGAGCGGACAGAGCAGAGGAAGGCGAGCGAGCTTAGGTTAGCGATGGTAAATGAAGTGAGGAAAGTTGGAGTATGCAATATTAAAACACTTTTATGACTTGCTTGTTTGAAATGGCAACAGAGAGAGGAAGTACACGGAATATTACATTTCACCTGTTAAGGAAGTGCCATACTGTAGAGAGTGAGCAGTGAGCCCTGTTCCCATAGCTATGCGAGGGTTGGCTTTGCTCTGGTTCTTAAGGCTGCGATGGCCTCTTCTAAAGTCAATAACTTAGTCAAACACTATAATCTTAAACATACCTTTTCAGTGTCCCTTATCTGATGGGCTTTCGGTATGGATCTGTTTATGTGAGTGAAATGCCTGGGTATCTTGACAGAAGACCGCGAGTCAAAGGTAACCTGAAAACTGGCGTATAGTACTTTTCAAAGCACTTTAAAAAGCATCATAAATTGGAGACATGGTTGGCTTCTGTACCTTTGAGCAAAACCACATTTACATTTCTCCGCTATGCTGGAGAGCCTCAGACTCCAGATGATTAACCTGTAACTTCTGTTGGGCACACAACATGGTTCCTTTTAAGTCACTGTTGATGGTTCAGTCAAAGCAGCTTGAGTTTAAGTATGTTTTATGTTCTTTATGTTTGGGACGGCAGATCCAGAGGTACAGCTTATTTGCCTTTTGAATATCAAATGAAAATGTACTCAACAATTATTTAATTTGATTTTGTATTGAAACAAATTAAAGTTATTTTTAAGGTATTTTAGCTTAAATGCTTTCATAGCATTCTACTTATTTACTGCAATTAGTTTGTAAGCTTTCAGAAGCCAGAGTGGCACCTTGCTAACAACAACTAATATGGTAACACCATACCAACTGTACTTCTTTGTTTATGAATTGAAGTCTTTATAATCAGATGCAGACAGCACACAGTGGTCTCATTTTGACTCTAAGCTGCTTTTATAGTATGTACTGGGGAAAGACAAATTTTTCTTAGAGATTATTCAGAATGTTCGTGATTGTGGCTAGCTGGATATTGTCTGCATTTCAAAATTGCTCCCATGTCTGACCTCTATTGAAAACCCGCCTGCTGACACTTCTGTGTGGAAGGTATTGTGTGCTGTAAACAAATATGCATTTGCTGTTTATGTATCCTGATTTTGTGTTAAGCTGTGGGACCAGATGATGATCCTGATGATGAACATGAAACATAACCAGAGCCAAGGATTTCTCTGACTTTCAAGAAAAGGAATTTCTCTTGTATAAGTCAGTGACGTGTGTAATCCTAGACATTTTCAAACACAACTCCATGTAATGTATATTTACTGAGATGTATAATTTTTTCCCAGATAAATCAAATTTGATATTCCCCACTTCATCCCATGAATAGACAAGACTTAATTTGATCACAGACATTCAAAAAGCATCTAGAGAAATTTACTTTTAAAATGTACACATTTTTAATTAATCAAATGCAAAGGTTAATGGTTGGAGGTGCTTTAGCACTGTTTATACTTGGGTGTCCTCCTCTACTCCTCCACTACAGCTGCTCCTTTTAGGTTGCTGGATCACTGTGAACTTTGAACTTCAGTAGAAGCAGCTCTTCTTGTGCTGAGAAGGGTTTAGAGGAGAGCTCCTGTACCTTGCTTGACAGTTTCTCATTTTCTTTGCTGGTTAGATCTCCACCAACATCAGTACAAGAGGTTTGAGTGTCCATTATATGTGTTTTAAGTTTTTCTTTCATTTTCTCATGGACTTTACTGGTGTTGGCCAGCTCTTGTTTATCTCTCACCATGTTATTATAGAGATATCTTATCTCCTTGTAACTTGGTTTTCTAGCTCTTTAGCTTTCATAGCCTTGTGGAGAGTAGCTTTGAGCTTTTTCAACTCAAAGTTTTTTTCGTCAGTCCTTTGTTAGTCTTTTGTAACTCTTTTGGAGTTTGCAAGCTCATGTTTTAGTTGCACATATTCCTGTACTGTAGAATTATACAGGTACTGGATCTCCTTATGTGCGTTAAATTAACGCCAAGTCCTTTTCTTTGCCTGTCTTCTCCTGAGTGTGAATGGCTTATTTAGACCTGATCTGTAAGCCAGGACCTTGTCCGTTCCAACTCTTCACACAGCGCCCTGACCAGAGCACTGTCCACCAGGGGTAGCAGTTCCTGGACTAGACTTCTTTCGTCAGAGTTTGACAAGTCCTGGATGTTGGGAGACACCAGCTGGGTCTCCTGTGGCTCCTCCATTTTGAATTAAGTATGCATTATTATTGGAGGCTCCTGTGCAATCCTCGGCTAAATAGGGGGGGCACAGCTCTACTGACTTTGGGAACGACTGGTGTTACATTAGCACTTAGCTCTCAAATTAGCATACAAACTAATGACCACATAATAAAAAATTCTTAAATCTAACTTTATGCTGGAAAATAATGCATCACAAATATAGCGGGCCACTACAGTTTGGCAGTAAAATATGAGCTTTAAACGCCACAAATCCTGCCTTTGTGAACTTTAGAAACTGGAGCTGGAAGTTAGATATTGACTAGTATTACTCCTTGGCAAATGGAACGAACATAAACAACAACCATTTGTCTGTGATGTCTACAAACTTCAAAATGTATGTTTTTATTTAGCTGTCCTATTAAAACGAACGGGATTGAATGTTTATATCAGTACTAGGCTGTGTGCAGCAATTCTAAACATGTCAGTCCCGATCCCGGATGAGTCTATATGTTTGATCTCATAATCACAATAATGCGGTCATCTGGCAAACTTTACCATTTATTTTGTACATAAACCACTTTTAGTTTCACAAACGTACACCCTAATCCTATGTTTAAAATCTACTTTTCTGGAGGTTTGATTCTGATCACAATCATGATCACAAATCCAGGAAATTTTTGTTTTCCCCAAATGTTTACTTGCAACAATCCCTGTTTAAGCTCAATGACATTTTTTTCAAATTCCTCACCGCCATGGCAAAGTTGGAGCCTTTGTCTTTGTTTTTTCAACTGTTTCCTGACATTTATGTAACTTGATGTTGCTGTTTTATCTCATCCATGTAAATAATCACGTTTGGGGAGAATTTGTCATACTTTATTTGGGCTAATTGTTGCAAAGCTCACGGTTATGATTTCCAGCGAGAGGTTGACAAATTTTCTGGATTGCAGACCATTACGCCACATTACATTATTAATTTGACAACATTGTATACCGGATACATGACATTGCGGTGAACTAGTGTTAGTATGAAGCATGTGATGTAACCCACAAAATGGAGTTGTTTCTGGTAAAATGTCCTATTGGCTGAAAAACAAAGGAACTGTAGTTATCGTGACTTGCTAATGAGCGGTTATCATTTCATAGTGTGGCCCAGTGCTGGTCTGTTTTATTGTGTTATAGACATAATTATTGTGCCATAAACAAGAAATCCCTGCACTCTGGCTGAATTTGTACATTGGCTACAGAAGACACTGCTGTAGACTGTTGGATGAGCTAAGCTGTTTACGGAGCAGTCATAACAGAAGATCACAGAGGATGCCAGTGGATGTAAATATAACATTCAAACGTGTGCTCTATATCAGAGTATGGGAGATGTTTATTTAGTGAAACTGCAACCAATTTTGAATTATTGGCAACAACGTCCTCATTGGCTAGCGAACAGTGAAGTCTATCAAAAAAACACAAAACTTTTATTGAGCTTGCAGATTTGTAAACAGTAATTTAAAAAGCTGATAGATGCCACTGTGTGAACTACAAATCGCCGTAATGGGGACAAACAAAAATGTGTGTATTCAACAAAATGAAAGCTTAATGGTGTGCTGTGGGCGATTCTGGCGTGTGTGAAGGGTCTTGCAATGGTCTTGGCTGAAGTTGTGGACAGAGCCTGACCTTTGTATTGATGTGTGGTTTTCATGCGGTTTACAGAGGACAGAGATGCCCCGAGGCTGTTCACAAGAGCCAACTGCATTTTTCATTTCATTAGAATTGTTTGTTTCACTTGGCAATGGAAACTAATATTTCCCAAAATGGCCGACATACGTTCTTGATCAGTATAAACAAATAACGCAATTACTTCTGTGCATACAATGTGTCTAACCCCATATAACCGATTTTTCTTACAGTATACTCCAGAAAAAGTGAAATATATGTCCTAACAATTTAATAATAAAGAATGAGATATTGTGTGTGACATGTTGTATTCTAGGGCTTCACAATTTTGGAAAAAAAATGTAATAGATTTTTTGGCAAATACTGATACCGATAACAATTGTTTAGAATCCAAAGCAGCTGATGGCTGATAAGCTCTGCCAATATTTTTTGGGGGCAATATTGAGAGCCGACTTTGATTATTTTCTCAAATTTTGAAATTAAAATTTTCTACAAACTCACCCACAGCCCTTTTTACCCCAAACCTTTGAGAGCGGTGGGGTCATGTTTTCAGCAATTATCTCTTCCACTAAAGTTGTTAAAATAAAGCTTGGTGCTTATTTTTCAGGCAGCAGATCGACGAAAACAAAACATCAGACAGTGCTGTAATTTTAAAGCCAATTGCCAGTGTGCTAAAATCCCAAATATTTGTCAACCGATATATGTGTATCGGTTTATCTCTAAATTAAATTAGATTAAATTGCAATAAATTATGCAGCACTATAGTGTTCAAGAGTTAATTATTTTGTGCTAGTATAATATAGTTTCTTTATTCTCAACAAGTGTCCCACGAAAAAATCTGTCTTTAGAGATTGCCTGGTATGGCTTGGAAAAAAAAATTAATTTGAGTGAAGTAATTCACACTATCAGAACCACATGCTTTGACATAACTTTACAAAGACAAGTAGATGTTTCCTCGATTTCACAGGGCATAATTGACAAGCGGGTTAACCAATCAGTGGACGCATGCCCCGTTTACATCAAAAACAAACATGGAGGTTTACTTTTTATCTTAGGAGAAAAAAAACAAACATAAAGGACCAAGAAAAAGCACAGATTTTTACAGAATTAACCATCTAAGCTCCCAAGCTATTGTTTATCTCAGATAAAAGAAGTAATATATTTTATTCTGAATGTTATAATAAAATAATATGATAATATTTTCACAAAGTGTGCCACGATTCAGTAAAGGTAATACATAAAATTGGTGCTGGTCTCCAGAGTTTGTAGTTAAAGGTCTTATATTACACAAAATTGATTCTTGACTCATAGCTTTAAGCCATATTATAATGTCGTTACCTCCTCAAAAACATATCTGGAGTGTTTTGTTTCATTCACACATGTTTGAGTAATTATTATGTCTACATCTCCAAAGCTCAAAGTGCTCTGTTCCACTTTGTGATGTCAAGTAGTAGTTTTCAAGTTAATAGGTATATCGTTTGCTCAGTTCAGATTGGCAAGTCTAGAGCTGAAACTATCCAAATGATTCTTGTGAAGATGTATGGATTATAAAAACACGGTGAAGCACTTCCTGAATTACCACATGACATCTCAGCGTGGAGTGTTTTCTGTTTGAGAGAAGAACTTCTAAATATGCAGGATTTCCGTGTTAAATGTGTGAATGAAACAAAACACAACTTCAGGTATGTTTGTGATGAGGTAACATTATGGCATTGATCAAAAAATAGTGTAATATGGGCCCTTTAAAGCAAATTACATGCACCTAGTTAACTGTTGAAACCAAACTATCATAGAGCCTAATGAGCCCTTGATTATCTCTCCGGGGGCCCATGTGTGGCCTGTGTACGCTACAGAGTACACATTTCTATTTTTACGCCAGCGGACTAACCCCAAGTCATGATTAATCACAGGATAATTGTCATGTGGTTTGGACATGCATGAGATGAGCCCAGATTCTGAGAAGAACACTGCTATAACCTTTTGACATAGAAAACGCAAGCTGTTTGATGAAAATATCCTGCGTCCCCGATTTGCTCCGCTGCACATCTCTGTTTTAAGATGGGGGCTCACCTGTCAAACAAAGCTAGGACTCCGGGATGGTTGAGCTGTAGTGATGTCTACTTATGCTGAGCTCACTTCATAAAAGACTCAGAGGGGAGGCTTGTCTTGTTACCTGGCCCACCCTCCCTGCTCCGTCCCACACCACAATCAACAGCAATCAGGCTCAAAATGTCCCCACAGCCCGCCCACATTAGCCTTTCCTATCTGAGAGTGATTGGTACTGACAAATGCAGGGGAATGGTAATACTGCAGGCACAAGCTAGAGTTAGCCACGACACAGAGCCCCGGGCAAACAAGCAGGTCTTGTTGCATCCAAATGACGGATAGCGTGTACTGTAAACAGATTTGCTCCTGGAACATGTGTCGTGTTATTGATACTTTGCAGTGACATCACGCTTGAGGTGTTGTATGTGAAAGTGTCTAGCGGAAAGTTCATCAGTTGTCATGGCGACACAATGCATAGATTGGCAACATTGTCAAAAACAGCCTGTAAAACTCAACACAATACATGTGTTACCTGTGATCAATAAGAGTCATGGTCTAATGCTGTCTAGTTTGTGACTGTAATATTGTTTAACGGCACAAATCATCTCACCTATTGTAATTCCAACTAAGTCAGTTTTCTGGTCAGATTAAAGTCTAACAAGCCTCAGAGAGAGCAGTGCTTACAGTTAGCATCACACTCTCAGGGAAAGTTGATGACATCAGCTGCAAAATGTCAATAGATATTACATTATCATGGGTGTTAAAGTGATGAATAGGATAATATATACCGAAACTGAATCAAAATTTGAGCTAGAAAATGTAATTTTCTAGGCCTTGAAAAGTCATGGAATTTTGTTAATTCAATGAAAGTTTTGGAATTTTTTATTTTATTTTGTTGTCTCTTTCACACATCTATAATGTTCTGTTACATTATCATTAAGCTATTATTTCCAAATGTATGCGCCTTTTGTTTAAAAGAGAAGACAATAAATGCACTGACATTTTTTTGAATGTTAAAAAACGATAATACCAAACCATAAGGTGACTGGATAGGGTTAATATTTCATATTTAGCCCTAAAAGTATGATCATTTCTACAAGTGTAGGTGCCATAAAGTCATGGAAAATTCACTGTAGGTCATGAAAAGTCATGGAAAAGTTTTGAAATTTTGTCAGTGAAAAAGAGTGGGAATCCCGATATTACATTGTCATAGGTGTTAAAGTGATGAATAGGGCTGCACAACATACCGAAATTTAATCGAAATTTAAGATAGCACAATTATCTATTAGTATTATCCAATAGAATTTCTTCTAAAATGGTCCCCCACGGTCCTAGCAGCTGATTGGCCACTGTACGCACACAGGAGAATCCCATTGTCCAGGAGGCACAGAGAGATGAGGGAGTGTCCAGACACAGAGGTGTGAGCAGTGAGAGCAGCTCTGGCCTGATCCATTTCAGGATGTCATCATCATGTGAAAGCCGGATGCCCTCCCCCTCTCCCCTCCCCTGCAGCCCGCGCCTCTCACCTTACAGCCCTCGTCAATGCGCTCAGGGAATTTCTCACCACGATCTGGTTAGCCCCATTACAAAGAACCCCGTGGGCCGCTCCAGCACACGCACACACGCACAGGGAGCAGAGCTGCATTCATCACCACACTGTCTGAAAGGGAAACCAGGAATGACAAGTGATCTCAAGTGGACAATGCTTCAGCGATTTGTGTGACCCTCTCCCAAGCTGTTGACATGGAAATTAGGGCTCTAAACGAATAAAGAAATGATTGGTCAACTAAAGATTTGCCCTGTGTAGAGAATAAATTAATTGATTAAATAAAACAGTGAGGAGAGCCTCTGGCGAAAGCTCTCAAAATTACTTTTTTATTGAGATCCACATTAGTATCTGCAGTGTACCGCGTCAACTATATTCTTCCTGCGGTCATTTAAAATTTCATTGGTTACAAGTCAAAATCAAGTTAATGTGTACGACGTCCAATGATTCAATTAAAGGCTGTTCACAGTTCAGCTACAGTCTTGCTAGGTTAATTATTTGGCATAAAAACTACTATTATACAGATGAGTACTATACCATCGTCTAATGTGTAAAGGCAGATTAAATTTACATTTCACCCCCGAAACTCTAGCTGACTCACTCCATGCTTTCTTCTTTCTGCTGCTGTGCATAGAAATCCCTATTATCCAAAGTTCAGGCGACCAATAAAAAAAATTGACTAAATGACTACTGCTCTTATAAAAACATCCTGGATTATTTCTGATGCTGATTATTTCAGCTTTCCTTTTCTATGCAACTGTTAATGACTTTCAGATTCTTGAATGTGATGATGTCATGCTCTCAGATGGGCCAGATCCATATTGATTACGTAGATTACTAGGTAATATTCAGAAGTTAAATTCACAAATGTTGAACATGATCATGTCTTCTATTGACTAGACCCAAGAGCTTTGTTGCATTAAAATGAAACATCAGCATTTTAAAAACTTTACTTTCAGCTGTCTTCCATCTGTATTAAAGGGCCCATATTACAGCATTTTCTGATCTATGTTACAATGTTGTTTACTCATCAGACACATATCTGGAGTTGTGTTTTGCTTCATTTATTTCATTAATTTTTAACAAACAAACCCTGCATATTTAGTCTGCGTTCTTTTCACAGAAAACAACTCTGTTCCAACCTTGTGATGTCATGTGGTAATACAGGAAGTGCTCCACTGTGTTTTTAAACTCCATACACCTTCACTGGAACCATTTGGATCATTTCAGCCAAGAATTTCTACTGAGGAAATGGTTAAAGGTAGATAACTTGAAAACTACCCGTTAATGACATCACAAGATGGAACAGACCATTTTGAGTTTTGGAGATATAGACAGACTATTAATCAAACACTAGACATGTCTTTGATGAGCTAACAATTTTCTAACATGGCTTAAAGTTCACAAGAGTCAATTTTGGATAATAGAGGACCTTTAAATAATATTGGCCTATGATGATGTTGATGTCATCTGAAAGTTAGAAATAATCAACACGTAGTGTTTGTTAGTTGCAGCGTGTCTGTCTCATGGGAATTGCCACATACTCCACAGGAACAGTTTAGGTTTACAGACCAGAATCTAAATCTTCCCCTCTGCACTGTTTGTCTCAGCTGACATCCAACACTTTCATGGCGCCCACTTTTGGAAATCACACTCGTTAAGTTTCCTTGCACGTTTTCCCCCTCATAGCGTTCCTGTTCTATTTTTCCTCCACAAGACACTGTGGGGTCACTAATATTTTTCTATTTGGTTTAAACAAGCTGAGAAGAAAGGGGTGAATTCATGTTTGAACATTTTGACAGGCGGCGGCCAAGAATATATGGCTTCCCAGGACTGAGGCCATGAGTAACACATACTATATTCACATAGTGCAAGTGAATGCGGCTTCCATCAGGGAGGGCCAGACCAGGTTATGAATATTGATAGTCTAGCCGCTGGACTTTGGGTCAGATGTTGTCTCTCCCAAGCGGTTTTAGCAGTATTCAACTTGATTTACCACAAAAATAACAACACGAGTACTACAATTACACAGAACATGGGAACGTGCAGTGTTGGGCAGGTGACAAAAATGTGAAATACAAATAAAAAATGATCCTTTCTCACAAGTAACATTGCAGTGTCAGAATTGTGATTTTTAACCATTTTTCTTTTATAAAGAAGCATTTTATGGAGCTAAATTTTTCCCTCATTGTGGGAAAGATGCACTGGCGTGGGTAGTGTTGTGGTTTAGTTTTTGGTTTTCCTCAAGTGATGCAGAAAAGAGGGAGCCACTGTTTGTGTGAATGTTTGTGTATGTTACCTTTTAGACAAAAATAAAATCATGTTTTTATCACACTGAAAACATTTGAAAAACATTGGAAAAACCATGGAGGTGTTGTTCCTTTTGGCTATAATATTTTACTTTATGTCATAAAAATATATCTATCTCCATGGAAAATGTTCCATACTACGTTTTAACTTTGTTTCCATGGAATCATGCAGGTCACATGCTACCTTCAGAAAATGTTATGATGTTGCTTTAACACATGTAAAAAATTACTACCTTTCTATAAATGAGTCATTTTTGATCTAAACATCCATTTCAATCCCAACAAACAACCAAATAATTTTCAGCCATTTTTCCAGACTTCTACCCCAGAGCATCTTTCTCAAACGCATTCTTCATTAATAAAGAAGTGTGCTCTAAGCCAGTGAATGACCTCAGCCATCAGGGCCTGTCTTCACCTTACTGAGTTTCTATGAGCTACTCCACACTTGGTAAGATATGTGTAAAAGCATGTGCAAAAGCATGTGAATTCTTTCTTTGTCTCACACATACTCCAGCCCTCAGACACACAGACTGAGGATAATTTGACTTACACCTACATTTTTTATTATTCCACACACTTCAGACCTCAGGGTGAGAAAATGCTCAGAAAAAGCCCTGCAATCTTGTTATTTTATTATTTATCTGCGTATCAAAGAAAGCATACATTGTGTACATATAATTCTACTCATCTACTCATTTGTCATGTATGTTAGAACTTCACAATATGCTGCAAAAATATCAACATTACAATTTTTCTGACACAATAATTAGTGTCATAACAAAATGAATATATAGCAACACAAAGCTCTCAATTTTATTTTAATTTCATTATTATTATTATTATTTTTAAAGTAAAATCAATAAAAAGACAGATTTAATTAATAATTTTGGAGTTGGTCTTGGTTTAGACTTTCAAGACACTCGGGATAATTGTACAACATTTCAAAATACAAAATATAAGAAAGCAGTATAGAAAATAACAGTAAAATATAGTAAAATACATCATGTTAAAATGTAAAAAATAAAGTTACATTTGCAAAGGGGATGCGGAATAGGTTTGTCTGAACAAGTGGGCTTGAGAAGGAACTTAACTGAACTGTAAAATATTGCAATAATATCGTTAATGCAATACTTAGCATGGTTATTGAATATTGCATCTCTTTTTCACATGGTGCAGTCCTAATTTAAGCCTGATTTCCATGAGGTAGAGCCTTTCTTTTCTTAGAGTCGCTCTCATGTATGCCATGGGTGCTGCTGATATTGATCTTGGCCTGTGGAGTCAAAGCCAGTTCCGTTAGACCAGCTCTGCGGACAGCACATCACCGTCATCTGGTCAGAGCCTGAGGTTTTCTGTCAGACCTGAATGAATTTCTATGTTCACACAAGTTTAGCTCCCTTCACTGGCTGAGGCATCTCTCTTGTGTTAAAGCCTTCCTCTTATACACTAAAAATAGTCTTGGAAAGCAGTTTTACTCAAGATGTAGGTCTGGGTTTTACAGACACGACTGGCCGTAGAGCTCTCAATTTAAAAGAGCTAATCATGTTATTGATGAATAGAGCTGACTGAATCTTGATTTTATTAAATTATTATTCATTTCACAGCTCTACAACTCATGTCACTGGTCTACTGTTAAGAAGGTGGCCCCTAATTTAGAGAGTCACCCATTGAATTCATTTTATTAAAAGTGGAAACCCCTAAAAGTTATGTTACCACATTTGTAAAATAGGTGATTGCTGTTGAGGTTGAGACTAGCTTTATACAAATGATAAACAATTTTTAAAGGTCCTATATTGAACAAAATTTACTCCTGTGAGCTTTAAGCCGAGTTAGAATGCTGTTACCGCTCAAAAACAGACCTGGAGTTGTGTTTTGTTTCATACACACATGTTTGAGTAACCCTTTTTATTACTCTGTCTGCATCTCCACAGCTCAAAATGCTCTGTTCCACCTTGTGATGTCATGAAGTGGTAGTTTTCAGGTTACCAGCCACATTTTACCTTTTGTTCAGTAAAGATTCGCAATTCCAGGGCTGAAATCATCCAAATGATTCTAGTGAAGGTGTGTAGAATTAAAGAACAGTGGAGCACTTCCTGTTTTACCGCATGACATCACAAGGTGGAACAGAGTGTCTTCTGTTTGAGAGAAGTCAGCCTAAATATGCATGATTTGTGTGTTTTCACTGTGGAAATAAAACAAAACACAACTCCAGTTATGTTTGTGATGGAAAAAAAACATTTTAACAGACCAGAAAATAGTGTAATATGGGCCCTTTTAATACCAAAATCGACTCCTGTTGCAGATTTTCACATTCGTGTCAAATAAAATTTGTGTTTTTGTAACTACTTTTCAGTGTTTGCATTTCAGAACAAATTTTGGAAAACGTTAACAGAGCAATAGTACTACACAAGGCCAATGCAGGAGCTTGTTTTTAAAATGTAATAAATCCTCACGTCCACAGTCATACTTACACTGCTGTGAACATTGGCAAAGAAACATCGTAGTCTTGGATCATACGCCGCGTCTAATCTGTCTCTCTCCTTAACTGTTATACAAACCTACAAGAAGACAAAATGGCTGCCTGACCTTTGACCTTTATGTTTAAACATGTGTAAGTCTCTAATACTTTTTATGAACATGCCAACGATCCATTATGTCTTTATAATGGTGTGAGTGCAGGTGACTGATAGGCTGGGGTCATGTCCGCCTCATCTCTTCTCCCAGAGTATTTGTAGTACGAGGTGTTGCCAGGGCTTCGTGGAGATAAACCAGATGTGAACGGGTGCTGCCTGCAGATAAACGCTGGATGTGTAGGGTGACGCTTCTCTGCTGTTCACTCAGCTGGATTTTGCTAAAGATTTTACCCAGTTTTCACTATTCCAAAAACGTTCATTTATGCCAGACCTCCTTGTCAAAGCCTGATCTCGTCAGACCTCAGGAGCTAAGCAGGGCCAGGTCTGGTTAGGACTTGGATGGGAGACCGCTGGGAAAATCAGGTGCTGCAGTGAGTGGGCGCCAGTGGTAAAAACTGTTGTTGTGTCCTTAGTTGGGATTGCAAGACACTTCACCCACATTGCCTAGTATGAATGTTGTGTGTGCATGAGTGATGTTGGTGGTCGGAAGGGCCTGTGGTGCAGTTTGGCAGCCTCGCTTCCGTCAGTTTGCCCCGGGACAGCTGTGGCTATAATAGTAGTTTACCACCACCGAGTGTGGAGTGAATGAATAATGCACCAAATTGTAAAGCGACTTTGAGCATCTGGAAAAGTGCTATATAAGACTAATTTTTTTATTTTTTTTATTGTACCTGTATTTTGGATGACATAGATAGAAGGATTCCTCTTAAGAACTCAGTGTTTTCAATATTTCTTCACAAATTGCCACTTAACTGGTGTAAAACTATGATAAATATTTACCACAGGTGCTAGAATCCATCCAAACAAAGGAAAATTAAAAAAAAAATAAATATGAAAACTTGTCATGCACTTTAAGCAAACTCTCCAGGCCTATGTGACAGTGCTAATCTGAAGCTATTCCTGGCATCTGTCCCGGAGTTTAAAGGTGGCTGTGTGGATTTTTTCCAGTGGATTTGATTCTATCATCATGAATTAGAGCACTGTGGGAGAGGGAAGGAACATGGATGCCAAATTTAGAAGTGGGTTCAGCAAGGAGGGGCAAATGTTACAGGGTTTCTAACAGTTTTTTAGTCCTGTTACATCCTGGTGTGTTTAGCTTTGTCTAGCCACTATAGCATCTCATACCTTGTCTTTCCACGCTCTTAACATATGAGGCTGTTATCAGGGTAGGATGTGTCTGAAAGAGTAATTGTCCAATAGGGAGTGTGAAAATAGATCATGGGGAAAGAATTCAGACCTCAGGCCGGTTACGTTGGTGGTATTTCTCCTTCTCAGACGACATCCAAACTTGGAGATGTCTTCCACCACACGGTCACACGCAGAGCGGTGCGGTGGGTTAATAAAACTGTGTCTCTCTCGTCTGTTGCAGCTGAGATATCAACATGGACTCACCACACCAGACCTTCAACAGACTCTGCCCAACCTGAAGACCTTCCTGGAGCACGGCCTGATGGTCCGATGGTGAGAGACAGATTGTGTACATGCGCTGTTGAGAAGTTAAACCGTCCTTTACTGAATAAAGTACCAATAAAACAGGATAGATGTCATTTTTTGGGCCAAATTGAGTTTAATGTCCCATTTTTAGTGATGTAACAATAACAGAAATATCATGATATCATATCTTCAAAAGTCTCAATAATATTATGAGCCATCACAATATGTCCAAATGCAAGTCTTTTTGCTTAAATTCATTGTTAATGCTAAAAAAACAGAGGGAACTACATAGATCATGAGCCTTTGGTTTTTCAGTGCAGACTATATGAACAAAGAACTCTGCATAACAAAGCACTTTAAAATCTTCAGTACCAAAGGCTTTTCAATCTTTTTAAAAGGAAAAAGTAGCATATTCACAATTCTGTTAGCCTCCACAAAAATATTCCAATAAATATTGTACTGTGAGATGCATATCGTGAAAATATCGTATTGAGAGATTTCGATATCATTACATCCGTGTTAGTCTCAAGATCCTGCTGTATCTGTATCTATTACTCATACTCATTTGAGAAAGTATTAATACTAAAAAAGTCACATTCACAGAATCGAAATGAACCTTTCCTGAATAGCTTTAGAATGATCAGAACAAGTATAAGAGCACAAATACTACTGAGGAATTATGTAAATATAAGACCAGACCAGAATATAAATGAAAGTACTACAATTTAATGTTGTAAATTACATTCTGTTGTCGAAACCTAAATAAAGAGTGTTTTTCTAATCATCATCAGGGTATCAGAATCAGTACTGAGTATCAAGTCTATTCCTTAGTATCAAAATCGAGTTTGAAATGTTAGTATTGTGACAACACTAGAGGCTAATAATATTTGACCTTCATTGTTACTGACCATTACTACAGAGATGTGTCTGGACCATCTGTGTGTCCATGCCTTGTGACTGACCCTTGTGCAGCTCTCGCTTTGATCTCCTCGTCTTGTTCAGAGTTAGCAAAGGGGAAAATGTTTATTTCCCACATTAATTGAATAATCTTTTGTTTTGAAAGGAAAAACCTTGAAAAGCTCAGCCTCACAAATCGGCTCTCCGCACAGACTATCCCATAATGAGGAGTGGAAGAGCAAAAGATGGAGGAGATCAAAGTACGACCTGCGAGCCCTTAAGCCATGTGTATATGTGTGTGTATGCGTATGGGGGTGCGTGTGTGCATGTGTCTGTGTGTGTGTATTCAAAAATGATGGTCTACAGAGCGCTGAAAAGTGCCAAAATAAATATGTAAATTCATGGTATTTGTATAGTTTCTCCTTTTTATGTGACTCATTTTAAAAACTAAACTTAACTAAATTTTAAAAGTAAACTTAACCTAATGAATGAATGAAACAAATCACAAACATACATATATTGTGTATGTAAGTTGGTTAACTTATGGTTGAGAATATGGAGTCAGCTCTAGCTTTCCAGTATTGGGACTGACCTTCTCCCTGTAAAAATATATGATGTATAAAATTGCAGTATGCCAGATGGACATAATCATCCCTTAGATAATCAATGACACCCCCTGCTTCCATACAGAACACAGTCTGTCTGCATCAGACTGTGAAAGCCTTTTCTCACCCACCTAGACCCACACAGAGGCACACATTTATAACTATGACAGTGATCCAGAGAAGAAAATGATTTTACTTAAAGAAGACTTATTGTGCTTGTGTCTGCTACATAGATATAATCTATGACACCCATGGATCATTATGTTATATTTTGCACTTTTTAAATCACAATATTCATCTAAAATTACCTAATAAAAGGAACAAGTCCGACTTCTGTGTTATCACAACAAGAAGTCGGCAACTCCCATGGATAGCTGCACTCCACAGTAGCAAGTAACATATTTTTTTGATTTGTACCTAAATGACTACACGACACACATGCCAAACTCTATGCGTATAATCGATTAAGAAGCTACAGAGCAGTGGATGTATGCCGGTGGCGGTAAAAATGGGGATTTATCTGCAATATTTTGTCTTGAAAATAAGCAATTAAACATGCACGAATGTCTCCAGATAGAACTTGGGGTGAGTAAATGGTGAGGGGAAACAGCATTAATATGCTTGAAGGCTCAAAAAACTCAGTTGCATAATAAATCAGCTTTAACTGTGCTCTGTTTAAATTTACGTGATGCATAGGACTATGACAGAAGAAAAAGCGCTTTCATTATATGGTATCTGTATTAGTGACCAGGAGCCAGAGGTGGTACTAGAAACCAAATCCCTATAGACAGTTCAGTCTTAAGATGAATGTAAAAGCATTCAACAAATGGTCTCTACATTCACTCAAGAATCTGATGAGGTTCACTGACTATAGTCCTGCTGCTTGTAGATTTAAAGTATTAGATCTACAACAGTTTTATCTCATAGTGCTGTTAATTTGAGTGTTGTTGTTTTACAGAGGGCATTTCTAAAGAAAAAAGCATTGCCTAATTTAAGTGACAATCCCTCCCGTCCTTCTGGTGATGCTGCATCTTCAAAGTCCACACTCGGAAATAAAATTGACATCACTCTTTTTCGGCTGTTGGGCATGTTGACTTTTTTTTTTTACATATTAGCCTAAGTAGTTCCACAGGGATTGTCCCGGCCCACATCAAACGTCCAGCTCTTATCTGTTCATATTAGTTTTGGCCTTCAAGTGGTGCCTCTTCTTCATAACATTTGGGTTGGAGCTGAAGCGTGCTGTAGGTTTGTGTGTGAATGAATGGAGAAAAGGTTTGGCCCTCTGAATTCCTAAGTGTGCCTGAAATATGCCATCTTTGACATCAGTGGTGGAAGGAGATAGCATTGAAAGGCTGTGGAGGAGTAAGGGCTATTTCTGCTGCAGGATGTCAGCCTCTCTGCTTGATGATTTAGGCAGCGGTCTCCCAGTAGTTTTTACAGTGTGCAGAGGAGCTGCTGTCAGGAGCACACCGGAGACTGGGGCCCAGTGAAACCTAAAGACATACGTGGGTAAATGGAGGTAACCTCACTGCACAGGCCTTTTTCACATCACTGAGGTATGTGGGGCTGCAGTACCACTCAAACCAGAGCCATGTGCTCCAAAAGCCCCTCACAGTTAAAACAGCGCCACACATATTTGTATTAGTTCCACCAAGAAGCACTAGTCGTACTTATTGCATATTAACATAATGGATATATGTTGGTGCACGTTTAAAACCATGTCTTTACAGTTTACAGTTTTAGTTTTAGATTGATTGACCATGAAGCATAATGAATATTGTATCTACCCTGGAACTTAGATTTGAGTCTAAGACATAAGTGATCTATGCGCTGTATCGATGTGTATCGTTGCAGGATGATTTTGTGGAGTGAGTGAACTTTTTTACCTACATTTAAAATAACCGTTTATGAGGATAAAACCCAAACAGAATGAGCAGTCTATTCGAGAAACTTTATCCCAAAGGTTCCTTCAGGAGAAACCTTTCCTCATGTTCATTATGTGTAATGGCTCGTGTGCTCTTCACTGTGGAGTTAGCTAATGTCATTCTTCACATTCACTTGAGCTAATAAAGGCTCTGGTAAAAGGACACGTGCTCATAATCAGGTGGTTTCACTTGTTTTGTTAACCTTGACCTTAAGTGACCACACACTGTTTACAACTGGAATCCCCTATCGGTGTATATTATACTATGTATACTTTGGACACAAGGTCTTGTATTTGTTTTTAAGTTGTTACCATTAGAACAATATACTGTACCTCAATCATGTATGGTTCTTATTTACTTTAATGCCCTTTGCGTTGAGTTATAAGCAGGACACTATTCTAAAAGTTCTCAAACCTGATTTGCTGTCATAAATTTAAACTGTCTATGACTTTGACTAATGTGTTGAAGTAGTTTGTACAGCTTATGTAAGACCATCCAAGGGAAAATGTACTCAGACGTCTGCTATCCTGCACGCTTAACTCATCAAGTGGAGATTTGTCTTCAGGTGCTAACTGACATGGAGAGCCCCAGAGGGTACAGGGAGGTCCTTCTTAACCTTTGACCTCAGAGGAACAGTGCCTCTGCTGCTGAGATGGCAGAGTGCTGAATTACACATGGTTTTGGCTATTGGATGAGGCGGTGAGGCCCCCATTTAAATGAATTTATGACTCGAAATGGGGTGGAGCGGGGTCCTGTATTGCAAGTCTGTTATCTGTTATGGGCAAAAATGTCTGACATAGTTGGGCAGACGCCTGCTGCGCTGTTGCACTCAGCAGTCAGTGAGCGGAGTCTCAAAGGCAGCACAAATATTTTGTGGATGTTGTCAGGTGCAGTGATTTACAAAGAGTTGCAGCTGTCTCTTCTTTCCATCGGGGAAAAGAAACTGTGCTTTAAGGGCGGTGGAGGTGTCAAGATCAAGCTTTTTTTTTTTTTTCTCAATCCAGTTATAAATAAGGCGTAACTTAAAGGAGGACATTGTGATTAATTTGACTCTTAAATTCAGCAAATATTTGAACTGTAGAGGAACCACCTGAAAGAGCCTGTGTACAACCAGTGGTACCTCAGTTTGAGAACCACTGAATTAGAGAATACTACTAATAATTTAAGTTTGTTGCTTAATATTTCTCCTTATACTTGTTCTTTCTTGTCCTTTACAGTGACAGACATGTCTCCAGTTCCATGTCCGTCCCAAAGTCCAGCCTCAGTATTGGTCTGGGCTCAGAGTTGGGGTTCCCCAGCCACACCAGCTCTCCCGACCGCAGCCACAGAAAGCGCAGCACTTCTGAAGCTGACCAGCAGAAGGCCAAACCCACCCCCCCTCCCAGCTACAACACTGCCATGGGCATAGAACCACCTCAACCACACCCACCTGCTCCGGCACCTCCATCGCCCTCTCCCAAGCACCACCCCTCCCTTGATGACAGCATGGCCTCCCTAAACCTTGGCAAGCCCACGCAGGGTAACCAGGAGGGAGAAATGGAGTCTAAGGAAGAAGCTAAGATAGAGGAATCACAGGAGATACCAGAAGAGGAGGGGAAAGGTGTTGAAAAAGAGATTGAAGAAGAGGAGACACGCCCACCTAGCATCTCAACCAAACCAACCTCCTCTGAATCTGTGGATGTAGTAGAGGACAAAGCAAGCTCGTCTACTCAGAATTCAGGGACCATGAACGGTTCACTTGTAGTAGGACAGGCTACGCTGGGTCCCATACCAGAGCTGCATTGCTCAGTGGAACAAGCGGAGGAGATCATAGGCACAGAGGCCACAGGGTTGGCTTTGGGACTGGAGGAGCAGGCCCAGCTGGAGGAAGAGTACAGCAGTATCCCCGTCGACCACGCCGTCGCCGTGGAGTGCGATGATCAGGTGTTAGGGGAGCTGGATGTAGCCGGTTTTGAGGAGTTCTCGAGGCGTATCTATGCTCTCAATGAGAACATGTCCAGCTTTAGGAGACCACGGAAAAACTCTGATAAGTGAAGCTGAGACCATATGGCAGTGTGGACAGTGGGCAGAATACATAGGAGCTCTTCTGGAACTTATTCGACCAATTTGCACTTACTATTAACATTTCCATTGTAATCTTTTAATAAATGTAAGTGCAAGTATTGGGACAGTAAGCTGATGTGAATTATGAATTATGAATTTTAAAGATTGTTGCCAGAGATTAATTTTTTATCTATGGTAGTCTAGCTTAACAGTGAAGTTCCAATAAAAGAGTAGCACTTTGTATGCAAACCTTCAATGCAGTACCAAACTTCAGTCAATGTAATTCAGGTTCTCAAACCTGTTTTCCAGAATCTTAAACTCTCTGAATCATAGGGCTGCACGGAATAATCTTTGACTATTCAAATAAATGTATTTTCATCTTCGTAATTGTTGGCTGGACTTAACAGACTCTTAGACACGCCAAACGACCTTTTACTATACTATTAAAGGTGGAACTTTTCTTGTGGAGGGTCCGCCAACTACTTGTCTCCATGGAGCTGTTATTGTTTTGCCTGCAATGTTCCACAGCAAAACTTTAAACTTATCTATCCCTATGAAGATACCTGACAGTTTCGACTGCTCACTAGCGGTCTTCCTCAGAGACCAAGACCAAGAGTGCAAGATACAGATACAGGTCAGCTCTATGGAGTCAGGTTTTTCAGTGTACTGTAAGAAGAATGGCTTTTTAATCAATAAAAAAGCATCTGTAATGGAATAAATGCGAAATAGTCAAGTTTATTACTGTACTGTGGAACATTCCAGGCAAAACAATCACTTCCCCATGACAAAAAGCAGGTGGTGGGCCCTGTACCAGAAAAGTTACACAGTGCATCTCCAAGTCACAATGTCAGAAAGGAACAAAACTATTTCTTATTTTCACTATTAATGAAATTTGTCATTACTTGTATCTGGAAACGTTCAGTCACCACATTTCAGCCTTTCAACCATTTGGCTAAAAATCAATTTCATTGTACAAAAGAAATAATAATTTAACTAGTCAGCTAATAAAAAAATAGTAATCTTTGGCTAATTGACTATTAAAACAATGGTGAGCTGCAGCCCTACTGAGTCAGTGTAGCTGTACGTGAGGAGATATCAGTTTAATGTGCCCACTCTTGCCCATGCCTGCTGTCCCAGTACTTGAGCTGTGCTGTTTCACTCATGGTGTGAAAGAGTGACTGAACTTGACGTGATGTGTGTGTGTGTGTTTACTAGGCCTGTCACGATAAAACTTTTGGAAGTACGATATATTACTCAAGAATATATAATCGATAAACAATAATATTAAAACTAATGTTTGCTGTTGACGCAATAACACTAAAGTGGGGTTATCAAAAGCAACTGTTCGAAATGTACAAATTGCATTAAATAAATAAACAAACTCTTTAGGAATAACAAAGAGAGATAATTTATTGATCCCGAGGGAAATTCAAGTTTTGCTTCAGCAACATTTCTTCTGCGCATATCAGTCTAAGGTCTCAGTGCAGTTTAACAGAAGGACTGGTCATATAGGGTCAGCAAATCCACTTTATTTCTGTAGCACATTTCACAAACAGTTTCCAAAGTGCTGCACAAATGCATAATAATAATAATAATAACAATAATATGATAATAAAATGATAAAATTATTGCTCCGATTTAATCATACTAGTCTTAAAATAATAAAACCAGTAAAATAAAATAAGAGCAAAAATGATAGAATAGCAATAAATAAATAAAGCCAATAAAATACATTAAAAATAAATAAAAGACACAGATCATCTTACAACTCATGCGGTGTTAAAAGGCAGAGAGTAAAAGTGGGTCTTAAGATGAGATTTAAAACACTCCACTGTGGGGGTTGTTCAGACATGAAAGGGCAGATCGTTCCAGAGCTTAGGGCCGACCACAGAGAAGACCCTGACCCCTCTGGTTTTAAGTCTGGTCTTAGGCATCATGAGCTGGAGCTGGACCTCGGACCTCAGAGCGCATGCGGGGGTGTAAATTTGGACGAGGTCTGAGACATACTGTGGGGCCAGTTCCTTCAAAGCTTTAAAAAAACAAACAATAAAATCTCAAAATCAATTCTAAAATTAACAGGAAACCAGTGCAAAGACGCAAGGACTGGGATAATGTGCTCTTTCCTTTTGGTTCCTATTAGAAATCGTGCTGCAGAGTTTTGTAAAGTGTGTTTTGTGAGATAGCGTAATAAAATGCGTTACAGTAGTCCAGGCATGATGAAATAATAGCGTGTATGAGGTTTGACTTTCGATAAAAGCCGCAAATGATAAAAAGCAGTGTCCAGGGGGAGCGAGGTGAACTCTAATTTGTATCTATAATGAGTCATAGAAGTTCGTCAACCCTCTACAGCTCAAATTTTAGTATATAAAAATAACAAAACGTTTCCTTCTATTGCAAATACTGTAAAACGTACTAGAGAAATACTGCCCCCCTCCAAAAAAATGACTGTTCTACTTAATATTAATTGAACAATAAGTCAATGTAGTGATTAATGTGACAGGCCTAGTTCTAGCATGCAGGACCTTCTCATTACAGTAGGGCTTTGATGAATCCCACCAATGACCTCGACTTCCAGGTTGCTGCCGTAGAGCGAGGTGGTCGATTCAGCCAATCAGAGAGCCCCTTTACTGTGACACACCTTTTTTCCTCCATACACTTTGTTCTTAAGGTGGTAAGGCGAGGATTATATGAGCACACGGCAGGGCTACTGTGCAATGTATGATTCATCTCCATGTTGTTTTATTGTTTTAAATTTTAAGGTAGTCCAGCGTTGTAAACCTCAATGTTGATTATCATTGTATTAGACCAATTAAATGTTGTAATTCTCTTCTGTTGAACTGTCACTCAGGCTGTGTTGTCTTGAAGCCCACATCAGTAACTTCCGTGTAACAAATGCTTTCTTGCACTGGTGGATTTATGCATTATTTATATTTCAGAATAACCATGAGCTTGAGTTTTAAAGAAGATTCATATCGCACAATGTTTCAGACTGCTAATGTAAACTCCAGGGGGCGCTCTCGATGCTGACGGCTGTGTAGCATCAGTTGCCATGACAGCGATGGACCAGGGATAGACCAGTCCGCCTCTCACATCTCTGCTGCGGTTGCATCATTTCCATAAACTGATGCCAACAGTTGACCATGTAAATATACTTTTGTATGGAGGTTTCTTTTCTTATTAAAGACTGTCCAATGGCATGAATGTACGTAGCCCTGTTTAAATACGGTCTCCTGTGTTTGCTTTTTAAACAGGCACTCGATTTTTATTCTGGAACAGTCTGGAATTTTGGACATAGGACCTCATTTCCTAGAGAGCCAGAGTGTTGGAGACGTGTGGAGACACTTTTTAAAATATTCCATCTAGTCCTTGTATTTGCAGAGGTCGTTGGTGCTAGACTAGTGCATGTCAATGGCCATAGTTATCCTGCCACTAAAAACAGTCTTACCCACTCCACAAAACACCCAAAGCAAATCTATAATTACACCAGACTATCGATGTGAAACTCTGTATCGACAGAATAATGTTTGAAATAAAACTAACCTTGCATCGCATGAATCGTCGCATGTTGAGGGACTATTTTCTCAGCAGCAGTGGAATTTTACTTTGCCGGTAAGATAGGTGCTAGGTCAGGGGTCTCTAACCAGTAGTTCTCCACTTCCTTCCAAGTAGCTTGCTAAAGGATTTCAGAATTATGTGTATTGCGCTTAATAACTAAAATCTGATTATTTTTCACTGTAACTGTGTAATTTTGATGCCTAACTTGTGCACTAATAAATTGCATCTTAACTGTACAGTCTAAAGCTTGCCATAGCTCTTCTACTTTCTCAATTTCCTGTGACTGCTAAAATGAGTAGCTCTCTGGCATTTTCATTTTCTAAAGGTAGCCCAGCAGAGGAAAAAGGTTGGAGACCTCTGTGCTTGGCGAGATCAGTCCGCCACTGCCAACCTTTCTATCAGGAAACTCGCTGCTGCTGCTCAGACATAAATCCTTCAAATGCAAGGTTGGTTTTACTTCTAGAATTATTCGACACAGACGTTTTCATCGTCAGTCTGGCGTGATAATAGATTTGCTTCAGGTGTTTTGTGAAGTGGGTAAGACTGTTTTTTAGTGGCAGGATAACTATGGCCATTGACATGCGCTAGTCTAGCACCAGCGACCTCAGCAAATACAAGGACTGGATGGAATTTTTTTTTTTTTTAAAGTGTCTCCACACGTCTCCAACACTCAGGACCTCATTTCCTAGTGAGCTAATGTCCAAAATTCTGGACTGTCCCTTTAAGGATTTGAAGGTTCTTATTGATACTTTGACTTCTTTAAAGGACACATGACACTATTTTCTGATCTAAGATATTATGATGTTTCCTCATGAGAAAAAAAATAAAAAATTTTGAGTTGTGTTTTGTTTCTTTCACATATGTTTAACACTTAAACTCTGCATATTTACTGTGAGTTCATCTCTCAAACAGAAAACACTTCCACTTTGTGATGTCACGTGGTAATCCAGGAAGTGCTCCACTGTGTTTTTGGACTCCATACACCTTCACTAGAATCATTTGGATAACCTGGAATTGCCAATGTCTAATGAACTAAAGGTAAAAGGAGCTGTTAACTTTAAAACTACCACCACATGACATCACAAAGTGGAACAGAGCATTTTGAGCTTTGGGGATGGAGACAGACTAATATTAATTACTCAAAAATGTATGAATGAAACAAAACACAACTCCAGGTATGTTTTTGATGAGGTAACAACATTATAACATGTCTTAAAGCTCACAAGACTCAATTTCAATTAATATAGGACTAAGCTAAATATATTTTACACTGTAGCATCAATGCAGTGACCCAGTTATAGAATTATTAAACTACATTTCCAAATACGTTATAAAAGTCTGTAGATATAAAAATGAACATGAGTTTATCTAATTACAGATTTGTTGTTTGTGACATATCTGGTTAAGATGACACCGGGAAGTTTATCTTGGGCAGGTCTGATACATTTGTGCTTAATTACAACATATTTCATATCAGAAGTCGTTTAAGGACAAAAGAGAAAAGCCAAATGTGTCTCAGACTTATGTTTTATATCTACCTGGAACATCTTTGAGCATTCCCACACCAAACTTTTCAGACTGTGTCCAAAAGCATGTCCCTGGCTGAAGCTTAAAGAGGCTTCTTCCATGTCCCTTAAGTGGAAAGTATTGCATTTTAGAAGCTTGTAACATCTCGTATATCTTATCCTTTGGCTTGCCGGATTTTACTGAATTTAAAGGTGCGTGTATGTGTAGACCTGTCATGATAATTACTTTATTGACCCAATATATGAAAGCTGGAACAATATTTTTTGGCATCAATATTTAGCGTAGGTACTTTTGGGACTTTTTTGGAGCAATAATAAGATTTAAGCTGTGAAAGGTTGAATAAATAACCTCTATGAATCATTACAGATGGCAAAGTACTATAGTGTTTCATTCTCCTAATTATCTATTGAAGCTCATGTTTTTATAACAATATTGTAGATTTAGAATGTTTTTTGTGGTTTAAATCTGCTATTCTTTTTGTGTCAGTGATAAAATTAGTTTCAATATTATCATATATCATCTGTATTCACTTCAGTAGTATCATACTTCAAAATTTCTTATCGTGACCTGCCTATGTATGTGACTTTTTGGTGTAGGTTTTGTCCTTTGCTCGTCTCCATGGAGGTTTTAGTGATTTGCCTGAAATATTCTACAGTATCATATTAAACTAATCTCTTTTGCATTTATTCAGTTATTTTTATAGCTCAAAACTGCATACATTCTTACTGTAATTTGGCCCGTTGATGTCTCCATGGAGGTAGATTTTTTTAATGCAGGCATCTCCAACCTTTTTCCTCCGGTTAGCAACTTTTACAAAACAAAAATGCCAGAGAGCTACTATTTTTAGCCATCGCAAGAAATGATGTATATTTAAGACCCATGTGAGCCTTAAATGACATACACTTAGATACCTATAAAACATAAACCATTATTCATTTATTAGTGCACAAATTTAGGCATCAGATTGATACAATGGTAATAGGCATTTAATTCATCAAATTTTACTTATTCAGGACAATATGTGTTATTCAGAAATACCTTGGCGAGCTACTAGGAAGAGAGTGGCGAGCTACCAGTAGCTCCTGAGCTACAGGTTGGAGACCCCTGTTTTAATGTTATACTGTGGAACATTTCAAGCAAAGCAACAATATCCCCAAGGAGACTAGCAGGTGGCAGACTCTCCAGCAGAAATGTTATGTAATGCACCTTTAACTTGACTTGTACCAATTTTATTATTTACTTGTTGACAGACCATACTTACTGAATACTATATTTGAGCACAAAAATCCTTTCCAACGCGCTGTCTGTTTAACTAATAGGTTTACTGCATATACAGTAATTCTATTTAGTACACATTATATCTACTATAGCAGTTCGTCGCCATGGCTAACATCTCCACACTTTGAAATGATTACATGTGACAATCACTGCGCTGTGTCATATTCACAGACTTTCCTCATCAGCACATTTCATCATGACTGTATCCTTTGTGTACATGTGCACCAGTGTAGTAGGGCGACTATATTAAAGGTGCACTATGTCATTTTTCAGGTTGAGGATTTGCCACCTGCTTGTCTCCATGGAGATGTAACCAAATGACACCACTAAGTCAAGTTACAGTCAGATCAGTGGAAAGCCAAGCCCAGATTGTATTTTGTATGTTTTCAGAGGGCGTGATTGACCAATGAGAGAGACACATGACAACAACATAAACAGCGTGGATTTTTGCAGAATCACCAATCGAAGCACCAAACTATTACTTATCTCAGGTAAAAGAAGTTATTTATTGTGTTGCTTAATAGTACAAGAATTTTGGAGAGGAGATGTGTTCTGCATTTGAGGGACATGTGCTACAAATTAACAGCTGTGGCTGGATTGACCCAAGTTTGGACTGAGGATTTTCACCCTCTGTTGTACAGTTCCTGTCGCTTCTGGATTCGAACAGCATGTAGAAGGGACTGGCTGGTCAGGCAGAGAGACAAACAGGTAATGAAACCAGAAATGTTACATAGTGCACCTTTTAACTCTTCACTGCAAACTGAACATGGACTGTAGGGTATGGATTTGAGCAAGCTTGTCTCCTGTCTCTCTGTTAGACATCTTTATTTTTCTGGGTTTAAAGAGTTCACCGGAGCAGAGATGTATTACCGAAGGACTGTACATCATCACAGGCACCTCACATATGTGCTCTATACATACAATACATGGGCCAGACCTGCACTGCTGCTATGGAGGCCCAGCCCTTTGGCTTAACACCACAGTGACTCTCTGTATATCAGACTTGTCGTTATCCTCACATTACTGCACTCATTAACTCTGGCTGTTTAATAATAGCTTTAGACGAATAGTGAAACTGTGGATAGGGTAAACAAGAGGAGCAGAGCAGCCTCGGTCTATCAACATCTCCACACCAGCTGGATCGCCTGACGCCAGACACAGGTCAAAACCACAAGCACCCATAAACACACAACAGTGACACCCAATGATGACACCCAATAGTCTTGTCAATCGTCTCAACTGCCACTTTTACATTGTCTGTGCTTCTGTCACTGCCTTGTCCCCTGCCGATGTCTATGTAGATTTATTTTTAGAAATGTGTGAACAAATGTTGGACAAAAGCACTGCGTATGTCATGGTTAGATTACACCGGTGTCAGGGGTAATGACTATCAGGTGTCTGAAAGCACCTACAGCTTTAGGAAGGCAGCTCTATTTAATGCCTCCACATCATAAATCAACAGTGAGACGAAGGCGACCTACATTCAATTGAAACAGTAGGTTTGTGAGGAAATCGGGCCTAAAAAGGTACTCAAGTCAGTATATATGACTAAGATTAAACCTGCATATGGTTATAATAAAGCACTCTAACTTAATAATAATAATTCATTGGGGTTATACAGAGCCTTTCAAGACACACATTGTGCTTTACAGAGCATTATTCATTCACTCTACACTCAGTGGTGCGAAGCTACTATTGTGGTCACAGCTGCCCTGGGGTAGACAGATGGAAGAGAGGCTGCCAATCTCCGATCACCACCACCAACACACACACACACTCCACATTCATACTAGGCAGTGTGGGTGACGCGTCTTACCCAAGGACACGATGACTGTTGAATAATCTTCCACCCAAGTACTAACCAGGCCCAAACTTGCTTAGCTTCCGAGATCCGACGGAATTAACAAGCACATGGGCCGATCACGATAACAAAAATTGAAACGCATTATATTGCTACAGAGATATACTGTGATAAATGATAATATTGGAACTATTTTATGCCACTGACACACTAACAATAATGCAGGATAATCCCAGGAAACCATTTTTAAATAGACAGCATCATTAAAAAGTCTGAGCTGCAACAGATAAATAGCAGACTGAATCAAACATAAACTATAGAAGTTAGATATTCAATCCTATAGCTCAAATCTTACTGTATTACAGCAAAAATACTCCAAATCTCTCCACATTTACAAAGAAAATGTACACACAATAACTAATGAGTTCCAAAATATATTGTTCCAGTTTTCAGAACGATTAATCAATATAGTAAATATCGTGACAGGTGTACAAGCAGTTATGGCCAATTTGATATGCTCAGTGGCAGAATTCCCTCTCAAGAAATTGTGTTTTTAAGATTACCTGACCAGCAGAATCACATGTTTTGATCAAACTTCACAAAGGTGTGTGGATCTGGAGCTATATGCTGTCTCTTGGGTTTCAGAGGGTGTGATTGACAGATGAATTAACTAATCAGATGCTCCATTCATGTCAAAAACAAACATGCTGCTTACACGTAAAAATTGACCACATAAAGAATAAAAAAATCAAAGCACCAAACTATTGCTTATTTCAGTTTAAAAAAAATTCTGAGGAGATATCTTCTGCCTTTGAGAGACATGTGCTACCAATTAGTGTCTGTGGTTGGACCGTCTCAAGTTTGGATGGAGGTTTTTTACGCTCTATGGTCCAGTTCCAGTCCCTTCTACATTTTGTAGACGGGACTGGCTGGTCAGACAAGGTTCAAGTCATGTCTCGGATCAAAGATTGCCAGTTTATTTATATGTCTTTTCCATGGCTTCCCACCACTACACCCAATTGTTGATTTGTTGAATAAATAAACTTCCTTATATTTCAATAATACAAAACTTAAAGCTGTATCCTGTTCACTGGCATCACGTCCCATTTGGAGCAAATCAAGACCATGCACCTATGCCAGAGTCATCTGAAAGCAACTAGACAGACATTAAGTAATGTGAGGTCAAACACATGTTTTGAACATTACCTGTTCATCCATTCAACTTCCCACATGTTACTTTACCTTCAATCATTTTGATAGGATTTGAAATATTACTTTTTTCTGGATTTATTTCTTATTATTAAAACATTCTAATTTGGTTATCAGGTGCACTTGGTATAGCTCTGGAAGTAGATCTGCTGCTTACTATTGTGTTACTGCCTTTGTGTTCTTGGGCAAGACTCTTCATGATAATTGCTTAAATGAGACTGTTGATGGTTGAAGAAGTGGTTGATGTTTGTTTTTTAGTTTGCCCAAGACAGACCTGGCAATTCATGGGTTTCAACTTTATGTTTATAGAAGACATTTTTTTCTTTTTTCAAAAAAAATAAATAAAAAAATCTAATTATGATTATGCTAATTTTTCATCACTCTGTTTTGAAACTCATGGATAGACATAACATATGTTTTGTTCACTTTAAACTAGAGACGCATCGATCCAGCTTTTTCAGTTCTGATACCGATTTCAATACTATGGGTTTAAATATAACCGATACGAGTGCAGAAGGTTGAGAACAGCATTTATTTCCTTTAAACAAAAATAAAATAAGACAAAACGGATTGACTTCTGTTATGTAGCTGTTATTTATCCCTCAGGTAACTTCAGAGCAGCTTTTCTAATGTTATGAGACTTTCTGGGCCAACTATGACCATCCTGGTATCAAATTGGTGCATTTATACTTTAAAGGTGTACTGAGTAACATTTCTAGTGAAGGGTTGTCCACCTGCTTGTCTCCACGGAAATATTATTGCTTTGTCTAGAATGTTCCACAGTATGGATTAAACATCTTTCACAAGGGAGACAAGCAGGTTACAGCGCTACGCTACATTACAATTCAGATGTGTCGAGAGGCGCCTCTATTCACTGAAGGAATCATTGTATTTTTGAGCAATAGAAACACCCAAGTTGCGCAATGCACCTTTAAAATGTATCAAAGTCCTGTACTATCTTTAAAACTCAATATTGACTCAGTCCTTAACACTTGAAAATCATTTATCTTCTCAGTTTTTGTCGGTATAACGCTTCCTCCGCTCCTGTAACTTGAACGTTCCCTCTTTGGTCTCATCACAGCAGGACAAGTGCAGCCTGCGCGTCAGGTATCCGCTCTGGCCCCTGTTCAATATTGTGGTTTAAAGTCAACACCAAGACACCAAGTACTTTCTCTTTCATTAGCGCGCTGAGACCTCATACTGTTGACTCTACCTCTTTACGGCTGGATTATAGACATAATACAGGGATTTGGGGAGTACGTATACGAGCCTAAAGGGACGTGTGGCCGCTCCTAGAGACACATTCTGCTCCTGAACAGCTCTAGTCATCCTCACTCAGCTGCTAAACTCATTCCCACAGCCCAGTTTTGGTCACCTTCTATGTGGTAAAATCTCACTTTTATTATCACTTAGTGTTTTCTTTATTGGAATATTTCTAGTCATTTCCAAAAGTCACAGCTCCTCTTCACGCACTCATGTTGTACTGTAATAAAATGTTGCATTGTCCAGGGTAATCATATTGAGTTCATTTCTATAGCGATATTGCACATTTTTCATTACATTTTTTGAACCAATGATGAAGCAATTTGTGATTTTCATCCATAAAGCTCTTCATTCATAAATATTCTCTTTTTAGAAGCCTTCAAGCATCATCATAGACTGTGATGTGAAGCTTAGCTTACCTTCTAGCCACATTCCAAATAGGAAGTTTGCATGGGCGCTCTTCTGGCTCCATCAACTCTGACTCCAATTCATTTTGTAAAAACTCACTTGGAAAAAGAAAGGGCCCCTCTTTGCATAACTGCTGCTGTCACGCTCCTCCTTTTAGTCTTAAAATGTCGGTATTGACTTGCTGTACATCAGTAGCCAGGCTGACGCCACCTAGTGCCTCTGCCAATCAGTGAAAAGCTGTGAAGCCATGACTGGTTCCCTTTTGTGGTACAGCACAACAGTAAACAAAGCAGTTGAGATGGATGTAGACAAAGCCATACATTCTGTGTTGGCAATGATTTCCGAACAAAGAGAATGTTTGGTGAATTTTATCAAGGGGAAAGATGTTATTGCTCTTCTTCCTACAGGATTTGGCACATTACATATATCACGACCAAATAGCAGCGATTGGCTTGAATAAAAAAAGTACCCACCTACCGTCAAGTGAATGTATCCTAATGCTGCAAGGTCAGACACTTTCCATGAAGTGAAACCATCTGATGAATCACGCTAGTACATCAGGGGTCTCCAACCTTTTTCCTCCGGTGAGCTACCTTTACAAAACAAAAATGCGAGAGATTCCAGTTCTAGCGGTTGCAAAAAAAATTTAATTGATGTAAGAAAGAGGGCAAGCCTTAGATTGGGGTTCCATTAGATGCCTGTAAAACATAAACCATTATCTATTTATTGTAAGCACAAAGTTAGGCATCAAAATTACACCTTTCCAATGGTAATGGACATTTAATTAATCAAATTGTATTTATTAGCACAATAGGTATAATTAATTGGCGAGCTACTTGGAAGGAGGTGGAGAGTTTCTTGTAGCTCCCGAACTACTTTGGAGGCCCCTGCTGTACATGATCCAGGTGTTTTTATCATGTCATGTGTATTTAATCAATTCCTATTCCTAATATGAACTCTGCTCCAAATTTGCTTTTATAACTGCAAGCCTCAGTGAGCTTCATTTGACTGGAGCCAAACATGATAGATATCACACTTCCTTATTCCACTTCTTTATACAGTTTATGGTCACCATATACCAACCATAATTTTGTTTCACTGTATTGTAAAACTAATTATTTGACTAGTCTGCTAATTGAAAAAAATAATGGCTTCTAAAATAATCTTTAGTGGCAACCCTATAATAAAAGTACTGTATTGTATTCAGCTGTTAAAGTCATTCCCACAACCCAATTTCAGTCACCTCTACTCCATAAAATCTCACTCTTACTCTCACTCATTGTTTTCTTTATTAAAACCTTTCAATCCATTTCCAAAAGTCACAGCTCCTCTTCTTCACGTGCTCATGTTTCACTGTAATAAAATGTTGTGGTGACCAGACTATTGATATTGAGATTGGACATGCAGGATTATGGGTAAAAAATGATGACAGTTTTATTGGCCAAGCTAAAGGCAATTCAAGACTGATGTAATCCCATTCAAACAGGATTCAGTGGCGTGCTCAGAGAAGCTGTGGTTGTCTGTACCTTTCAGAACCCAATGACGTCACCTGAAACACAGTATACACATGTAGTACTGTACTCTTGTACAACAGGTGCCAACAAAAGTCCCCTTAAGGTAACATGATGGGAACAATAAAGAAGTCACAGCAACGCAAAGATCAGATTTGAGCCGGATGTCGTAACCATTGTGTTCTGTAAGATGTTTTGAAGTAGTTTCTTTCATGAATAACATTATGTCCTTCTCAATTTGACACAGATATAATAATGCTTGTAACCATGAATTTCAGAATAAGAATTAAGCTTTTCTCAAATCCGGTAGGAAGAAGGGCAATAACATCTTTCCCTTTAATAAAATTCACCAAATATTCTCTTTGTTCCGGCTTTAAATCATTGATCTCAGGAATCGTTGCCAACACAGAATGTATGGCTCTTCGTTGATTGTCTGGTGCTCAGACTCATACTTCTGGGGTTCTTGCAAATCGTCTAGTGTATTCCGATTCCTGACCTAGTTGCTGGAGAGAAATGAAATTGAGCGGAGGCACTAGGTGGCGCCAGACTGGTTAGCCCTGGGGTAGACAGAGACTGCCAATCTGCGCAGTCAACCTCCAGGGTAGGGACCCATTTTATTGGTTTAGTTTTTCCATCAAAAACAATACATATTTGGGACTGTATATTAAACAAAAAAAAAAGTCAGATCAATGTTATCACAGATTTTAGAAGATCCCCTTTTTCAGGCCTCTAACTGTGATCACACAACTAAACTACTTTCTATCCCTTATAATTTGCTCCAGTCAGAACAGAAGAAACCACTTGGATGGATACCTACATTTTCTTTTGCTGTGAAACCTGCCTGGATGATTAAGGGATTACACAGACAGTTCTGTCTTGTATTCTACCAAGACAGTCCCCATGTCATGACTACAGAGACCAACCCGAGCAGCAGTCGTCCTAAACAAAACAAGTCCATCCTGTGAAGCTGCTGCCATGAGACCCCAGTGAAAACCCCTCATACCAGTGATGGTCTGACTCAGACCCTGTGCTCTAAACACACACCAGTGCTGTCTGCTGTTGGAGTTTGCACACATTCACTGAGATTGTTTCAACATGAGCGGCTCTTCCTTTGGCTGACCAGTGCAGGTCCCATCGGAGCTCAGAGGCCCAGCTACACCCAGACGGTGCTGCTGTGGTGCGAAAACTGCTTGTGTAAAAGTGGTGTTTGGAAAGAGACCTGAGGAAACTATGAACCACATATTGATCTATTCAGTTTTCCTCTCTGCTGGAGTTCTGCTTTGTCTCTGTGTTCTGGGTTTTCCAAGTTTCATCTGCACCAATAGTGAATGTATCATGCTGTTACAAAGAACAACTTAGGTTTTATTCATTGTTTAATGGCACATGTGAGGGAAAGATTCTACTGTATTTTCGCTTAGCCTGTTTCATCAGCCAGATTCACTTCATGACTGGTGCCCGGACTCGTACTTCCAGAGTTGTTGCGAACCGTCTAGTGTATTCTGATTCTTGACCTAATTGCTGGAGAGAAATGAAAATAAGCGGCCTGGCTACTTTTCGATGGCAGTGAGTGAGGTCAACCTTCTGCCTTTATATGGTGCATGCAAACAAAGCTAATCTTGGTTAAAGCTCTACAGCTGTAAGATTTTAGCTAAAAATAGAATTAAAAATGCCTTTTTCATTTTGGATGTTTTTGTTGCAGTGAAAAACATTCATCTTTCCCGTGAGCGGGCTTGCATCTCCACATCCTGACTCTGTTTGACCTGGAGAGCCTTTTCCTGCTCGTCTCTATGGAAATGTAATATGCAGTATGGCATTAAAAAGTTCTCCATCCCATCGAGAATATTCCAAGATAAGGTTTTATCATTCTGTTTCCATGGAATCATGAAGTTGGCATACCTCCAGAAAATTAGGCAGTATTGCTTTAAAATTTCATCAAGCCAATATATAGTTTTATAATAACATTTTGTTGGTGTTTTGTGCCCCTACCTGCCTGTGCAATACTGGAATTCAGTTCTCTATTGAACCTTTTGGGTTAATCCTGAAAGAGGGTCGCCTGCTCAAACTATAAATCAATCCTGACAAGCAGTAAAAGGTTTTGAAGTGGTTATTTAATATTTTTCCAGAATAGATTTCATGTGCTCAGATCTGGGTTTATTTAATTTAATAGTTATTATTATAGTGGCTAACATGGCTGACTTGTTTACAGCCATTGATTTTGCTTTGACTTGTTGTAAAAAATCAACAAAAGTATTACAATCTGTAATTAGATCATTGTTTTCCACAGAAATGAATAAAATACACTCGCTTTATGTCCCGTCAAGTATTTTCAAAGGCCATATCAGGTTTGAGTAGACTAAATGAAACACATAGACTTGTCAGTTGTCTCATTATTCCTCTGACAGAACTTTTGACATATTGCGTCATTGTGGTGTCAGTCCTTTATAACTGTCTTCTTATTCTCTTTGTATTAATATAACATTTTCATACATGCTCTATCAATAACATATGCTGCGTTAAAATGTACCAGGCCCCATGTCACAGAGAAAAGTAACAAAAACGAGCTTGTCTTGAAGATATGAGACGCCTAATCATAATTTCACATATGACTACTCTGTGATGAGAAGCAGACACACATTTATGACTCGATAATTATGCTATAATTTAATGCACAATATAATAAGATTAATAGAGAGATTTGTACAGTAATAATACACCTTTTTGGTTCCATTTTAGGACATCCCAGGAGAGCTTTTGAGTTCAAGTCCTGTGTGAGAATGTTTTGGAATCGAACCAGAAGCGGAGCCACATCTTAACAGTTCGGAGCGATTCATCTCAAAATGGGAGACACATGGTCACTGTCACGATAATGGCGGCGGTGGCACCATTTTACGAGGAAATCTTCAAGGTTGTTCAATTGAGACAGTCTTCTTTGCGCTAATTAGCTTGTCATGTGTGTAATTCTGCGGGTCTTACAGAACGCAGGTGCAGGCGGGCCCTCAGATCACCGTGGCGATTATACACATCTGAAGCTCATTGTCTCCCGGTGAGAAAGAGAGCGCCGAACAGGAAGTGAAGGAACAGCACAGGAATGAAAACGGAGAGTGAGTATGAGAAAGGCTTTTATATTAGTTATTACAGTCTGGTGCACTCTTAACTTTCCTTCATAGTTTTTCACTGTTGTTATTTCCAGCATCATTATTAGGTCATTTATACTATAATATATCACTAATATCCATATTTATGTAACTTCTCTGGTGTTTTTCATTTGCCTGTTAGGTTCAATAATATGGCATTTACCTTAGAATAATAATAATAATAAATTTTCTTCATACTTTTTCACTGTCGTTATTTTCAGTATCAATATTAGGCCATTTAGAGTCACAATTTAAATACCGCGGTACTTTAAATAATATATCACTAATCTACATATTTGCGTAACTTCTTCTTAATGGAGATGTTATTCATTTGTCTGGAATGTTCAATAATATGGCATTTAACTTTTAATAATAATAATAGTAATACATTTTATTGATTATACATTTTACTTTTGCCAAGCGCCTCTCAAAGAGCTAAAATAGTGATGTTTTCCTAAAAGTAAAAAGTTAAAACAGATAGACTCATATAACAAAGTCAGTTATTCAGCCATAAGACAAAAAAAACAAACAAACAAACAAAAAAAAAACGTATCTATCTCCGTAGTGACAAGCAGGTAATAGTTACAGGTTAGATCTGGGGAGAGGTGAACTTGCTGTGATCACAACATGCAAATTTTTTCACGTTTTTTGCACGTGTCAAGGTATTTTAGCGATTAAAACAAATGCACTTGAATGAATGCATATTATGTATATTAAGTTTAATAATCCTCCTGTACAATACTCCAGGTAAAGCAATAGTGTCTCCATAGTGACGGACCACACATAGGGAAAGCTACATAGTTCACCCCTAAAAAAAAACCTTATAACCTAAATATTAATATAATTTATTGCTAGTTTTATTTCGATAAAAGTTTTAGTTCTTCATACACAGAAACAAATAATTTACAATAAAATAATAAAAAATCATTTAGAAAAGACTTCTTCATCCTTTATTCATCCAGTGAATTACAATCATTGCTTCTATAAGTGCAGAACAAATATTTTAGCATGCACACTTTCATAATGATCAACTGAAGTTTGGATGAATTATTCCAAACATACTCGTGTATATTAGGGGTGTAACGATATCCAAATCTCTCGGTATAATATTATCATGATATGCATCTCAAGGTACAATATTTATTGCGATATTTTAAAGAGGCTAATATAATTGTAGATATGACACTTTTTTGCTTTTAAAATATCTTGACAAGATTTTTTGACAACTATTTCCATTATAATCCCAAGAATTCAAGTAAAAAACATATTTCTTCATGTTGTCTACGCTGAAATGAATCATGGGATATGTAGTTTCCGATGTTCATAAGCTGTTGCTACTATAAAACAATGCATTTAAGCAAAGAAACTTGTGACAGCTCATGATATTATTGTGAGACTTTTGAGGATACGATATCATGATATTTTGGTTATTGTTACGTCCCTAGTATATATATAAAGAAAAGTATATTTAAACTCATCTCCCCCATAGCGTGATCTTTGCTCTGTCCTCTGAGTGATCTTGAGTGCGTGTTAAATAGCATAGATGTCATTAGGGGCCCTGGTTTCTTCACCTCTGACGTGCCACAGCAGGTAGGACAGTCCAGTGTGGAGATTTACAAAGTCCAGCTGCCTGGATCAGGAATAAAAGGCCTCTTCTGTCAGAACCTGGAATGTCTCCTTGGCAACACTGGGAACGCTGGCACCCTCTCTCCCACACTCCCACTCTGAGCCCCACCCCCCTGTTCACAGTTAACGTTATCCAGCCCGCATCTGCCCGCCAACACCTCAGCTCACCGCCTGACGTCTGATACAGATCTTGCGGTAACTCGTATTCAGCAAAACCATTTATCCGCATGTCAAGTTAATTTCTGACATCTCACTTCCTCTAGAATATGGTTTTGTATTTGTTTTTGGGCCAACTCAAAGTATTTCAGTCTTATTATAGTCTACAGTAGTGTTTCTCAAACTTTGGTACATGTATCATTGGTGCTACGTGAGCTCCTTCAGGTGGTACAGATTGTTTTCAATTTGTGGGTTGCTTAATTTAGAGTTATTTTTTTTCCCCATTTTTGTTCTCTTTTGGATCATTTCTTGTTTAGAACCACAGTGGAAATGATGTAGTCCACTTTTAGATCTGGTTTAGTCCTAGATTAGACCTGGAATAGTACTGTTACAGACATGATTTAGATCTGATGGTATTCAGAAAGCTAAATCTTTTCTTTAAAGGGCCCATATTACACTATTTCTGATCCATATTATAATGTTGTTTCCTCACCAAAAACATACCTGGAATTGTGTTTTGTTTAACATGTTTAACACAAAAATTCTGCATACTGAGGTCTTCTCTAAACAGAAAAAAACTTGTTCCACCTTGTGATGTCATGTGGTAATACAGGAAGTGCTCACCCAGGAAGTGGTAATACAGAGGTGTGTTGTCAGGGCAGTCGAGGCCCTCCCAGGACTCAAGATCCTCACAGGACTTGAGCAGATCCCTGGACTTGAGCAAATCCCTGGCCTCGAGGCCCTTCCAGGACTCGAGGCCCTTCCAGGCTTGAGGCCCCTCCAGGACTCAAGACTCTTCCAGAACTTTAGGCTCGAACAGATCCCTAGACTGGACTAAAGTTCCTTCCAGGAGTTAAGACCCTTCCAACCCCCCAACTTGACCCTCCCAGGACTCGAGCAGATCCCTGGACTTGAGCAAATCCCTGTACTCGAGGCCCTTCCAGGACTCGAGGCTCTTCCAGGACTGGAGGCCCTCCCAGGGCTTGAGGCCCCTCCAGGACTCAAGACTCTTCCAGAACTTTAGTCTTGAACAGATCCCTAGACTGGACTAAATTTCCTTCCAGGAGTCAATACCCTTCCAACCCCCCAACTTGACCCTCCTAGGACTTGAGCAGATCCCTGGACTCAAGGTCTTCCCAAGATTTGAGGCCCTCCGAGAACTCGAGGCCCAGCACTAGAGGAGCTCACATTTTGGTGTGTGTGTGTCATCTTGTCTTGTCATACATGTTTTCTTCTCCTGCCTTTTTGTTTGGACTATTGATTGATTCATAATTACAGTTTACAATTTCAGTACCATTAATTTCCCATAAATGGAGCCACTAAATATCATAAATGTTAATTTAGTGTTTAATCAAAACTTGTTTGTAGTTTGAATTATCTCTTTAAGTATTTTGTGATGCTGATTCACAGCAGTTCATCCAGAAAACTCAACAATGATCATATCAGGGTTTTAATGTTTTACTGAACAAAATTAATGCATCAGTAATCTTGTTAATATGAAGAAATTAACCGAACAATCCTTCATAAGGCCAGTACTTTATCAACAAAAATAATAAATAAATAATACAGAAACTCTCTGCAGTGGTTTAGTCTATTATGTATGTCCCAGACTGCATCACAAACCAGTATTTACGGCAGGACTGCTGCTTGTAAGTTTTTAGTTTGATACTTGATTCTGTGTCTTGGAGTTTTATCTGATTTTCATTATATTAGACAGATGGTTCTCAACCTGGGGGTCGAGGCCCTTGTGAAGGTTGCAAAATGATTTCAGGGGTTTCCCAAATGATATGGGGAATTTTAAATGAATGCAATAGTCTCAAAGCTTGACACCCAAACGCAGGGATGACTCTAGATTCTCATTTTAAAAATCTATTGGCTCCAATAGCCCCCTGTCCTCATTCATTGTTTATCATAAACAGATTATACAGAACATTTTGGTGTGATGTGCCATCATGTTATATACAAAATACAGTTGTGGCCCAATCAGAGTAGTGCATTCTGCATACCTGAGCTGCATTATGTTAAAAACGTAACATAGGATTAGAACCAGCCTGTTGTTGTTTGTTATGCATTTATTTATCTATCACTGATTAGAGAAGGGAAAATGGCGCTTGCATCCACCACAAGAGCTCAGGCTTCTATTCTTTCTCAGAAATATTGTAGTTTGAAGCGTGTGAATGTTTGATCAAATACCACAATGTATTCTTTTGATTTTAGGAATTAATCCCATCAAATGAAACTGTACAAGAATACAGTTCTCCAAAACTACGATTCTGAATATGCATTTTCAGTACCTATATTTAGTTACTCCCCAACACTGCTTATAGGTCAAGGTCAAGACTACTTAAAGGGCCCATATTACACTATTTTCTCTATCTTTATTATAATGTTGTTTTGTTTCATTCACACATACATAAAAGTAAAACACAAATATTAAAATCAGTAAAACAAACTTAAGAACACAGATGATAAAACAATAGGACATTGAGAAGGAGCCTGGGGGAATATAGTGAACTCCAGTAGTGATCAAACCTCATCAAAAGCTTCACACTTCGTTCACACTCAGAGCAAACAAACTCTGTCTTATTTCAACAGCCTCTTTTATGCTTCCAGGAGCTCTGCGGGGAAGGATCCATGGAGAGCAGGCCAGCTCCACTCAGCATCTTTTTCTGTTTTCCCCTTTACTGATGGAGGAGATTTATGACGGTCTTACAAAACAAGCCTTAAGAAAAACAGTCTACTGAAATAGTTACTCTTATAATTTGTCAAATATGACCGAAAAAAAGCAAATACCAAGCAATGAAATCAAATGTGTTTCCTATCATTTAGCTGCAAATCTGCCAACACCTAGTTAGGATTCATAAAGTATTTTTAAATCTGGAAAATAGTTCAGTCATGTTTGCTTAGATGGGAATAGTGACTTTAATTCAATCTGTAACAGGCTTGTGTATAAAGAGATACATTTAATACATCATTAAACTATAATCTTACTGGCTACACTTTTATTTAAAAGAATTATGTGTTATTGAACTGAATAGTGATAATACCAATTAAATATTATAAAAACTTTCTATTTCCATGGAATCATCCAGGTGACATGCCCCCTCCAGAAAGTTATATAGTATTGCTTTAACAATTTATCCAGTAATAAGTCTTGAGTACATCACAGACTCAACTTTGTGCTAATTTTGCAGGGATTCATTGTGGAGTGGGGGCGTGGCTAGATCACATTGTTTATCTACAAACAAAAGAGATCACTCCGTCACTTGCAGCTTAAAGAACGTGTAACATAAACCCCAGAGAACAGCTGGAAACAACTGATACAACAATGACTTCTGACAAACTGACAATTATCACTGATCAATACAAGGCAACTCTGTGAGGGCTGCTCCGGGCAAAAAAACAGAAAGACGGAAACTCTAAACAAGGCTGGGAACAGTGCTCTCTAATTACAACAACAATACTACTACTACTACTACTACTACTACTACTACTACTGCTACTACTACTACTACTACTACTGCTACTGCTGCTGCTGCTGTTGCTGCTGCTATTACTACTCGTCACAAACATACCTGGAGTTGTGTTTTGTTTGAACACACAAACCCTGCGTATTTAAACTGATTTCTTCTTTCAAACGGAAAACACTCTTTTCCACCTTGTGATGGTAGTAATACAATTTTTTCCCTGTAATGCCTTACATTACTGTGTTACAGCAAAAAGCAATGGATTACAATAATTTGTTACTTTTATAACTCGTTACTCCCAACACTGATCATGATATTAATTTCATGGTATGACATTTATTGCGATATTTTGGAGTGCTTAATGTCATTAGACAGGATACTTTTTGCATTTAAAATACCTTGACAAGACTTAGTTGCAAATCATTACTGTCATAATCCCAAAAATTCAAGTAAAAAACATATTTCTTAATGTTGTCTGCGCTGAAATGAATCATAGGATTATACATGCTACTATAAAACCATGCATTTAATCAATGGAATAGTATCATGATATTTCGGTTATTGTTACATCCGTAGTTTTTACACTTCATACAGCTTCACTAGAAACATCTGGATAATTTCAACCTGGGAATTGTCAGTCTCTACTAAACAAAAGGTAAACAATAGCTGTTAACTCGAAAACTATCACTTCATGACATCACAAGGTGGAGCAGAGCATTATGAGCTTTGAGATGCAGACAGACTAATAATAATGGATTACTGAAAAAGGTGGGAATGAAACAAAACACAACTCAGGGTATGTTTTTGATGAGGTAACAACAATGTAACATGCCTAAAAACTCACAAGAGTCAATTCTGTGTAACACAGGACCTTTAATCACAATTATCAATTAACCATCAAACTGATTTATTTCTTTTTTCTAATGATCTCAGTGGTGGATTGGCTGAATTGCCTTTATTTAGTCTGCAGCTAATGGTTGGGACCCACGGGAGTCATATTAACAGCTGAATCTGAATGGTAACACAGGCTTCACGGTGCTTTAAGCTGAACAGACTATGAGACGTATCAGCTCCTGTGTTATTCCAGACATGTGGCGTTGTTTATGTAATAGTGTTTGAAAAGGGCCCATACTTAAGACACATGAAGTTACACATATCTGGATTTAGTGACTCATATCGTACGCGCTCCATACATTCTGCTGTAAACATGGCCGTAATGAGCTGCAGCAGGCCAATGTGGCTCCACTCAGCGCCAACAGTCCAGAGATTTAAATGAATTCACTTTGTGTCACATAACAGTAGTTTTTTATTGCCTGTTGGAAACTCATTGTTTTATTCAATAGCATGAGAACGGCATGATTCCCAGCACGCACCAGGATCTACAATCACATGTTGGCTGCTTTAAATCCGTACACTGGGATATTCCAGGCAAAGCAGAATCTCTATGACAACAAGCGGGTTTATCTTTCACCAGAAAAAAATACATAGTGCACCTTTAGCTAGAGGTAGGCTACATATTCTCAACCATTGTATAACTTTAGAATAATGACACTAATTACAGCTATTACTAGTGTCATAGTTTTCTAGTTTTTCTGCCAATATTACCCTATTTTGTGATCTATGTTATAATGTTGTTTCCTCATCAAAAATATACCTGGAGTTGTGTTTTGTTTCATTCACACATGTTTAACACAAACCCTGCATATTTAAGCTGTCTCGCAAACAGAAAACACGTGTGATGTCACGTGGCACATACAGGTGATACAGAAAGTGCTCCACTGTGTTTTTACACCTTCACTCGAAATGTTTGGATAATTTCAGCCATGCAATTGCCAATCTCTACTTAAAATCAAAGATATACTGTCTAAAGCAGACTTGGAGCGACTTACCCATGCGCTTGTCTCCAGTAGGTTAGACTAGTGCAACGGCCTGCTCACTGGCCTCTCCAAACGAGCTGTGAGACGCTGCAGTACATCCAGAATGCTGTAGCTCGGCTCCTGACTCGAACCAGGAAGTACGAGTACATAAGTCCTGTGCTCAGGTCTCTGCACTGGCTTCCTGTGGCTAAGGGAATAAACTTTAAAGTGGCTCTGCTTGTGTACAAGTCTCTCTGTGACCTAGCACCAAAGCACATCTGTGACATGTTAGTGCCATATGAACCATCTCGCACTCTGAGGACCTCAGGGACCAGCTTCCTGCTGGTGCCCAGAGTCAGGGCTAAACATGGGGAGTCAGCATTTCAGATTTATGCAGCTAAAACCTTAAGATGTGAGACAGACTTTGACACTGTTTAAATCAAGGCTCAAAATAGTTCTGTTTAGCTGCATATGTCTCTCATTTAATGTCTCTCTGTCTTTTTAATTTTATGATAATTATTTATGTTTTGATTTTTTGTATTGTGATTTGAATGTATTTCTAATTCTGTAAAGCACCTTGAATTACTTTGAATTACAAATTGTCCTGTACAAATTAAACTTGCCTTGCCTACTTGAAAACTACCGCTTTGTGACATCGCAAGGTGTAACAGAACATCTTAAACTTTGGAGATGTAGGCAGATTTATTCAAACATGTGTGAATGAAACTAAACACAATTCCAAGTCTGTTTTTGATGAGGTAACAACATTATAACATGGGTTAAAGCTCACATGAGTCAGTTTTGCGTAATGTAGGACCTTTAAAGTAACTGTATTCATCCTTGCAATTAACCCAGACTTGAGTTTACGCTGTGTCACATTACAGTATTTTTTTATTGGCTGTTGGAAAGTCATTGTTTTATTCTATGGCATGAGAACTCCATGATTCCCGACACGCACCAAGGTCTGTAACCACACGCTGGCTGCTTTCATTGTAACACATTACTAATATAAAGGCCTGGTCGCTTTATAACTGGCATCCAACTCACTTCTCATTTGTCATACTTGCTCCAAAAATGTAGACCCTGTTTTTAATGAATACATAAAAATCTTGGAAAATGTTGGTTTCTATAAAAATGTCACTAAAGCTGCCATAGGCTATTCATTTTACACAGAGGAGGAAGCATTGTAGCATTCCAGAATAACTTTTTGGCTTTTCAGGGAGATTCGTAACCATAAATCAAGGTGGATTTGCAGTCCGTAAAATAAAATGTTGGATTTCATAGTTTGTCTGTTTGGGTGTAGAGCAGAATAATTCTCATTGTTGTCAAATTTTATTTTCATTAATTTTATTTCCTCTACAAAATTGGTCTGCTTAACATCATAACTGCTCCATCAGTCCTGGTGTACACTCAGTCTGGCAACACTCAAAGATCTGTTTAACTACAGTACAGAGTGTTCATGGGCACATTGTTCAGCTTATTTTGTATTAATCATAATAATGTATTGATACTTTGCAGCTGATGGCATCAACTTTCCCTGAGGGTTTGATGCTAACTGTAGGCACTGCTCTTTCTGAGGTTTGTGAGACTTTAAACTGATCTTTTCTTTAACACAATCTGACATAAAAAAAAAAATAAATAAATAAATAATTTAGTTAGTTAATACTAACTACAACTGTACAGCAACTCACCCTTATGTAACGGATAAGTCTCTCAAATAAAATTACAGTGACAAGCTACCTAGCTCCTGAACAGGACCACGAATGCTCATATTGATCACAGGCTCCTGAAAATGTGTTGTTTAAATCCATTTCCATGTAATGTGATAATGTGGCTCAGTGGTGGAACGGTAGCGCATATGCTCCTGATGTCCTCTGACATGTTCAAATGGTTTAATAATGGCCAAAAGTACCTAAAGGGAAAGGGACAGTCCAGAATTTGGGACATAGGACCTTATTTCCTAATTAGCCAGAGTGTTGGAGATGTGTGGAGACACTTTTTAAAATATTTCATCCAGTCCTTGTATTTGCAGAGGTCGTGGTGCTAGGCTAGTGGATGTCAATGACCACAGTGTGCCTGCCACTACAGACTTACCCACTCCACAAAACACCTGAGGCAAATCTATTATTACTCCAGACTATCGATGTGAATGTCTGTGTTGATAGAATCATTTTAGAAGTAAAACCAACCTTGTATTTGAAGGACTTATGTGTGAGCAGCAGCAGTGAGTTGTACTTCCTGATAGAAAGTTTGGCAGCGGCGGACTGATATATGAGAAAACAGTCCCTCAACATGTGACGATTGAAGCAATGCAAGGTTAATTTTATTCCAAACTTTTTTCTGTCGACACAGACATTCACATCAACAGTCTGGTGTAATAATAGATTTGCTTTGGGTGTTTTGTGGAGTTTTGTGGAGTGGGTAAGACTGTGGCCATTAACATGCACTAGCCTAGCACCAGCGACCTCTGCAAATACAAGGACTGGATGGAATATTTTAAAAAGTGTCTCTACACATCCCCAACACTCTGGCTCACTAGGAAATGAGGTCCTATATCCAAATTCCAGACTGTCCCTTTAAAGGGATCAAAACAGATGTTGTATACAAACATATGTATATAAACATAATGTATGTACTGTATACTTGTACATACATTCTCTGCTCTTTTCTGCTACTTGATTGTCTCCATGGAGATGTTATTGCTTTGCCTGTGATGTTCCAAAGCATGGCATTATATCTGTCTCTATGGAGGCAAGCAGGTGACGCCATCAGATGAAGTTACATGTTAGCTCTGTATAGAGGCGACCCACTCAAAGTAAAATGCATGTATTTAAGGCAGTCTTTTGGCAATAAAAACACATGTAATTATAAAAAAAGCAAGCTAGATATGTTTTAATGCCAGTTGGAGCACAAATTTTGAGAATATTAGCTTACTTCTACTTAAAGGTTCCCCGTGTAACTTTTCTGGTAGATGATAAACCTGCTTGTATCTTTCTATGGAGATGTAGCTATGCCTGGAATGTTCCACAGTATGGCTTCTACTGTTATTCCCTTCTTTTCTGTAGTTTTATTAAACAATGGATTTCTGGCACAGCATTATTCATTAACTTTTCTGGCCCAGTACTGATTTTCCTCTAACATACTATTTGCTTAAGTTATTTTATTAATCATTACAATGAACTCACACTTGTCTTTATCAACCCCATGAATAATGACTTTTTCCAGGTGTGTTTTGTTTTTTATTTAGCGTTCCCACCATATCTTACAAAATCATCTATCATGAGACCTTATAGAGCACATGTCTGCAGTGCCTCAGTGCATTCTGGGAAACTGCCCTGCCCTGTTCTGGATAGGCATTTTAATGGGATTTTGATCAGAAACCTTTGTAATTTAGTGGTTTTGACGACATGCTAGGTCCAGACCTCTCCTTCCTCCTTGGTGCTGTTACTGGTCACTTGTGTACATGTGCTATATATTACCACACTCAAATAAAAACGTGCCAGCTGTACTTTAGCAAAATCACTTCAAATAAGCACCAGGATTCGTACTCGGCCTGATAGCTAAATATGCACCAGCCTAACTCATTAAAGCCGTGATTGTTAATGTTTAGTGACTAATAGCTGCTATCTTTGTTTAGCGGAGCAGATGGTTTGATCGTGCTCAAAGAGGAGGTATGCACGAGTGTGTTGCCCGGCGACCAGGAACAATGCATTCTGGGTTACTTTTTAACTCAACCACTCGCGCTGTTGTTTGTGCTGTCACCGCATCAGAAAGGCAGGAATTGTGTGAATCTAAAATGCTGCTCCCAAAAAAGTGCTTGGAATGGATGTGGTAGCTTGACGTAGACTTCGCAACATCTGTGAAGTAAAAGTATATTAGCAGAAATATTAGAATGACAGATGTTTTAGAAGTTTAAAAGATTTGAAAAGCAGTCAATCGGATCAGGTTTTTAGGTCAAGATGTTTTGGATATTTTTCACTCCTGAGACAGCTGGACTAGCGCTAAAAAGCTGAACTAAAGGTGCACTAACTTTTAGCATCCATCACTTACTTGTCTCCCTGCATGCTTTGTTTTGCCTGTAATGTTCCACACTACGGCATTAAACATATCTCCAAACATGCAGGAGATGCCACCAGACCAAGTTACAGCCTGAGCACAGTAACAGTTCATGTTTTCCAGGGTTTTTGAAGAAGAAAACATCTGTAAGTGAATGTGAGATGATTTCACCAGAAGTATTATCCATATGATTCTAGTGAAGGTGTACAGAGTTTTAAAACACAGTGAAGCACTTCCTGGAATACCACATGACTTCACAAGGTAGAACAGGGTGTTGATCAGTTTGAGAGAAGAACATGTCTTAAATATGCAGGATTTGTGATGTGTGAATGAAAATCGACACTAATCAGGTATGGTTGTAATGAAGTACCAACATTATCACATAGATCAGAAAACAGAGTATACAGACCGTTTAAGTGGTACTGCTGATACTACAACCATCTAAGTTAGAACTGAACTCAAACATTCTGCTCACAGTTTTATTGCTAAAACTGTTACATGACATTTTTAACATTTTGAGGACATTTTTCATTAAAAGTTAAAATATTTAGTTCCACACTATTTATTTATTTATTTATTTATAAGCCCCTTGTGATCTAACAGCCTAAATACATAATACAAAAATAGCATTTACAGAAAAGAAAGAACAAATAGAACGGAAGATAAACACAACACACAGACAACAGTAACACTATACATACAGGACCCTAAAATATACATACATCTCTCTGAGTTTATCATCCCCACACCTATATTTGTAAATTATTGAGAGAAAAAGCACCTCTATTTACATCAGAAATTACATAAAACAAAAATGTATTTTTACCGAAATTGCTCTGGCAACTGTCCTAATTTTTCATCATTTTGAAACCCACGCATAGGCCACCGATAACGCAGCATAAAATGGCACCAAACTTAGCCCAGTTTCTTCCAAACTCAATGCAATAAGACATACAACAGTGCATAGAGGGTTTTTTTTTTAATGAATAAATCCTTCACCTGTTTTATAGATTACAGCCTCGCTCTGCCATGTTGTCACCACATGTAAAAATTTAACTAGCTGCATTCATGAAAAGTTATTTGGATACTAAACTTTCCTATGATTTATTAGGTTTCATTAGCTCAATATTAGCCGTTATTTTCTGGATGATTTGGTAAAAATAAAATGTATCCACAATATGCCAAGACGTTTTACAAGGGATTTCTTATTAATATGTGATTGGAAAACCTTATAAGATTTGTGTAATTAGGATTTAATAATTTTCCATTTCCACTTGTGCTTTTATAAGATGGTTAAGTGCGCACCCGCATGTGTAATGCCAAGGTTTCTCATTGTTGAACACGTTGCACTTTTAAACTGTAAGATTTAGATTTTAAGTTTCATAAACATGACTTATCTTCGTACCCAGATATGAGGTGACATGTTCAGGTGCAGCTGTTACTGGAAGAAATTGTAGTGTTGATTTATTATTAATTACAAAAGTTAAATCTAATAAATACAGAAAAAAACAGAATGATTCTCACATGGGTCTCATGTGGGTTGCCAGTTTGTTTTAAATCTAAAAGAACAATTTGAATCCTCACTATCTAAACCTGGTACCTGTACCCAATCATTGTCAGTGCTAGTGCAGCCTCTGCAGCTCAGCTGGAGGTTCTGAGCTTTCACATGAGGCCTGGCCATATACTGAGACAAACGACAAACTTGTGTCTTTTCTTTGCAGGTTAAAGCTCTCAGAACCTATTAGATATTATTATGTATATATTTTTAAATGCAGAGCAGGCTACATGCAGTTCTTTATATTACACTATTTTCTGATCTATGTTTTGATGTTGTTTGATACCTGGAGTTGTATTTGTTTCATTCACACATTTTTAACACAAAACCCCTGTGTATTGAGTTCTTCTTTCAAACAGAAAACACCCTGTTCCACCTTGTAAATGGTCACATTTATACAACGCTTTTCCACCTTCAAGGCTCAAAGCGCTTTACAACAAGGAACGACTCACTCATTCACACACATTCACACACCAGTGTATGCAGACACTCAAGTGTCAAGTGTCTTGCCCAAGGACACAACGATAGCATTCATCTCTGGGAGCTGGAATCACACCAGCCAACCTGTGCGTCAGTGGATTTCACAGCTCGACCAATGATGTTTATGTCGAGCTACTGTCCCCCTGAGGGAATACAGGTAATCCTCCTTTGTGTTTTTAAACTCAATACAGCTTCACTAGAATCATTTTGAAGAAAAGAAGGCAAAAGGTAGCTCCTAATTTAACTTAAAAACTACCACTTCATGACATCACAAGGTCGATCAGACCATTCTGAGCTTTGGAGATGTAGACAGACTAATAATAAACGGTTACTCAAACATGTGTGAATGAAACAAAACACAACTCCACATAGATTTTTGAGGCAGTAAAAACATCTTAACATGGCTTAAAGCTCACAAGAGTCCACTTTGTGTTATATAGGACCTTTAAACTTGGACTTTTTGGATTGAACTTGTGCGATTATCTCTGAACTCCTCATAGTACTTTCCCTCAGCCTAGATTTCCACTTCCTCTTGTAACTTCCATGTCATTCTCCATTACATCCTTCCTGAAATGTCAATACACTGGAGTCAACAATGGTTTCGAGCTGTAATTCACTTACCCCAGTATGACTTTTTATCTCTAGTCTGGAATATGACGTTATCTTGGCCGGTGTATATGAAACGGCTCCCTCCCACTGTAAACATAATTTAGAAAGACATGGTAATTATCTTTTAGAAAACAGTACGAGGTAAGATCGGCATGAGGTTGGAATTAGCTGCTCATTTTTTTTTATATATCCAGCAAATCTATAACTGTCTGACTTATTATTATGAAAATTGAGTGTCAAGAATTTCTACTGATTTGTTTCATACGTTAGTGCCTATAGTTCGTCCAATGTGGTTTGAGTTAACTCTTTGTGATGAATGCAGCTTGAGCTATGGCTGCCAGGGAGTCAGATGTATGGCTATGTAGGCAGCTCAGCGCAATCTTGTTTTTTATGATAAAGACTGCAGTGTTCTTATCAAAGTGGACATTTTTCAGAGTGGTGCTGGAGACAAAATCCACATACTCCCCTATTGTGTGCTGTAGGGAGGATTATTTTTGCTCCCAGCCTTCTGTGTTTTTCCAGAGGGCCTCCTGGTCTATATAGGACTTTTTTGAAGACTTTTCTTAAATATGTTCCAGGACTGAGAACTGAGGCTGTACTCCGAAACAGCCAGAACCACTTTGACCTTCCCTGACCAACTTCATCTGGAGGAGAACCCAAATAAATGTTGTTGTTCAAATTCTAATAATAATAATATCTGGGATGAATAGAAAAATCCGCTGTTCTGCCATTAAACTTTGAAATTCCTTATCATCCTGTCTGATTTTCCGTAAAAGGCCAGACTAAAAGGGCTCATAATTCAAACTGAGGCTGTTTCTGGACCCTTTGGAGTATAAACAAATAGGTGGGCTCTTTGTGAAGCTGAGACTCAGTAGTTTTGGCCTCTGAATGTCTGGTTTTCTCTGATTTATAGCGGTAGCAAGTTATGCACAAAGGAAAATCAGATTCCAAATCCTGTCGAGATTTTTTTTTTAATATAAAAGGAGGGAAAGCTGCTGTTGCGATGTATGGACTGACACACTGTAGACTTTTTCTATCTTTTTCTATCTTCATTAACTAAACCAGATCAAATTGCAGGTCAGATCTATGGAGAGAATGCCTGTTTTTCTAGGCATTTGTAAGGTATAAAATCACCTGTAATTGAATAAATGTAAGGCAGTAATGTTATACTGTGGAACATTCCAGGCAGTGCAGTGGCATATCTACAGAAACAAGCAGGTGATAGACCCCAAACCAAAATGTTACATAATGCAAGGTAAAAAAACAAAACAAAACAAAAAACTGCAGATGGAATGCATATAAAAAGTCTATTCAATTTGGATCAAAATATGACATATTTTTATTTGTGGGTTTGGAGTACAAATTGGTCCAGATTCTTCCCAGAATGGGCGATTTGACTAAAATTAGGGTTACATCTTTCCAATAATATTTTCACATGCCTGAGCTTGGTAGTTCTCTTATAACTGGTGGTTGACAAAAGGGAATACATGAAGAAACATTCAACTGTCCCATCAGAATTATAAGAGGTTAACAGTCATTTTTGCTGTAATATAGGCTGATATTTTATACTTCAGCTGAACAGGTTTAAACCAGACTGTTCCAACAATCACTTGGCCTGATGTTACAGTCGAGACAACAATCAAACCCCAACCTCCAAAGTCTGGCAGCCGAAGCGATGTGTACACACTCAGATTTTCAGATTTCTCATAAATTATTTATGTTGTGCTTGGTGGGCCAAATGTTAAAGATCCAGATGTTTTGCACTACAGTAAAGGGCGTTTTGAGGCTTATAACATACAGAATCGGCCACCATGATCGTAGACACATACACAGGCGTGAGATGGGAGTGCTTCTTTTGTATCACATATCCGCACACTGTCCAACGGCTGTCAGTTATTATCAGCCCTGACCTCGAACAGTTATTTTCTTACAATTTATTAAAGGTGTTTTTATTTTCGAAACCCACGGAGACCACAAATGTCACCATGGTGGTTGTTTGGTAGCTGGATGTGTATGTTGTCTTTGTAAAGAGAAACCAGGCACATTCCCGGGCATCTCGTCTCACAGCAGTGGTCCATTAGGAAGGCCCTTGAAATGGATACTGCCACTTTATCAGAAAATGCTGGTATTATGTCATTAATGTGACTCTCATTATCGATTTAGCATTGAAACTCGACACACTATCAAAGTCTTCAGCAGTAGAGTTCCCTCTAGGCTTAAGAATGACCACAACAAACTCCTTTCAGGCTGTATTAGGTTATTGTAGAAAATGCCTGTTAATAATATTTTGGTGAAAAGGAAATAGCTTAAGCCCAGTCTTATGGTATCTTGAGTTTCCTCATTTTAAGGCTATACTCATAACCTAATGTTGAAAAATGGCTATGACTCCATAAAGCATACCAAGAATCTATAGCCAGATGTAAGCTTTTTGCACTTCTCTTTCTGGATCCAGGCGCTCACACCCCAAATACAGACGAGCTCCACTTCATGTGCAGAGTTAGATTTGATTATTATTTCAGATGATTCAGATTCAGAGATGAGGACTTTCTAAATGATGTAATGTTCACAGATGTGCTCAAGTTATTATAGGCTACTAACTACAGACTATGACCATTGGCCACTGGGACTTATGAGTTTGGCAAATGTGAGATTGTCCACCAGGGGGCGGTGTAACAAGCAGAGCTAGTTAGCATGCTGCATGTTCATTTGCTAACAGAAGGATCCAGGATTGTGCTCTAACTGCTGTTAGTTTTGGCAGTTTTAATTTGCTAGATTAACACATCTTCTTATTTATTTTCATAGCAGAGATAAACTACAAAATATAAACATGACCAATGTATTTGGTTTGTCAGAAAAGCTCTGTCTATGAAAATGTTAGCTTACAGCGAGCTAGCATTGAACTTGTCAACTCCAGTGCTAATTGCACTAGCGTGACTGCGGTAAGGAAAGTCAAGGCAAGGCAAGTTTATTTGTATAGCACAACTCGTACACAAAGTAATTCAAAGTGCTTTACAGAATAAGAAAGACATTAAAATCAGAATACAAACAAACCAAAACACAAATAATCATCATAAACTGAACATTAAAAGAGAAGAGAGCAGCATGGAAACCTTTCAGTCATATGCGTGGGCTAATTCACAACTGGGAAACACCGGGGTGGGATGGTACGTATAAATAAAACTGAAAAGAGCACGTAACATTGTCCAATCTCGGCTCACTTGTGTTAGTCACTCTTTTTTTTTTTTTTTTTCTTTTTGCCTTTTTTTAATTATTTTTTTCTCATTTTCAAGCATGGTTTTCTGTATTTTAGCTGATTAAATTGGTAAACAATAGGGACACCTGATTTAGACCTTGATGTGGTTCTGGTTTAGTCCTAGTTAAGTCCTGGTTCAGACCTGGTAATTGGTCAAAATCGGTATTTTGGGGAGTTTTCTTGTATAAACTGGGACAAATCACTGGTTTTGTGTAAATCCACAGGGACAGGGGACATAGGACTCAAAACTGGGACTCCAGTAAATAGGGACATCTGGTCACCCTACATATGCACAAAGTAATGGTAAGTAATTCTGTTTATTAAATTATTGTAAATTGAGTTCAAACTGCATAATGTTAAAGGGGCATATTATGTTGTGTGAGTGCTGTTTTCAGTTCCCCCCGTTTCTGTCCACTGCACTGTTACCTTCTTAGATGCAGATATTTTAAAAATTCAGACTTAGGGTCATCTTTATTGGGTTCAAAAATGTCACATAATCATTTATAAAAGGAAATGCTACTATAAAGAAAGTGAAGTCGGTATCAGTGGACCTACCATTTTAGATTAATATTGTTAACGAACAGCATGTAAAATTATGATCTACTAATGCTATAGATTAACACTAAATAAACAAGACAAAAAAAATAGCATGATATGTCTTCTTTAAGGCCCTCGTGACCACAGCGCACAGAGCCAGCGTCAGAAGGCTCCAGTGAAAACATGCATTGCTTGTGGCTAACCTAAAGCAACAGGGGCCAGTTATAAATGGCAGCATCAGGAATAGAGGCGAGTAGGTCTACAGCATTACAAAGCTCTTATTCAGGTGTGATGAAGTAAACCTGGGAGCTTGTAACACGTACCGACTGTGACATGAGAATAACATCTATCAAACCCAGCAGCACCTAAGCCATTTTTAACCATAAACAACAATGTAGCGCGCACTAAGAGCCCTCGGTAATCATAAGTTGGATAAATGTCACTTTAATTAGTTCCAACAGTGCAACCGCTTTCTTGGTCTGCCTGTATTAAGCCAGTCTGTGTGTTTGGACCCCTAATAGAGATTGATGCGTGTAATCAAATGTTCCCTGGGCCCTTAGCTTTCCATGGATTTGTCCTGGTTATCAAAACAATAATGTGTAATGACGTCAAAATGGCAAGTGACAGACCAAGGGGCGAAATAGTTTCAATCTATCAAGAGTACATTAAAGTGAGTGCTCTGATTAAGTAGCCAGTCACATAAGCACTGTGCAACAACACTGAGCCATATTAGAGCTGATGGGAAGCTAATGAGGAGAGCCGTTCAAGTACTCTGAGTTTTTATACTACAAGAAAATGCAGCTCTTATGCAGAATGGTTAAAGTAAATCAAATTGTTTATATTCGAATAAATCAGCTGTATTACATGATACATTTAGTGTGTGTACAGTACATGCTGGATAATGAAACACATACCACACTAGCAATGTTACTTTAGTGGTTGAATAGGATGTTATGTTTTTTCAGTTTGGAGTATATCTAAAACAGCTTGAAGGTCTTATATTACGCAAAATTAACTCTTGTGAGCTTTAAGCCTTGTTCTGATATTGTTACCTCATCAAAAACATACCTGGAGTTGTGTTTTATTTCATTCACACACATTTAAATAACTCTTTATTTTTAGTCTGTCTACATTTCCAAAGCTCAAAATATTGTGTTCCACCTTGGAGTTTTCAAGTTAACAGCTCCTTTTACCTTAAGCTCAGTAGAGAAGGAAATTGTGGGACTGAAATTATCCCAGTGATTCTTGTGAAAGTGTATGAAGTTTAAAAGCACAATGGAACACTTTATGTATTACTGCATGACATCTCAAAGTGGAACGGAGTGTATGTGTGTTTGACAGAAGAACTCAACAGTACATGTGTGTTATACATGAATGAAATAAAACACAACTCCAGATATGTTTGTGATGACAAAACAACATTATAACATAGATCAAAAATAGCATACTATGGGCCCTTGAAGTACCATCAAAGAAAATATTTGGCTTTCCGAGTACTACCAGATCTAAATCAAGTCTATAACACAACTATTCCTGATCTAGTGCTAAAGGAGGACTACATCATTTCCTAGATTTCATAGATCTGAAAATAGCGTAATATTTTCCCTTTAATAGCAAAAACATGTTTATTTACTTCCCGACTCAATTAAAATTCAACTCTGACTAAGATTATGATGAGGGAACACTGTTAGAACAAAAACTTGCAGCACCTAACTAACAAGAGTGTACTTTTTGTTTTTACATTTTTGTGCAATACTTGAACTTCTTATTTGGATAATTCCAGTCAAGGCTGTAGTTCCTTAGTCGTTGAGTCAATGGTGTCTTATATTAGATTTATATAGGACAATAGCAGAATGGAGAATGCATTGCGTGAGCTAGATTGGGGAGTGAATCATTTGGTTAAACTTTGATCTGCCTTTTACATAGAAATACTGCAGTACTTTTCTGTGTATAGTTGTTTTTGTATAAACTCCCGTGCAGTTTTTAGACTTGTGAGCTCCAGTTTGGATCAGATACATAGAGATATGTGATAGTTTTGAGTTTCTTTGCCATCAATTGGCAGGGCATATCTCGACTATAGGCCAAATCCCCCAAAAATATCAAGATGTTTTTTTATATAGCTCATATACAGTCCACCTGACTTCTATAATAGATAATAGTCAGCCAAGGAGGTACAGGTCTGGGTTTTTATCACATTCACTGTTGGGTTCTTTTAAGGTGAATCCAGATGGGACCTGCGTATAAAACATGTATATTACTTGGAGATGCTTCTGTATTGTTACAACTGGCTATGAAATCCAGTTGTGGTGCATAAAGATCAAAGATTTGAGAACAAGAGTCCCTGAAAAACAATAAATAACTTCTTGACGTTTAGAGAAGATCTAACAATGGCACACTATGGACTCAGCAGGACCCTTGAATGTATACCAGTCTGGGAGAAGAGCCCAACGATCATTTCAAGCCCCAAATCAGTAAAAACAGAAGCTTTTGAACAAAACACAAGCTGTCAGAGTCTTTTCCACACAGAGTCTTTTCCTAATGTGGCCGTTTTTCCTGTTGGGATCAGACCTTTGTTACAGCTCCAGAGACGAGCTGTCAGAGCTGTGGGAACATGAAAGCTGCCCTCTTGTGTTACAGCCTGAGTCATTCGTCAGATGAACACATGCATTTGTTGTTTGGAATGAATGGGGCTCAGTGCAGGCTCTGATCACTGACAAGGTGCTATGATGTGCATCAGGGCTTTTGGACAAGACATTTTCATGTAGTTCCAATGACGTTATGATGTGAATTAAGTATTTAGTGACATAAGTTTTTGTCTAGATTTACTCAAAAAAAAAAAGCTATGGCAATTTAGTCGACTAAAACTGTTTTGGTCTACAAGAAAATATAAGAATTGTGATAAATTGTATTTCATTGTTTCATTGGACATGTAAAGATGTGTTTTTAGTCTGGAACTTGGATCTAGTCTCCACTTGTTCTTTTGATTTATTTAAGTTGAGTTAAAAAAAATCTTTAATTGTCAAAAATATCCACTTTTTTGAATGAAAATGTATGTAACTTTTCCCATAGTTTTAGTAGTTTTGATGACTTTTTATTTAGTTTGAGTCAGCAAAAACATTGTCATAGTTGTCATAGTTTTGGCAAAACATTGTCAAAACTATGACAACATATTTTCCCCACAAAAGTAACAGTGGTGTGGATTCCTTTGGTGGCAGCTGTGAGAGCAGCAGCCCTAACAGCCCTGAGCAGATGAGCAGATAGTGCAGAGCTTTAAAGTGCTCCAGGCCCACTGTACTGATGGAGAGATGTCTCTTTCAAAGGACACATCTCTCTTATCTGAATAATATTGACTTTTACTGATTTATATCTCTCTCCTCATGTTCTTCTGGTCATCCACACATCAACTTTGACCCCATTTCCTCCATGTATTACTCAAGACGGATGGAAAAAAAAACAAAACTATGCTTATTCCTCACTTAAATGGTCGTGTGTGTCTTGTGTGTTAGTATAAACTTTAAGGAGGGACACTGCAGGTGAATGTAGGACAAACCTTACATTTTATAGATATAGATTGTTTATTGTTTATTTCAATTCAAACCTTTTTCTGTAATTTGTGTTCATAAATGAAAGGTTACAGGTTTGATTCCTGGATTGCCTCTGTCTTTAAATCTGAAAAATGGATCGAGCCTGGTTTTAATGCTTTGCTTAATTTTGTTGACTTATTAGAATACAGAGTGGATTTAGGATATAAATTAGATCTGACTGAAAATAGGCATAACAAATTTAATTTTGCTTCGAACATGAGTTTTGTCTTAAAGATGTGGAGCTGCAATGCCAGGGCCAAAATATTCCACTATAACTTAACTGTAGCCATAATAAGAATAAGACTTCACCAAACACCAGGTCCTAGTGAAGCCTCATTGGTCACACAGGGACAGACACAACAAACTAAAGCATTTCCAGAACAACTAAAGCAGAAATAAGGACCAAGAAACATTATTTTTAGAAGTCTGTCTGTAACTCAATCCCTTCTGACTATATGTCCATTGTGTCTTCTTTATGTGTCTAGTGCCATTGACCGAGGAGGATCCATGACCAAAGCAGGAAGAGTTACGCCCCTTGTTTGTTAGAAGGAAGTATTGTATTCCAGGTGAGTAAATAGACAGACATCCAGATGATATACAGAAGAGAGCAGGGGTCAGTGCTCTGGTCAGGGGTATGAAAATATTCTATCTGATGGCCCCAGTGAGAATCACAGCTCGTTTTGATTGACAGCTGACCTGACTTTAGCTCCAGACATGTTTGGTGCTGTGGGAAAGTCTAGCCTTCCTTAGTTCTTCCTTGTCCGTGGTGTGCTTTGGATTCATCTGTTCTATATACATGGTCTTCCTGCCATGTGTGGTGTCAAAGTATCCCACATCCAGGGACTCGTGAGGTCTCTGGAGTCACACAGGCTCACACTGTAAGCACAATGTCAATCAGGGAAATGGGCCAAACTCATAAATAAACTCCTTTTACTAATTACATGAATACAGTTAAGAGATACAATAGAAGAAATGACAGTCCAACATACACAGTGATCTTCTTTTATGTTCCAATTTCAGTGGAGTTTGTTTTCATTCAGGTCATTTAAACATAAATAAATCATAGTTTCAAGATGAAGCTGTCAAAGGTTTGATCATTTTGAAGTTCAGCTATATTATTTCCCAATGTCAGTGATAAAAGCATTTTCAAATTGTAACTAATGCAGCATTTTAAAGTCTGACCATATAACATTTTAGCTAAAAAATAAGCAGCCTTTAAGCAATCAACAAGCAATCAACTTTTTTTTTCATATTTTTTTATTGCACGACACACAGAAATAGGCATCATTACTGTGAGGGGACTTGCGTCACTTTTGGGCTAAAGGAAAGCCTACTCCTGCTTGTTGTATATGTAGTTCCGTTACCTCTTATATTCCACAGTAAAGCCTAAAACGCATCTATTTCCATTAAGAATGTTCCGAAGTATGGCTTAAATGGTGCAGGGAGTTAGAATTCTGTCCCTGAAAATATGTTTTTGCATGATCTTTCCTCCATTTTTAGTTTTCTGTGTATTAGTCAAATGCAAAAACAGGGCGGTGTTTTGTTGAGTTTGATTGGAAGACGTCCTGTATTACTTTGGGTTGAGTACATTTAATTATATGTTGCTCAGTAATTTCTGACATCAAAGATCTTAGTTCAACATGATGAAGGCATTTAAGGAGAATTATATATATTTAAAAGTATAACTCATTTAAGTACTAGTGGGTAGTATTTAGTACTGTCAAAGTACTAAAACATATAGAAATGATATCATACAGAGTTATATTGTGACTGTTGTGTTGTGTCTGTGCTTTGTGATCATATTTGTATGACTCATGTACGCTGATATCACCCTGTGTTTTTAGGCTGTTTTTGAACGTGTGACCCTGCAGTTACCGCGGGAGGCCCTGGTCCACGGTGACGTTATGGTGTAGCTGATTTCACTTCAAAGACAGCATAACATCCTTGAGGTGAGATGTGCGTGTCAACACACCTGTACCTGTCTCACTGATCCCTGTTAACCCGAGGCAGAGGATGCAGTATCTTCTGTACGCACTACAATAGACCCCATGTCACCGTAATACCAGGTACAATGGGTTAATAATAGCAGCCAAGTGGATACTGGAGAGGTCCTCGAACAATACACCAGCATGGGTACAATGGTGTATTTTAGACCTCAACAAGGTTTTGACATAGTGATTGCAGGTTTTTACTCCTCGTGTTAATGCTTCTTACAGGTTTGTAGCCCCAAGTAACGTTCAGGTTCACTGGAGATTTAAAGGTGCCATATTACACTGTTTTCTGATCTATGTTATAATGTTGTTTCTTCAACAAAAACATACCATACATACACAAACCCAGAAAACGATCTCATGTGATAATACAAGTAGTGCTCCACTGTGTTTTTAAACTCCATACTCTTTCACTAGAATCATTTGCATGATTTCAGCTCTGGAATTGCCAATTTCTAATGAACAAAAGGTAAAAGGTAGCTATTAACTTGAAAAATACCGCTTTATGAAATCACAAGGTGGAACAGAGCATTTTGAGCTTTGGAGTCGCAGACAGACTAATAATAAATGATTAGTCAAACATGTGTGAATGAAACAAAAGACAACTCCGGGCATGTTTTAACTTTATAACATGGTGTAGCTCATAAGAGTCAATTTTGCGAAAATAGGACCTTTAATCACCCGCCCCGCCTAAGCCCACCTCTGCCTGTTCTTAATATGGAGTGTTTGTCAGTTAGTGGAGCTCATATTGCGCATGTTTGCATGTATGGATTTTAGCGTGACAGGCCACCAGCTGTCTGTACTTCAGTGCTTGTTAAACTACACGAGGACCCTTCATGCTTGGAAGTGTATGCAGACGAATACATCCTTGGTGGCCAGCGAAGTGGTTGATTATGGGGTCAGAAATTCCTCCTGACCCTCTTGGACCCTTTTCAAATGAGTCCCAAGGCGCAGGGGGCAGCAGTCATATCCGATGTGTGGCTCTGTCCTTGCAAGAGACATATGCTACAACTTAAGTCTGCAGAATAAATCATCATGTATGAGGTGGAATGAGGAGGATTTCACATTAACCCCTGAATGCCTTGTACTCACATGGGATCTCCCTCTGGCTACACGGATATATAACATCCAGGGAGCCCTATAAACTCTTACACACCAGGATTTATTCTTCTTAAATTCCGCTCACTGAATGGAAACAGGATCAGCTCTTTTGCAGGGTACAAGGCGGGTATGGATGTCCAATGACGTCAGGGGAACAATGCAACGCAGTGAACGCGCTACCTGCAAAGCCCTGTGGCACCACCCATCCCTCAAGAAGGAACTCCCTCTGCTCCTCATGGAAATAATAAATCATCTGTCACTGTGGCAGCCTGGAGGTGTTGAGGTCTGACAGGAATGGATGAAGAAAGATCCGTGGAAGAGTAGGAGTAAAGTCAGTGTACTGTTAATTCAAAATAATGGGATCTAGAAACTTGAACTGTTGAGCCAGTGTACTGGAACAAGAAGGACAAGGTTTATTTAAAAAAAAGAAGAATAAAAAAAATACATAAACTGTCTCAAATATGAGGCTGACCTTAAAGAGCCTGGATTTTAATTTATTCTTCAGGTCTAAAGGCTCTCAACTCATGCATGGTATGGTAAAAGCTACTCTATAACCAGTTAGCTGCCACATTGCAGATTACAGAAGTGTTCATGGGGGTGCTTCTGGCTTCATTAACTCTGACTTAAATTGACTTTACATTGAACAATTGTCGCCCCTCTCTCTGTAACTGCTGCTTGTGAGCCTCATCATTTTGGTCTTCAAATGTTCGTATTAACCTGCTCTACGTGATCCTGGTGGTTTTAATTTGCTCTTCTTGTGCTTAATATGGAGCTCAGCTCCAAATTTGCCACTATAAACTGTTGGTCTCATGAGCTTCATTTGACTGGAGGTGAACACTATGGCTGATGTCCCACTCCCTTAGTCCACTTCTTTATACAGTCTGTGGGTAATGACTAATACAGAAACTACTGAAAAATTTGTCTCTGTTTCTGAGAATCACGGGAGACCAATTGAACGATCCCAGACACTTGACTTTCTGTTATAGTGCATTTTCCAGAGTGACAAAAAACATAGTAAGCAGAGATTGGGGAACTATAAAGAAACACAGCAAGGCAAGTTTATTTGTATAGCACAGTTCATGCATGTAATTCAAAGTGCTTTACAGAATAAGAAATACATTAAAGTCACAATACAAACAAATCAAAACATAAATAATCATCATAAAAAAGAAGAATCAAAAGCACAGCTAAACAGAACCGTTTTGAGCTTGGATTTAAACATTGTCAAAGTAGAGTGCTGTCTCACATCTGACTCTGGCTACCAGCAGGAGGCCGGTCCCTGAGGTCCTCAGAGTGTAAGATGGCACTACCATGTCAGAGATGTACTTTGGTGCTAGGCCATGGAGAGACTTGTACAAGGATAACCGCTTTAAAGTCTGTTTTTGGAGTCACAGGAGCCAGTGCAGAGACCTGAGCACAGGACTTATGTACTTCCTGGTTTGAGTCAGGAGCAGAGCTGTAGCATTCTGAATGTTCTGCAGCGTCTCACAGCTCGTTTGGAGAGGCCAGTGAGCAGGCCGTTACAGAGTCTAACCTACTTTAGACAAACGCATGGATAAGTCTATGTTAGAAAGTATACCTTTGATTTTTGCTATGATTTTGAGATTTCTAGCCTGATTTGAAGGATTCAAAGAGAAAGAGTGGAGGTGACTGCTAAGACTACTTCTTTGTTTCTGGGAAGACTGAAGTCCTAGTCTTTGGACATAGACAGCCTTGAAACAGCTGTATGACACTATCCCAGACAACTAAAATGACTAAGTGGGCAGGGCTAAAAGTTCAAACCAAAACTGCTCCTGACTCATGTCTGAAATCAGGTACAGGTCCATGATGACTGTATCAGATATTATTGACTTTTAAAACATCTTAGTCAGCAATTTGTCTCTAAGTGTGTTGTAACTCTCCACCTGGAAGGAAGTCGTGCAGTATGGGAAAGCTATGACTCTTACCTTTTTTGTTATCGAAGATATATGTCATGCTAGGCTTTTAATGTCTCCCTTGTATATAGACTGCTGTTTCACAAACTCATGCGAAGTGAATGGGCCTGTAATGCTTTTCCATCTGCGGCTGTAACTTTAACTGTGCCATCAACCACAGCCATCAGCAGCTTGTCACTACACAGACCCAGGCCTTTAAGAGCTGTCACAAAGGACACTTTTAGTACAGTGCAAGTTACTCCCTCCTCTGTATCACTGCCTGTCACTGTGATAGACAGGTAACGGACACACACGAAGAAGGAAGAGAGGGAGGAGTCAGGAAGGAAGAGTGGGTGATCAGAAGAGAGAGAGAGAGGAAAACAACAGAGGATTATAGCGTTTAATTACTGTAACGTAACCAAAACATGTCTCATATTATCCTACAAGTGAATGCTGCCATTATAAATATACTCCTCCACAGACAGTATATTAATGGGAGAGGCCGCCGTGACTGGAATGTGGAGCATTTCTAATCTAAGTTCAACTTTGAATCCTTTGACAGAATCTAAAATTGATAGACCCCCTTTAGACTTTGAAATTTCTTTTCAAAGCTTTTACTTCATCATTATAGTCATTTTTCAATGATAAAACATGTAAATAAATATCCACTGCTTGTTATGAAGAAATACAACTACAAAAAGCTTATCAAGTCTGCATTTGTAACAAGAAGTCAGTGGGCCATTCCTATTACGAAGATGTTTGAGCAGTTTACAAGTTTACAAGGAACACAATGCAAAATAAAAATAATGACCCAAGCACTTGTCTCCTTTAAAACACATTAAAGATGATTGAACGGTTTCTGTTTGCCTCCCTTATCCAGTCATAAGGCACTAAAGAAAAGCTTTTATGTGTAAAAGTCTCGTGAATCAAAACTTGCTTTATTCACTGTATTGTATTTCTGTTTGAGGAGTTAGTATATGGAAGAACCTGAACAATACCAATACTGTAGAAGCCTTTGAAAAGGAGTATAAAGCGTTATTTTTGAATGATCCATGCATTCAGTTTTGTTTATTTGTTTAATTACATTTTTTGTTATATATATTAAGTTCTATGTGAAATTGTAAACACAATCTTGCTTTTCTTTCTTGGAATTCTGTCTTTGTTTAACAGGGTTAGGTATTATAAATGCTCTTTACTTCAGCCTAAATAATTTAGCCCATGTCATTATCGAAATGAGATTGTCCATGTCCTTATAGTGCTGCAAATGTCCAAATAAAATATAATAAATAAATAAAATATTACTACTAGTACTTAATCAATAAACATAATGTGCTCGAAAACAATAAAACCAATGGAAAATCAGATCAGAATAAACAGCTTTTCCTGGTTGGAATCCTTATGTCTTGATTGTTCAGCTCCAGTTCAATTTAAGATCATCCAAACATATGCGTCTGTTTGACCTTGTCTAGAAGAGGCCGTATCTTCCTCCCTTTAGTTTCATTTGAGCGAGTGAAGGCCGCTGCTCATCCTAACAGCTTCTGGCATCTCCAGACAGGAATTCATTCTGTGCCCCTGTGATCGCATCGGGCTGAGATTTCAACACACAGGGAGCTACAAAGAAGCATGTTATTATTATTTTTGTAGACCGAGAGTTGTGAGGCCCCCGTCCCTCATCCACTGTGCATGGGGTTAGGGGAGCACTGCCTCTATCTAAAGTTCTTTGGCCTTTATGCTCCTCTGAGCCAAGCCATTTAAGGTGTAAACAACAGTATCAGGTCATACATCAGCATGAAGAGGATCAGCCCTGAGCCCTCCGCTCCCACAGGGGGAGCTCTACTGGCCAGCATATCTGACCCTTAATGCTGTGGAGGAGCACATCTCTCCTTTCACTTTTGGACAGAAAAATAAACAGATGTTCATGACATTATTTCTTTCACAGATATTACATAGCATGTTATTTTTAAGGGAATGGCTTTAAAAAGAAACATTGATTTGGAGCACTGTTATTTCTTCTTCTTTCTTACTTAGACATGTTATATAAAATAGACATGTAAAAGCATTAAACATACTATATCAAAACCAGTTTTATTGCCATTTTCAGTCAATAAAATTCTCACACTAGGAACTTGCTTGGGCAGTATGGTGCTACATTAAACAAAAAATAATAAAACAGACTTTGATATACACAAAATATACATTATGGCTAGAACAACAATCCATAAACATATTTCAACAGTACAAACACATACATGAAAATCTGCTTACAGCTGCTGCTACAGTGAAATTTCCATACTGGAGACAGGAAGTCCATACATTTCTATTATTATTATCATAAATTTTAGATCGATATTGCATTGTTATTTGCAGTGAGCAAAATGTAAAATAACGATATACATATGCTACAGTTTAAATACCCCCCCCAAGGACATTTGCATTATTTCTTTACATTCTAAGTGTGAGGCCTGATTTCCTTCTCTTTGCCTCTCGACCCATATCGTTGCAGGCCTGGTGAGTGACATGCACTCATAACAGCATTCTCCCTCGTCCAAACATACACACACACCCTGATCCCAGGTGGGTCACAGCTGTTGATAGAACCGCACCACTTTTCCCTTAAAAATACCTGTGCTGACACTGGAAGAAAACACAAACCCATGAAGCCCCTTTTGTCTCTGCAGCGTACAGCTGCCGACCACAGCTCTACTCATGGCATATAGTGAAAGACATAACCCCGTTCTTCTATTTCTATCAACATCATGAGCTAGTAACACTCAATAATAACCACACTTTAATTAGACTTAAAGGGCTAATATTACACTGTTTTCTGGTCTCTGTTATAATGTTGTTTCCTCATCTTAAACATACCTGGAGTTGTGTTTCGTTCCAGTCACAAATGTTTATCACACAAACCCTGCATATTTAGATTTTAGGAGTTCTTGTCTCAAGCAAAAGACGCTATGTTCCACCTTGTGATGTCATGTTTTAATACAGCGAGCGCTCCACTGTATTTTTAAACTCCATACACCTTCACTAGAATCACGTAGATGATCAGGGCTTGGACTGAGTATTTCTGATATGGCGATGCAGGCAGCAGATTTATTCAGCCATGTGTGAATGAAACAAAACACAACTCTGGGTACGTTTTTGAGGTGGTAACAACATTATAACATGGCTTGAAGCTCACAAGTCTAGCATATTTACTATAAAGAACTTTGCTTTAGTGTCAGTATCTTGGCTCAACCTGATCTAAAAAATGAAATATATCTGCAGATAAACCAAAATGCAATTCTAATAAATTAAATAAACAATTCTGATTTGATTAAGAAAGAACAAAAAACAAAAAATGTTTTGGTACCAGTATTTTTACATGAGATTCTATACATTATGGACAGGCCGATAGAAATATTTGATATTGATCCTTCCATCACTCCTGTTCATTCCTGCTATAATTTTATAAAACACAGGTCAAAAAGTAGTGAAAGTACCTTCTTTAGCTAGACTTTTCACACGCATTCACAAACATATGGCTTAGTTCACATACAGTGTATTGAGATCGTGAGGACTCAGGAGTGTGAAGTTCAGGCTGCCTTTACGACCTGAGAGAAAGACTAGACCGGGCTGGCACCTCAGGTCAACTCGTGTGAGGCTGGAATCAGTCTCTTATGAAACTGGGGCTCTGGGTTTCATTAGTTCTGGATAAAAGGAGACAATATTCTGCTGTCTCTCTTTTGTCTACTTCCAACAATCACAAAATTACAAAATAACATGAGACCTGTGGAAATAAAAGTGAAAAAATTCTGAGCAATCCTGAAATGCACAACAGTGGAGGATTACTCAAAAGTACATGAATCAATCAAAATACAAATCTAATGTTGAGGAGCCAGCATTGTAACTATCGACTCTATAAAGAAGTGGACTAAGGGAGTGTGCATTCGACACCAGTCAAATGAAGCTCATCAAGGCTTACACTTATAGGCAGGGGTGTAGTGAGCATGGTACTCAGGGGTACGCCGTCCACCCACTAACCCTAACCCTAACCCTAACTCCAGACGTATACGAGATATTAAAAAATAACAAATATTAAATAGCCTACAACTTAAATGCCAAACCTGAGCTATTGGCAATGGTGAAAACAACCTGCATAGGCTCGTGATATCTCCAGTACTGTCCTATAGTGACCTGAGACATGAGGGGACCAGGACTGAACCAGGACTGAAGAGGGAGGAGTAAACCAGAAGGACTAAAACAAGACTAAAACAGGTCTACACCAAGACTAAACCAGAACTAAACCAGGACTGAGTGTTGGGATGAGCCCAGAGGTGCGCCCGTGTAGACCGGAACGGCGCAGACCAGATTAGCGCAGACTGGACTGGCACAGACCGGACCGGCACAGAGCTCCGCGCCTCACAGAGCTAAGCGCAGCTGTCGCCCATTCACGCTTTGCGGACACCCTGCTCCATGGGCTCGAGGTTCTCTCTCTCTCTCTCCAAGTCCTCCTGGTTCAGTTACGAATCACGTACCCCCACTTAAAAAATCCCTACTACACCACTGCTTATAGGGGTGAATATGGAGCAAATTTTAAATAAAAATATGTAGATTATGCAGGTTAATACTCTTCGTATTAATCAATTAATGAAGACCAAAATGACAAGACTCATGACATAAATTTTTTTTTTAATGTAAAGTTAACTTTACCAATATTTATTCACTGTTGACTTGCATTGATCTTTCTATGTGCACAAGGACTCTTTTTCTCAGTCTCTTAGTGGGAATTTGTAGAAAAACTATATGTCATTTAAGTTCCTTTATTCCACACAGTGTTATGATTGATACAGCATGTTTGGCAAATAAAATTAAACATATCCGAACTTGATATTTAGCTACAGTTATACAAAATGTGTATGTAAGGTTTCCACTGTACTTTGTTTTACTAAACAAATCATGGTATTTTTCCACACAGGACAATGGCATCCAAATACCGTGACGAGCCCTATTGTCCCAAAGCCATGCTACTTAGTGGAATGGCTACAATGTGCTAGAGGGTATTCACTAGGCCATGGAAACTGAGAGGGGACACACGCCCATCAAAAGGACATGAAAGCCCCCAGCTCAGTGATAATTAGAGGACATAGCAGTGACAGCTGGCACAGGGCATGCCATGGGGGTCCAAAAGAGGCTGCACAGCTCTTCGTCAATGTGAAGAATGCAGAAAAATAAGTGTAACGTACGTCCGCACCTTGTCCCAGGACCATATACCATATATATGAATGCTATAGCTAACCTGCTTGATACTGCGCTCCAAATATGAAGCGAACTTGGGCATCCTGATGTTTTTATTTCGCTATTTTGTCCATAAATAAATTCCTATTCCTAATATAGAAGCTTCATTTGACTGAAACTGAATGATACGAATGATGTCACACTCCGTTAGTCCACTTCTTTATACAGTCTATGCCCTGGACAAATACCTCTGATGTGATAAAAGCAGTGTACCATAGGGATGCAAGATTAATCACAATCAAATCGAAATCGCATTTTTTCCAGTACTATAATTTCCTCCATAAACAGCAAAAGTCCTGTCTTATTCTGTATAATAGCTGACCCTGTAGTTTAGAACTGTACAAACATGTTCTGAAATGTGACTCTTGTATTTGTTTGTGAGTTCATATTTAAGTCTTTCTGTCAATTCTGTTTCATGGTTGTGGAAAGCGGTTAGAGGTATCAGTGTTTTTGTTTAGCTTTTGTTATACCATCGTCCATGTATTGAAAACACAAGCAACCAATCAGGCTGCTCTGTGTGATGTTCAAGTTCAGAGCAGGACACTCGAAAATGTCAAGCCAAGTTATTTATGCTGTTAAAGATTCATCGTGTAACTTTTTCTTATGGACAGCCTCCTGCTTGTCTCCACAGAGATGCTGCTTTGGGAGTTCCCCAGTATAGCAAAGTTCCATTGAAAGCAATAACATCTCCATGCAGAAAAACAGATGATGTACCCACCATCAGAAAAGTTACACAATGCACCTTTAAAGTAGCCAGGCTGGTGCCACCTAGTGCCTCCACTCGAGCAACTAGGTCAGGAATCGGAAAACTCTAGACGGTTTGCAAGAACCCCGGAAATTGTAGACCGTGCACCAGCCAATCAGCGAAGAGCTGTGAAGCCATGATGTCAAACTCAAGCGTCTGTCTGTGTCCCATTTGTGGTACAGCACAACAGTAAACAAAGCGGTCAAGATGGATGTAGACGAAGCCATACATTCTGTCTTGGCAATGATTCCTGAGATCGAGGATTTAAAGCTGGAACAAAGAGAATGTTTGGTGAATTTTATCAAGGGGAAAGACATTACTGCCCTTCTTCCTACGGGATTTAATGCATTACGTATGTCACGACCAAACAGCAGCTACTGGTTAAATTAAAAAAGTTTCCACCTACCGTCAAGCAAACAAATTCTAATGCTGCCAAGTCAGACAGTTTCCACGAAGTGAAACCGGCTGATGGATCAGGCTACCATTAAAGGGCCCATATTACACTATTTTTTATCTGTTATGTTTTTTCTTCATCACGCATGTTTAACACACAAACCCTGCATGTTTAGGCTGAAACACTTTGTGATGTCATGTGGTGATACAGGAAATGCTCCACTGTTTTAAACTCCATACACCTTCACTGGAATTATTTGGATCATTTCATCCCTGGAATTGCCGATCACTACTAAACAAAGGGTAAAATATATTAAAATGACCTCTTCATGACATCGCAAGGTGGAAGGGAGTATTTTGAGCTTTGGAGATGGAGACAGACTAACAATAGAAGGTTACTCAAACATGTGTGAATGAAACAAAGCATAACTCAGGGTATGTTTTTGAGAAGATAACAACGTTTTAACATGGCTTAAAGCTCACAAGAGTCAATTTTGCGTAATATAGGACCTTTAAATCTGTTAAAGAAAAGACATTAATCACACTAGGACCCATAGTGCTAAACAGTGTGAGGATTATAAATTCTCCTCACAGACACACAATGGCCCCAGAGCGGAGGGTCGGAGCCTATAAAAAGAGAATGCCTTTTCAGCAACTCAACTACTGGCACAGAGTTTTATAGTTGTTTTCCTCTTCCATTTTCACAGCCAATTCCAGCCTCATTACACCTGCTGCTGTGGTCTGTGAGAAAGCAGGCCAGGGATTTAGGGTTATTAAAGCTGCACTACGTAACTTTTCTGGTAAAGAGTCAGTCATCTTCTTGTCGTCATATCTATCTGCATCTGTTGCATTAAAGGAGATTTCATTGCCCAAAAATAACATGTATTCTTGTGAGAGTGTTCACTTCTTCACAGATCTGACCTGTAACTTGGCGGAAATAGATAAGTTTAATGACATTCTGTGGAAAATTCTATCTAGGCAACACAATAACTTTGCCATGACGACCCTCTACCAGAAAAGTTACTTACTGCATCTTTACATCTTTACATCTTTACATTTGAGATGCTACAGGCTTTTCGCACAATATGTAGCATTAAATGTGGCAGAAGACCTTCCAGAGGAAAAACATTGAGGGAATGAACATAATGGACTGTTGGATTGTGTGAAATTAACTGTTTGTTTTTCCCATATCCATGGAGACTGTGCAAGAGGCCAAGAAGCTTATTAAGGAACTCGCTATGGACCTTTGAGATGCTACAGGCTTGTTACAATATGTGGCAGCAAATCTGGTAGAAAACCTTTCAGAGCAAATACTTAATAATTAAGAAAAACTTAATGAGTGATGGAGTTGGATACAAAACTTTTTTTTTTAAATCAGATCATAAAATGAAACCACAGAGAAGCTTGAAGCAATAAAAACACCCACAGTTAATATACCATTGTCTCAGTTAATACAAGATTTCAAGTAACTCTGAGCCATCGTAAACATACAATGACTTGGAAGTCTTGTGAATATATTTTATGTGCATATTTTTGGTCTTTTCTTCCTTCAAAAATGAGGCAAAAGCCAATTGGACCTCAACTGTAATATCTATGGCTCTCTGTACTGTAGTCCAGCTGTAACAGATACTTCGAAGTTTACAAGTTTAAATTCTGGATCATCTTTGTTGATTCTGTAAAAATGCCTTAATGAAAAAAATAAATCAATTCTTATGCTAAGTTAGTTCTGTTTTGACATGAAAGTCCGCTTAAACCCAAGTGGTCTCAGTAAGACCTTGTGGTAAGCTCTGACTCTCCACCACGTCTAATGAACATAGTGCCCTTAAGCAAGGCATTTAATCCTCGCTGGTCCAGTCTGGCTGCGTGGCTCCCTAGTGTAAACATATGCAGCCGTGTGAATATGCAGAGTACAGTGCTGTCTTAGAAACTGTGAAGACTGGGTTAATAAACGGGAAATGGAGTCAGATTTGGCAGAGAATTGTTAGTTTTATCTCAGTAGGACATAATTTAAAGGTTCCATATATTCTGATCTATGTTATAATGCCTTTTTCTTATCAAAAACATACCAAACATGGAGTTGTGTTTTATTTCAACACACAAATCCATTGTGTTTTTAAACTCCATACATCTTCACTGGATTCATTTGGATGATTTCAGCCCTGGAATTGTCTACTGAACAAAAGGTAAAAGGTAATATCTTTGAACTTTTGAAGAACCCATTATTACCACGTTAAACTCAAGCAAGTAAGTAGCTCTAAAGTAACATTGGCAGCGTTCTCTCCTAGTATAATTGATTGCAGTAGTATAATTTTATTATAATTTCTGCTTAGGGCCCACCATCTGTTTGTCTCCATTGATATATTGCCTTGCCTGGAATAGTATGGTATTAAACATGCTAGTAGTAGGTAGGTGGTAGGTATTTTTAATTGCCTAAAACCTGGCCAGATAGCATCAGCTGCTTGTTTCCATGGAGATAGATATGTTTAATGCCATACTGTGGAACATTCCAGACAAAGCAATATCCATCCATCCATCTATCTATCCATCCATCTTCCACTTTATCCGGGGCCGGGTCGTGAAGCAATAATGTTTCAAGGTTTCAACATTTAAAGTACACTTTTGAAGTAAATGGATCTATGGTTGTACGGTAGTAGTATCTTATTTGTTCTAGTAGTAGTTGAAATATGGTTAGATTTTACAGTCAATTCTATCCAATTACTTGCCTGGAATTTACTTTTTCAGATGCAAGGGGACCACATGTGTCCCTCATTGCCTAATCCAGCTGTCAATCACAGCTGTTTGAAAACAGGGAGCTTCACAGGTGACCAGACTCACATCTATGTAAAGTATTGAAGAAGGTGCTGTGTTGGCAATCCAGCCACACAAAATAGGCACCTCTCATCTTTTTATTCCTATAAACTCTTGTTAAAAATTTATTCAATCTGCTGTACAATCTGCAGTGTTATTATTCTCAACTCTTTTACAGCTCAGTTTTAAAGTCTGTCACACGCTTCACCTCTTGACTTCATCCAGACTGTTTCCACTCTAGCTTCTCTGCTCTTTAATACAGTCCCAGTGAAGCCGTTTCTAAAAGTTCATTCCACTTTTGGGTTTTTAGGAGCAAGCAGTATCACCTAACGCCTGCCTTGTCATCTGTGGGACCGGTGTGAGGAGAGAAAGGGGGTCACGTCTGGATTTGACCTGTTGCAGAGGCTGAGACAGACCAGATGGGCCGTTGTAAACTCTGAAAAGGTGGGTGTCCCTCTTTCTGTAGTCACATAGAAGCAGTGGTGAAAGAAATACTCAGTTTGGTTACTTAAGTAAAAGTGCAGATACCAAAGATATATTCAAGTAAAAGTATCACATGAAAAAATCAAATTATGTAAAAGTATTAAAGTACCTGTTTAAAATATATTTAAAGAGTAAAAAAGTAAAATTTCACGCAGATTTTGAGGTCTTAAAGCTTCTATGAGAATTTATCTTCAAGCTGTTTTTATTTCTGTTTTTTTGTTTGCTCAAACTACATGTGTTAAAAACAACTCCCAGCAGGTCTAAAGCAACAAGAAATACGTTTACTTTTTTGCCCTGTTCAAAAATATAATGGAGTAGAAAGTACAGATGTCTGCTCTCAAATGTAATGAAGTAAAAATGATCCACTTTAAAATGTACTCAAGTAAAGTACAGATACATAAAATTTATACTTAAGTACAGTACTTTACTACTTTTACTTTGTTACATTCCACCACTGCATATAAGCCAACAGAGGTGCTTTTGGTGGAATTTTTTAAGACTTGACGAAATCTCTGCTCCTTGTGCCTCACCAGTGTTTAGTGTCACTATAAGGAGCTTTAAAGATGAAGTCAGACTTTCTTTTAATCTTGGGAATAACTAAAGAAACGTTTGAATAGAGCAGAGACAAAATTCAGCTCTCAATAAGGGAATGGTTGTAAAAGTTTACAGTTCAAGGTTGTGGATAAGGACAAACTTTGGTTGAACTGAACCTCTTATACTTGTAGATGAGATACAGACGATGGGAACTCAGTGAATGGTTCCATGTGACAGACAGAGCATTTCTAAATGACTCACAATGGTGATGCCCAAGTTTATCTTGCAAAAAAAACCTTGAGAAAAAACAAACAAACTTGAAAAGCATGTATTTGAACACACCTCTCCACAGATCTGACCTGTAATTTGGCTTTGCTTGGTGACATCACCTGCTTGCCTCTGTAGCATTATATAAGTGTAATGTCATGATACTATAAAACATTCCAGTCAGACTAGTAACCGTGGTATAAATGGACATAACTAACTTGCCAGCCGCCTTGTTCCAAGTGCTTCTTGCTCCATCAATTCGTAATTTTGGTTTTGCTCGGTTTTAAATCTGCTCCGCTAGCCCCGTGAGCTTTATTTGACTGGAGCCAAACGCTATGGGTGACGTCACACTCCCTTACTCACATTTTTATACAGTCTATATATCAAGGAGTTTCACAGTGCATCTTTAACATTTCATAACATTTCTTGCACATTTATTATTATTATTATGCTATGATAAACCAGTTAAATTTTTATTTGATGATGGAGTCTTGTATGAACAAACATACATCAAATGAATATACTTTTTGGCTCTCCCATCCTGACTTTATCATGAATAAGAAATGCTTTTGTATACATACCATACCTTCTGAATGTGGTTCCAGATGAAACAATAGCCTACATGTGTCCAGGCCTTAGACGGGCACCAAAATACAATGGTTTATTTTATTCTCCAAAATTACTAAATCGCATGTCTTGATTTAAAGTTGAATAAGCAATACAACAATTTTACGTTGGCGAATCCTAAGCCCATAATTATATGACATGAGTATTAGAGCTTGAGTGCAGTGTCTAGTTTTGACAGAAAAGTGACATTGTAATTATTCCTCACGGAGTCTGTGGCCAACTCCATCCACACAGGCTCTTGGAGCTTTAAATCACCAGGGATTTTCTGGTTGGAGCTGTTCCGCGTCCTCCTCCAACTCAACTGTGTACATTTGGACACTGATGAATCACAGTATTATTAATTATCCAGCCACCAGGTCAGCAGCTCCATAAATATCCCAGAACTGACGGACAAATCTGAACCAGAAAAACAGGCAGGGCTCTGCTGGTTTGAGGGGAACTGGAAGTATTCTGGATTAGTGGGATATTACTCCAGAGAAGTCCTGTCACTTATAATGGTTTTTGCCGGAGACGCTGATTATAAGAGAAATAGAAAGTGAAGGAAAGGGAAAGAGGAAATTCATGTCTTCATAGCTTTTGACTGACTTTTCAACATGTAATTGTGGTGTTGGAAAATGTTACAGTGTTATTACTACTGGGACTTTTTATGCCACAAGACTTTAGTTTTAAAGGGCCAATATTACACGATTTTCTAATCTATATTATAATGTTGTTTCCTCATCACAAACATACCTGGAGTTTTTATTTGTTTCATTCACACATATGTACCACACAAACCCTGAGATCTTCTCTCAAAATACACTCTGGTCCACCTCGTGACGTCACATGGTAATACAGGAATACAGGCATTTTTTAAAAATAATTTGGATATGGATTTTTTTAAAATTAATTAATCATTGCATTTATATAACACCTTTCAAGATACCCAAAGCGCTTTACAGTTCATTATTCATTCTCTCAACACTCAGTGATGGTAAGCTACTACTGTTGCCACAGCTGCCCTGGGGCGAACTGACGGAAGTGAGGCTGCTGATCTGCGGTATCAGCCCCTCCAACCACCACCAACACTCACGCACACACCACTTTCTTACTAGGCAATGTGGGTGAAGTGTCTTGATTTCCTATTTTTACTTAACTAAAGGCAAAAGGTAGATAACTTAAAAACAACCATTACATGACATCACAAGGTGGAACAGAGCATTTTGAACTTTAGAGATGCTGACTAATAATAAAGACTCAAAGGTTACATAATAAAGGGTTACTGTGAATGAAAAAAAAAAACAACTCCAGGAAACTGCATTATAACATACCTTACAGCTCACAGGAGTCAATTTTGCACAATATAGAACCTTTAAATCTAAACTTAAAAGACAACTACAAAAGTTGTCTGTATCTCCTTGAGTTCAGATGGGTGTGATTGACAGGTGGATTAGCCAATCAGGGTCATGCATTGTTTGCAGGTATGAAAACAAATATGGCTGTTTACAAAACAGGAAGGAAAAAGATATCAGAGGGGACTGAAAATACAGATAGAGAGATCATTCTGGACTTGCCAGGCAAAGCATCCAGTGGAGTTTATAGTTTATCTTGGCTGGACCCAGACTAATGCCTGATAATAAACAACTTCCCATGTGGTGTTTTCGTAAGAGTTAAGAACATCATACTATCTTATATGTGTGTAAAGGACTCCTCAGACAGTGTTGTTTTTAAAGAGGTGCAGTGGTGGGAGAGGCACTCAATTTTGTTACTTAAGTGAAACTACAGATACATGAGCAAAAAAGTAAAAGTGTCACATGAAAAACTCGACTTAAATAGGTCTCAAGCAATAATAAAAAAATACTTTTACTTTTCAGTCCTGTTAAAAAAATGTTGTGAAGTAAAAGTATCCACTGTAAAATGTACTTAAATAAAGAAAAAAATCAACTACATTTTTACTTAAAGGTCCTATATTACACAAAATTTACTTCTGTGAGATTCAGGGCATGTTATTATGTTGTTCCCGCATCAAAAACATACCTGGATTGTGTTTTCATTTGAGTGACCTTTTGTTATAAGCTTATCTACATCTCCAAAGCTCAAAATGCTCCACCTTGTGATGTATTGTCATGTAGTGGTAGTTTTTAAGTTAACAGCTACTGTACCTTTTACCTTTTGTTTAGTAGAGATTGGTAATTCCAGGGCTGAAATTATCAAAATGATTTTAGTGAAGATGTATGGAGTTTAAAACACAGTGGAGCACTTCCTGTATCACCACATGACATCACGAGGTGGAACAGTGTTTTCAGTCTGAGAGAAAAACTAAGCCTATGGCTACGTTTACACTGAAACGAATCACCGTATCACCGTATCGGAAACGATCTGCGTCCAGACATGTTGTTTCTGTGTCCGCAATCCTTCCCTATCCACACAGCTTTGAGTATATTTGTTTAAATTTTACAGAAACAAAACTTAAAACCGCATGGCTAATTTGCATAAACTAAGCGCACAAAAAACAGCTTGCTATTGTGTGCTGTTCAGTTTCTGTTGGACTAAAGGAACACAACTCAGTGGATTATATGTGTTCTTTCTGTGACAGAGGGATGTTCTGCTAATGGTGAGTTTGTGCTTCTATCACGTTGAAGATGGTTCATGTTAAACATTTCAGAGATTATACGTCTGCAGGTCACACACATAGACCATATATATGAATGGACATATTCTAGCCTCTTAACGTTTTGGCGGTGAATTACTTCGCGGTTCATAGACCTACATCAGCGTATCAGGGTTTTCAGGCATCCACAAAGTGCCGGATCAGATCCGTATTCAAATGAATTCATGGAAGCTGGCGGCACCAGATCGTTCCTTCTCTGGAGCCATTTTCAATTGGATTAGTGTGGACGAACACTGCATCTGCAGCGAAAACAACTCGAATACGTACTAGTGTGGATGGCGCCTAAATATGCAGTGCTTGTGTGTTAAACAAGTGTGAATGAAACAAAACACAACGCCTGCTGATGTGGAAACAGCACTATATACTGTATATCTACAGTATATATACCATAGATCAGGGAAAAAATGTAATATGGGCCTTTAAGTACTGTACTTTTACTTTGTTAAGTTTCACCTCTGTAGAGGAATCAGACTTGTTGTCCCACCCACCAAGGCAAACAACCGCTATGAGTCACATCAAAGAACCAGGGGACCACCTGAGGGGCCCAAACATCCCAAACTGAAACCAGGCTGCATTTCACATGAACAAATTGCTGTGTTTTTACCTCACCCTGGCACACTGCTGTCAGCTGTCACTATAACTTTAGCGCTGATCAAAATAGGCATAACATGTATCGGCTCTGAGCATCCTGTTGCTGTGAGACCAAAATATTCCAGATATCCGTTTGTTGACTCTGTTCAAGCCGTGATTTGTAAGCCTGCATTTGGTCAACACCAGTCAAATATGAGGTGAGTTTATTTGAAACTCTAAACCCCTCTTCAATTGCACCTAAGCTCGTGCGTGACACAGTTAGCTTGCTTAGCTAAACAAACAAATATATTTCTACCTCCAGTTGCTAATCATATACATATTTAGTAACTGATGATTGCATTTTTAATAAGTGCAAAACAAAAATGCTGTTGGCTTCTACATGTCAAAACATTTGTACAGCTCACAGAAGCGGCTGAGGTTTTGGCTAGTTTTTATTTTAGACTTCAGCCTTCCAGAGCCAAACAGTGGGGGCATTAACAGTAGGGCCTGTCACCGAGTCACTCCTCTGCCTGGGTACGGAGGTGTGGTGAGATGATTCATGCTGCAGACAGAGCCGATGTTACACCTCCAGGACAGTCTTATCATTGTACCATCTCATTAGACCAAAGTAGACACATGATAGTATTTATTTATTTGAACAGCCACAGTGCACATTTAAAGTCCTAGATTACTCAAAAGTGACTCTTACGAGCTTTTAGCAGTGTTAGAATGCTGTTTCCTTATCAAAAGCATACTGAGAATTGTGTTTTGTTTCATTCACACGTTTGTGTCACCCTTTATTTTCTCCTGAGCGCCAAATGCTCTGTTACACCTTGTGATGTCATGAATCTTTTGCTACCTTTTGCCTTTAGTTGAGTAAAGATCGGAAATTCCAGGGCTGAAATTATCCAAATTATTAAAGTGAAGGTATATGGAGTATAAAAAACAGTGGAGCACTTCCTGTGTTACCACCTGACATCACAAGGTAGAACAGAGTGTGTAAATATGCAGGGTTTATGTGTTAGACGTGTGAATGAAACAAAACACAACTCTAGCTATGTTTCTGATGAGAAAAGAACATTACAACATACTGTATATCCAAAAATAGTGCAATTTGCACCCTTTAAATATTATTTACAAGTACAATATTGGTCACATTTATGCATAGGACAGAGACGTGTATGGTCAGGTTCATCAAAATAATATAGTAAAAAGCAATGGTGTAGTATTTGGGGCCCAAAGTGCCCCATCACAGGCTAGGGTGTCCCCACCTAGCCCAATTCATCAGCTGGTTTCGCTTTGTGTAAAAGGATGTGTTCGTTCGATGTTAGGCGGGTACTTTTTTTATTTAACCTATTACTGTTATTTGGTCGTGACGTATGTAATGCTCCAGAACGCTCAGTGCTGGCACTACAGCAAACAAAGCAGAGAGTGAACATGTCTGTCAACAATCATTGTCGTTTCTGTGAGGTGAACATGTGAATTAAAGGTGCAATAAAAAATGCGAAGTTTGTATTTGACAAAGGAAAGTCCAAATGAGGATAGCATATGCAGTCTGCTATTGCAACTCGGGTTGGTTCAGGTCTTCGCTGGTCGGTGCGCAGTCTACAACTTCTAGGGTTCTTGCAAACTGTCCTAGTCACTGGAGAGAAATGAAATTGAGTGGAGGCACGAGGTGGCACCAGCCTGACAAGTCTCCAACAACCCTGTCCCCAATTTCCACCTTACCAAATTGCGTCCCCCCACACCCAGTTCCACAACATTCTAGTTGGAGGAAGGGGGGGACCAGAGCCAGACTTGCACCAGGGCCTTGCATAACTACGCTACGCCACTGGTAACATGTAGTCATTCTGGAGCTAAATGTACTGTGCCATTATTATTGCATGTAGGATCAGTAAATATAAATAAATGTGTGCACAGATTAATACATGAAAATGACTATATAATGAAAATATGCATAACTGACTGTGATATTACGTCTTCTATGTCCTCTAGTGCCTTAGTCCTGCTTCATTTGAACTCCAGTGTGCTGACAGCATTTAAACCAGACTTCAAATGCCTTTTGTTGCTTCCTGCTTTGGCATGCCAACAGCCAAACTCCAGCATTGGGTTTTCAGACCAGTGTGATACTTTGCGGTGGGTATCGGCCTAATTACGGAACATCTTGTTTAAACAGCGATCCATTTTTGGGCTGACAGCTCGTATATGCATTTGGGGGCCATGTGTTAAAAACAGGCATCTTAATTGCGAGTAAATGAGTACAAGATTCTGAAATTGTTTTTTTTATTTTGTGTGGTTTTTCTATAAATTTCATTCATGGGTCATCATTCCACCAAAGCCAATAAAAGTTTCTCAGAAGATGCCGTTTTTAATAACTCATTAGAGTGTACATAAAAGACCAGATCGCAATGAAACAGAACTGGACACTTTCCACGTACTGAGTGTGGCCTGTCTTTCCTCCTGTCATAGTTTCTCCTCTTTGTTTTGAAGACTGCCCTGAGTTTGGGTTCATTTGTTCTGGATGTCGCCTCAGGACTCTTGGCTGACCAGATGAAAGCTGATGGAGGGAGGATGATGAGCGTAAGAAGCACAGTAGCTTACCATGTGGCTAATGGCCAGCTTCTCCGCACTCTACACTGCAAAAAGTAATACATAGGAAAGTTAAAATGACTTAAATTAAGAACATTTACTTAATTTGAATAAATTCAACAACTAAAATGATCTACCAATGGAATAAGTGTGTTTTTCTTAATTCAAGGAAATTTTTTAGATTTTGTTTTTATTTTAAGTGCAAAGAGTTGTTTTTTTTATCTTGAGTGTAACAAGATGTATTATTATTTTATTTGCTCCATTGGTAGATAATTTTACTTGAAATTTACTCAAATCATGATAAAACTTTTTTAAATTCAAGTAATCTTAACTTGACTAGATTTTAGTTTGTGCAGTGTATCCCCTGACAAGCGAAGATGAATTCAAGTATTCTGAAAAACACAACTTTAAAGGTGTACTGTGTAACTTTTGTCTTCATGGAGATGTTATTACTTTGCCTGGTATGTTTCACAGTAATCATCATATCTATTTCCATGGTAACAGGCAAGTAAAGCCACCAGGTCACGTCATAGGTCAGATCTGTGGAGATACCCTGTTTACTGTATGAATGCATGTTTTTCATTGAACTTGTGAGCAATAAAAACACCTTTAATTGTGAGATTTAAGTTGTCATACTATGGAACATTCAAAAGCAAAGCAATATCATCTCCATGGAGACAAGCAATTGACAAACCCCCCACTACAAAAGCTACTCAGTGTACATTTAAAGCGGGTTTTCCCAAACTTTTTTTCTGCTGACCCATAGTTTAAAAGTCACAAACCTTCGTGCCCCAAGTAAATAGAGATTATGTGTAAATCACAAAATAAAGGTGGATTTGACCATTACTGAATATTAATTAAATTAATTGCCTATTTGGACATTAAATGTGATTTATTTTTCTTTTCAACATTCAATTGAACCAGCAATATTGGAACAAAATAATCAATAAAATAATAACAAAAAGATAAGAAATTATTCAAACCATGTCTTAACAGTTCAACAATTCTAATGAGATAGTTGTGTCTGTCTGTGTTTTTGTAGCGTGTTCCAGTCCAGTGTGCAGGAAGAGAGCGCAGCAGCAGATCAGTGTCAGAAATGTATATTGCAGACCTACATGGAGATCGTGACAAGGCAACCCAAAAAAAATCTCTTGCAACCCACCTAAAGGTTGTGACCCAGTCTTTGGGAAACAATGTTTTAAAGGGCCCACACCTGATTTTGTGTGTGCTAGTATTCCCCCAGTACAGATAAATTACATAAGCAGCTCTTGGGGTCTAAATAAGTCCACTAAACAATGTCTGCATCTGATTAGAAAGAATTTTATTGTCCGATAATGAGCGCGCTTTAGCAGGCTACGTGTTGTTAGCTTTACGATGATGCCAAAACTGCTCTGCACTGCAAAAAACAATATCTAGGTAAGTTAAAATGACTTAAATTAAGAACATTTTACTTTATTTGAGTAGATTCAGTGTAACAAGATTCATTTCCATATTTTAAGAACAAAAAGTCTCAAATCACGTTTAATTTTTATCTTAAATTCTAAAATGTGCAGTGAATAATTAGGATGCTCGTGATGCTTAAGGTAAGTGAGGAATAACTTGAAAATGATTTAAAATGAACTAGTTCTGTTTTTCACATTAAAACATGTACAGTGCCTTTAACAACAGCATATGGAAAATAAATAAAGAGCAGATACAAAGCAGACTGAGGCTTTTTAAACAAACTGGAGATGTGTTAGTGACACTATCCAGCACATGACTTTCCCAGTGCTTTGAGTGACAACTAATGACTGCATAAAATTCTGCATTAGCCCCAGTGTGAAAGATGATGAGCCAGAGAACTGAACCGAAACCTATAAAGTCAAACCAAATGTGCCTTTCAAGTGGAATGAGTTCAGTACTGACACCAAAGAAGCTGCGGGTCCATATCTGACAATTAAGATAAAAGAAAACAAAGCTTCTGCTCTGTCTCTCGGCTGGTTAGAGAGGATTAAGGTTAATTATTTCTAGGACTTTTTCTTCAGAATGACTCATTGGAAATGGTTAAATCATGAAAACAATTGAATAATATAATATCACCACAGAGAATAGAATGTTCACCATGTGTTGGGAGCCATTTTAGATTTGGTCCATTTTATGCTTGCTTCTCATCTGATCGTGCTAACTCAAACATGAGGACACCAAACATATGCACAAAATGCAAAGATGAAGCCAACGTTTAATCTAAAAGTTACATGTGGTAAATGGATTTTTCCCTAAATATGGATCCACTATATGAGTCTTGATCAAACCACACTTCTGAAAGACTGCAGTTCAATTATAGTTTGGAAAGTCCTCAAAGCAGTGATCTTGGAGCTGTCTAACCATTGTCCAAAGTCGGTTTAAATGTTTCCCAGCTGTGAATAGCCACTGTACTTCTGTTGTGCATTGCATTGTGGGACAATAGTGTCCATCAGCACAACACAACACAGAAAACTGCGCCACTAGACTACCCACTTTTACAATACTTTAGTCATTTGAATAGTCTGAAATAGTATCCTGTCTGCACAATTTCCAGTGGGTGTGATTGACAGGCAGATCAACCAATAGAAATCCATCCTCCATTTGTGTCAATACAAACATGGCGGCATACGAATAAAAAAGAAAGAAAAAAAAAAACTACAGAGAGGACTGAGAAACAGTGCGGTTCCCTGCAGAATCAACAAGCGAAACTCTAAGTAAATCTGTGGTCAAAGCTGTTGTTTTCTGATTGATATGAGGATATTTGAGAGGAGATATCGTCCACAGTTGAGAGACATGTGCAACAAATAAGCGACTGTGATGCAAAAGTGTTTAGTTCTGGTTTTATAGGTTGTATTCACCTGTTAAAGGCATAGTATGGAATTTTTCTTTTGGCGGGGCCATCAGATGTTATTGCTGTGCTTGGAATACTCCATAGTACAGCATTCATTTATAATATTATTGCTGAAAACATTATGCAAGAAGATGGAGACAACCCATGAAAGTATAATGGTTGTCTCCATGGATATAGATAAGATTAAGTCTGTACTGTGGAACATTTCACGCAAACATCTCCATATATGCTGGAGCAAAGGACGTGCTTCAGATAAAAGGCCTGAAGGGACTCAGTTTTTATTGATTAATATTATTGATGTGAGAATGTGTTTATATTTATACAGTTTTAATGCTGCAGTTTTGCTCTACAGAAGTTTCTAAACAACCTTCCAGCAGAAACGTTACACAGTGCAACTTTATAGCCCTTTGCTTTGCTTGCCTTTCTTCAGAGAACCTCAAATCAAAGACTGAATTACTCCACATAAGTAGTTAATCTGCTTCTAACTGTTTCTATGGAACTGGGGGATGAATAACACTTAAGTGAAATGCGTTTTTACAAATAATCTTTGAATGGGTCTAGATAATCCCATGCAGCTCTCTCCAGGCAGCACTGGGCTCTTTTGTGAAGGTGTCACTTTGGACTGAGAGGAATAGCAGCAGGGGGCATCTTCAACACAGGCCCAGTACAGCAGGACAACAGTCATGGTGTAAATGTAATCCACAGAAAGAGAGCTCAGACTCAGAGTTTAATCTGATAAATCCGACTTTAGGCTAACGACAGGCCACAGCAGGTATCCAACCCATCCATTTCCCTGCAATCAAGTCTGACTTACAACTCGCTCCCCTGAGGCTTCAAAGGACAGGCCTAAGACAGGACAACCGTGGTGAGGAACCCAGATGACAAAACATAAAGAAGTCATTTAAAGGTCCTTACACAAAACTGATTCTTGTAAGTTTTAAACCATGTTATAATGTTACCTCCTCAAAAACATACCTGCAGTTGTGTTTTGTTTAATTCACACATGTATGAGTAACTCTTTATTATTAGTCTGTCTACATCTCCAAAGCTAAAAATGCTCTGTTCCACTTTGTGCTGTCATGAAGTGGTAGTTTTCAAGTTAACAGGTATACCTTTTACCTTTTATTCAGATGAGAAACATGAAAATGTGCAAATGCTTCCAGGGAAGTTGTGTGGAGTTTAAAAACACAGCAGAGCACTTCCTGTATTACCACATGACATCACAAGGTGGAAATGGGTGTTTGAGAGAAGAAACTAAAAATAAAGGGTTTGTGAGTTAAACATGTGTGAATGAAACAAAACACAACTCCAGGTATGTTTGTGATGAGGAAACAACATTATAACACAGATCAGCAAATAGTGTAACATGGCCCTTTAAACTTGCTATACCTTCATGAAGACTCTAGATGACTCTCTTTAAAATACTCGCTGCTTTGGCCTAATTGTCTCACACTGTGACAGTCGCTGTACACAAGGTTGTGGAGAGGTCAAGCAGCCATGTCAAAAGGCTGTATTGATGTGACTGACCTTTGACCTGATCTCTCCAGACAAGAGGAGAGGAGGAAGGGGGGCTTCTCCTGGCAGCATATGTCCACAGTCTGACCTGCTCACACATGAAGCCATCACAGACCCTGATCTGCTGTGAGGTTATAACAGGACATGGACCTCCCCATGTTCTCCCCCCCATACTCCATCTCCAGAAACGCCTTTAATGTCTTAAATGGACACAAAAGAAAAAAAAACAAAAAACAAAAAACAGGGACTTTGTTGAGTAAATATGGAGGAGAGGCAGTATTTGATGACATGAACCCATTCCTTCAGAAAACTGTCTGGTTTCCATAACACTTGGAAAAAGCCTGTTCTTTTGAGAAAGAGCGGATGTTTCAGTTCAATACTCTAATGTCGCCACAAAGAAACATTTACAATAACATGCACTGCTGACAAATGTTATTTACTGTTTAAAGCATAAGCAAAATGCATAATTGATTGTATACTTCTGTACGAATTCATATTTGAATCATTTTAGGTTCATGGAATATGACATTGTAGCGAGACACTGAGTCATACAGCCATTGTCTGTTGTGCTCTGTGTATTCCACCAACAAAACACCATTTCTCTCTCAACACTGCGGCAGCAGTGTAGCAACGAGATGAAACTATAATGTAGAAAGGCTCTGAAAGACAAACAGAGAAAAAACATATGCCCCACCATCACGCAAAAAGAGCCCAGTGATGTCAGCTTTGCTCCTCTCATCTCTCAATACAAACCAAACCAATATCGCACATTCTTCCTCTGCTGTAATTTACGACACTTCAAGTGAAGGTAACAATTAGGACCGTAAATTTGTTGAGGAAACACCGAGGGTTTGTATCTCTGCAAACTCAGTGACATCGCCTGAAGCCTTCGGCTGTGGACAGCTCCCCCACACAGACACTGGATCAGATCACAAAAAGCTGACACAACAGTGAGGTGACCTCTGACCACAACAAGATCACTCCTCTGCAATGAAGAGTTTCCAACCTTTAAACCACAGAAAAAGCATATGTAAGAAAGATTCCAGAGCAGAGACATCAGAATAATGGTGATGAGCTGTAGAAGAGAATAAAGAGAGAAGTTGGATTATCGATTTTGGCGAGCTTGCATTCTTGGACGACACAGAATATAGAGGTCTTTGAATTACACACCTGCTCACAGTTTGGTGAGATGCACTGTGGTGAGTGATGGTTTGTGTGTGACCCTCACTGGGATCGGAACAAGATAAACAAATCTTCCCAGAATGTCAGTGCTGGCTGTTGTGGCCGCTACAATCACAGATCCCCAAAAATTAGTCACACAACAGATGGGCCTTTGCAAACAGTGAAGCATGATAATGAGAGCTTAGAAAGAAGGTTAGAAACACACAGATTTGAGCAGTGAAAGGCCAGATGCGCCCTGCAGCATTTGGAGATAATCTCTGTCTGAAATAAAAGTGTAAAGTCTTATTGGAGCCGGCTCACTGGAGGTGATTCAGTGACATAGACTTTCTGCAGGTGCTGCCTTTTGAGCTGCTTCTATAGTGAAATATGGCCTAACTCCTGCAGCAGCTGCAAAAGTAAAACACATCACTTCCTGTCAAGATTTTCCCAAGGAAAAGTTGGAGTTTGTTCAAACGTGTGAATGTAAAGGTGTATCTGCAGTCTTCAGCTCACACATAGAGAAGTGTCTGGAGCCTGGGCCTGACCTCTTTGTGGCCTGGTACAGTCTGGCAGATGGACTGTAATGTGTAATGCAGCAGCAGTAACCAACAGAGTCCCACAAACTCCCTGCAGGGCAAACGCCAATAAAGAGCCTTTGTTCTGTGAGCTTTGCCTCAGTGTTAAGACAGACCCAGGCTCATGCTTTCACCTTATCTCTATGAGGAGCTATGCTATGGTCAACTGATTTATTAGTCTGTATCTATGGGTTTCAGAATGATGAATTAGGACTCATGAAACAACCTTTGAAAGGTGAAAAATCTTCAAAATGTTACCTATGAACAGGATATCTTACTTTATCCAACCAGGATAAAAAATGTCGTTTACGTAAGTTTTTATGCATCAAAAATGTCTGTCTGTGCCAATAACAGGTCACCTCTGTAATACCCATGCAACCCCAAAACAGTGTCAAATGTGTCTTTTGACGAGCCGTCTCCTAGAAATTACTATAAACCGTCTATCCCCGGTGTCTGTATTTTGTCTCTATAGGAAGTAGTAGAACTTTTAATGTCCCACACAAGTTGAAGGGAAAGCACAGGGTTTTGACACCAGACTGCATGTTAGCGATACCAAAACTCATAAACAAGACTGTTATTTTAGCACAGCTGCTAAAAATCACATGCCTCTTAGGTACAGAAATGTGAAAGACTTCAAAGTTTGGAGCCACACCATGTGATTAGATAGAAATGTTCATCGTTGTCAGTATTTTGTTTGTTTAGGTTGCCATGGAGATAAAAGATTGGTGTTCGTGAGTAAATTCCTGAGGTACGGCCTTATCAGCCGATACTGGCTGGTAGACAAGATGTCACAGCTTCTAATTAGAACTTCCTCCTCTTGAGGTAATTGTAAATGCTCTGAAAAGACAGAACAAAATGTGATCTGAACACCATGAATCATGATAATATTTGTTCCTGGGTTAAGTAGTACATGCTCCTCTGTAATGAACATGCCATAAAAACTATAAAAACTAAAATCAGCTGAGAAAGCATCTCCCAGCATGTCATGAGGAGAAGTGGGTGGAGTAGACAAAAATTGTACACATATAACAGTAACTTTGCTTATAATATTACTCGAGTAGAAGGTCAATAAGTGGTCCAAAAAAGCACTCAAGTAAAAGTAAAAAAAAAAAAATTAAAGAGTTTATCTATCTGTAAAAGAGACCCAGTTGTTCAAATAATTACATATTGTCAACATTAAGATTTTGTAACTTGCAGACTTATACCTTAGACTGTGTAAAGAAGTGGACTAAAGCACACTTAAAATCCTTTAATTTTCTCAAAAAAAAACCAACAGTGTGCTTTATGTATTAATTCTGGTTGTGCTGATTGACCTCGAACTGATTTTATGTAGTACACGGTGCTCGAAAATCTGTCAAAATATTTTAGTATGACTCTGGCAAGCTACGAAGCTGCACCGCTTGATGGATTCTTGGGGCATTGCGGCTACTGTAGTCAGGAGCCTCGTGGAAGGGAGTGAGACGTCACCCATAGCATTCAGCTCCAGGCAAATGAAGCTCACGAGGCTAGCAGTTATCGGGCGAATCAGGACGTGAGCTCTATAGTAGGATTAGGAATTTAATTATGGACAAAATATCAAAATAAAAACACCAGGATCATGTAGAGCAGGTTATAAACATTTAAGACCAAAATGATGAGTCTCACTGCAGCAGTTACAGAGAGAGAGGTGACAGTATTTCAATGTGAAGCCAAGTACTCAAGTAAGAGTACTGTTACGTCAATAAAAATATCACTCAAGTAGAAGTATGCTGCTAGAAAAGTACTCTGAAAAGTATAATGTCTTTAAAAAGTTACTCAAGAGTAACTACTCATGAGTAGTACTTCTACCTCAAAATATTTTCCTCTACATTCTGATCACTGTTTTGATCCATAACGCTGATTTGTCAGATGGAGCTGTTTACATCAATTGGATACCTCAGTTTGAGAGGGCGGAGAGGCCACGCTGAGAACAATGGGCAGTGTAAATATTTGATCTATGCTGTGTCTAGCTGTCATTACAAATACTGGTGAGACGCAGACGATTGCATGGCTGGAGTGTATAATAGTGTAAACAGCTTGTGTGAGAAATGAAATATGGTTTTAATTGAAGTCTAAATGTTTATACATACAGAAACAGCATCAAAGCCTCGCTCAAATTTTGTCTACAACTGTGGCTGCTATCAGAGCTTGTTAATAATGTTTACGCCTGGGGGTGACCGAATCTTCAGTTCTGTATTTTCCAACACACACAGTCCCTTTGAACGCGCGTCTGTCACTAAGAAGTGTCTCAACATCCACTTCTCATTAGTCAAGCCAGTTTCCACTCAGCGGCAAAGCAAACAAAACAATCCAAGATGGCAGAAGACCCCACACAGACTGCAGCGCTGCCAGAGCTAATGGCTACCTGTTCCAGTGGGAGTTTACATTAGATCTGAGTGAACTGGACTTCCCACTAAACAGTAAAACAGTTGTGTTAGCCGCGCTTGATGATTACTTGTTTTGCAAATCTGATCTTGTTGTGAGTTAATATCATTAGTTTAATCAAAGAGCCGTAATGTACTTTTGAGCTAAACAGTATTTGATATCCGATTAGAAAAGGTCTTTTGTAATGTAATCAATGGGTTTATGGATTTCTTTGCAAAATCTGTACACTGCAAAAAGTAATATCTCGGTAAGTTACAAGTAGATAAAGTGAACATTATTGTCATTTCCTCCATGTAACAGATTTTACACAGGAGGATTGAAATTGCGTTTCCCCAGAACTCCAAGACACATAAGACACACATAGACAAGAAATGTACGTAGATATCAATAATACATAAAATAAACGCAATATATAGACAGACAAGGACATATACATTTCCACAAGAAGAATGAGGTGGCTATTTTTGATGTATATGAAGGTGCAATATATAAAGTGCAGAATGTTGAGATAGCAGCATGGATATATGAATGTATGAAGTTCATAAAGCACCTAAATTTTGTATATTTTACTTCATTTGCATAGATTTAGTTTAATTAATTTAATTTAATTCAAGCAACACAAGATTTAGTTTCTCATTTTAAGTTCAGATTTGATGTATTTCTTATTTTCAGTGTAATAAGATGTATTTTCATTTTATGTCGTGTTCCATTAGTAGATAATTTTACTTGTCACAAGAAATTCAAATCAAGATACATTTTCTTAATTCAAGCAATCTAAACTTGGCAAAAGTGTACTTTTTGCAGTGTAATAGTGCGTTTATTTAGTCGCTGAGATCAGACTGAGAATGAATGAACAGTGCATAAGTCCATTAACGCTAGAACAATATGCCATTCATTAAAACTTCACTTTACCAGAATTAAGGATTTTGTAGTTCACCTCATATGCTCTAGTTTTGGGATTTCAGCTTTTGGTCTTGCATATGTTTGACTGAATAACAATGACATGGAAGTTCAGCCAACGTTTTTCCATTTTTCTCAGCCCCTGACTGCATAAAATCAGTGGTAAAATGTAACAAAGTAAAAGTAAAGTCATGTTTTAAAGAGGATACTTTTTACTTTCCTTTAACACAGTTTGAGGGTTGACTTTTTACCTGTATTTGTCTTGTATTATATTTTACCTGTACCTGTCATTGTCACCGTTTATCTGTTTGTGTACAGCACTTTGGTTGACTGTGGACAAAGTAGCAAAATAAAAACACCGCCAGGATCATGCAGAGCTGGTTAATATAAACATTTAAGACCAAAATGACTGAAATGAATGTTACTTTAATAAAAATATCACTCAAGTAGAAGTATGCTGCTAGAAAAGTACTCTGAAATGTCTTTAAAAAGTTACTCAAGTGTTGTTTTTAAAGTGTTCTAGAAAATAAAGTTGAGTTAAGTTGAGTACTTTTACTTCACTACATTTGAGACCAGGTATCTCTACATTCTGCTCCACTACATTTTTGAACAGGACAAGTAAAAGTATTTTTATTATTTCATGACATCAGCTGAAAACCCTGTAGTGTTTACATCTTAACTCAAATAAAAATATATAAATAAAAACAGCTAGAACGGGGGTCTCCAACCTGTAGCTCGGGAGCTACCAGTAGCTCTCCATCCCGTCCAAACAGCTCGCCCAGGTATGTCTGTTGTGCTGAATAACTCAAATTTGACTGATTAAATGTCTATTTCCTTTGTAAATGTATAATTTTGATGCCTAATTTTGTGCACTGATAACTAGATAATGGTTGAACTCATCTTCAGCTTACCATGGCTCTTTTGTTTTACAAAAAGTAGCTCACAGGAGGAAAAAGGTTCGAGACCCTTGAGCTAGAAAAAAAAAAAATCTGTTGTTTCAGTTGAACAAAATTCTGAAAATCTGTATCAAAATCACTACATTTGAAGCTTTATTAGATCTCAGATTATGAGCAAAATACTTTCACTTTTTACTCTTTAAATGCATTTTTAAATTTACTTAAGTACATTTTTTATAAGATACTTTTACTTGAGTTTTTTTTTTTTTTGCTTCGGTATCTGTACTTGAGTACTTCTTTCATCACTGTGAAAGATAAAGTTATGTGCACTTGGACCATTTCTGAGGATGACCTATAATTGTTGCTGAAATGTGCAGTATATATAATAATACATAACAAAATCTGTGCTGCATAATTCACTTTGTATTTCAGTAACATTGTGGACTTGTATGTATGCTACTATTCACATATTTAGTGTGATGACAGTTGTTTTCCATAATATTACATAAACTGTATTTCAACAGAGACATGAGCCTGCCGCTGGTCTCCCTCTGGCGCTCACAGCCCATCGCCATGGTGACGTGTGAGGCAAGAATTCTCCATACATATGCATTGTCTGAGCTTCTGGCTTGTACGCAGGTCTTAAATTCCCAGAAGCAAAAAGTTATTTCCATAAGCTTGTGGGGAACCCTGCGACCGCAGACATGCTCAGATTACTGTCAGTAATAACAGCTCAATTTGTTTCTTGATGTAATATCATAGCAGGACAGCAACACAATGGTTAAACAGTGTATTATAAATGACCTCGGTTAGCCTGGATATGAGCTTTCTGCTTACAAAGGTTTATATATTAGATTCCAGATCATGACCAAGTTTCCTTTAATAATACAGTAAAGTCACTCTGTATAAACCCCAAAAGCCAGCATCGATGGAGATTACTTTATTACAGCCACAGAAAAGCCAAAGAGACAGTAAACTGGATGAAGACACAGCCACAGGAGCTCTTTAGTGTTGAACTGTAAAAATACATGTAAATTCAGATCCAGAAATGTTTATATAAACTGGTTGGACATATATTTATTTAACACATAGAGCCATTTGCTGTGAGGCAGAGGTGCTAACAACTATGCCACAATAGCTCATTAATCATGTCCATAACTAAACATAATTATGAAGAGAAAACAGTATCTCAGTTGCTTTCTTGTTCTGCGTGGTTCTTAATTTTACAGCACTTTAAAGATGCACTTTGAAACTTTTCTGGTAGTGGCCTCATAATTATTAGCCAAGCTGGCACCACTTAGTGCCTCCGCTCAATTTCATTTATCTCCAGTGACTAGGTCAGTAATCGGATACACTAGACGGTTTGCAAGAACCCCGTGAGTTGTAGACTGTGCACCGGCCAATCAGCGAAGACCTGTGAAGCCATGACGTCAAACTCAAGCACCTGTCTGTGTCCCTTTTGTGGTTCAGCACAACAGTAAACAAAGCGGTCGAGATGTATGTAGACCAAGCTATACATTCTGTGTTGGCAACGATTCCCGAGATGGAGGATTTAAGGCCGGAACAAAAAGAATGCTTGGTGAATTTTATCAAGGGGAAAGACATTATTGCCCTTCTTCCTACGGGATTTAGCGCATTACATACACCAAATAGCAGCGATTGGTTAAAAAAAAGTACCCACCTACTTTCAAGCAAATGAATCCTAATGCTGCAAGGTCAGATGGTTTCCACGAAGTGAAACCGGCTGATGAATCAGGCTAGAACATCCCTGGCAACACAATACATTTCCATGGAGAGAAGCAGGTGCAAACAGTGTACCCTCCTCTAGAAAAGTTACATAGTGCACCTTTAATTGCACAGTGCTTAAAGGGCCCAAATTATGCCTTTTTATGATTTATGTTATAATGTTGTTTCCTCATCAAAAACATACCCAGAGTTGTGTTTTGTTTCATTCACTCATGTTTAATACACAAACTCTGCATATTTACAAGTTCTTCTCAAACAGAAAACTGAATAATTTAAATAATTTCAGCCCTGAAATTTTCTATCTCTACTGAAGTAAAATTAGAGATAGGAAAGTAAGTAAAAGAAAGTAAAAGAAAGTAAAAGTAGCTGTGTTCACTTGACAACTACCACATCATGACATCATAAGGTGGAATAGAGCATTTTGAGCTTTGGATAGTTACTCAAACATGTATGAATGAAACAAAACCCAACTCCAGGTACGTTTGGATATGACGTAACGATATTATAAGAAGGCTTAAAGCTCACAAGAGTCACTTTTGAGTTATATAACACCTTTAAATCAGTCTTATGAGTCAGTAATTTCTTTTTCCCAAATATTATTTCCATCTGACAGGCTCCAGGACAGCAGAGCGCAGCCGGGAGGATTAGAGCCACTGTGAGGAGAGAAAGGGCACGGGGGGCACAGGAAATGATGGTGGCCCCATAGAGGCAAGAGGCCACTACCACCGGTCCAGCTGCTGCAATCCTCCACCAGCCAAACAAGGAAAGTGCAAGGTCAGTACAGCGTCCACAGAAAGAGAGGGGCTGGGCACAAAGAGGCACAAGAGACACAGTCAGAGGGGCTGGCGAGCACGTGCGCAGAGGAAACACAGCCCAAAAAGAAAAACATCCATGTCAAAAGACTAGTTTTCTATAGATCTCGTGAGACAAATTTGGTACAACTTTGTGCACACATGAGAGAAATTATCTTGCAATTTTTTTTCTTTGTGTTTACGTTTGATTGGGACAAAAATGTGTTAATTGTTAAGGGTTACACCTGTTGAGAAGCAATGGTCTCAAACAGTAGTGCCAGATATTAAAGGGCCCATACGACACTATTTTCTGATCTTGTTTCCTCATCACAAACTTACCTGGAGCTGTGTTTCATTCACGCATGTTTAACAAACAAACTCTGCATATTTAGGCTGAGTTCTTCTCTCAAATAGAAGACCCTCATTTTCACCTTGTGATGTCATGTGGTAATACAGGGTGTGCTCCATGGCATTTTTAAACTCCACACACCTTCACGAGAATCATTTGGATAATTACCTGGTTTCAGCCTAGAAATTGCCAATCTCCTGAACAAAAGGTAAAAGGTAGCTGTTAACTTAAAAACTACCATTACATGACATCACAAGGTGGAGATGTAGACAGACTAATAATAATAAAGGGTTAGTCAAACATGAGCATGAAACCGAAAAGAACTCCAGGTATGTTTTTGATGAGGAAACTAACTTGTCTAACATGACAAGCTCACAAGAGTCAATTTTGTGTAAGATAGGACCTTTAAATGAAGTAAATTAGAAATGGTGAGGCCAAAATTCTGCACAATTTATGAATTATAAAATTTCTTGTGGGCCATATCTTGTGTCTCATGTAGAAAATATGTCTGATCTTGCCCCTATAGTTCTCCAAGGGGCCCACAGAGAACTGAAATGTGGTACTGTAATCAGAATCAGAATTTTTTATTACATCTTAATGACCAAAATTGACAAACTAGCAATGTGTCTTGTTGGTATGATACTACCAGTTCATAAAACAGTGAACAATAATAGTAAAAAAATAATAAATATAAGTGAAGAAAAATTAAAAAATAACAACCAAAAAATGTATAAATAAAAAAAAATAAACTGTGTATTCTGTAACTGTTTGTGAAATCTCTATGAAGATGTTATTGCTTTGTCTAAAATGTTTCACAGTATGGTATTAAACCTTTCTATTGTCATGTAAGCAAACCAGACCAAGTTACAGGTCAGATCTGTGGAGAGGCTCACAGTCATAATACATGTTTTTCTAGGTATTTTTGAGCTATAAAAGCACCTGTATTTGAAGAAATGTAAAATAGAGCAGTATCGTATGGGCAGAACAGCAAAGACAAGTAAATATATGAATTCTAACTGAAGCTGTGGGGTTGCTGTGGGATTTCCAGTCTCTGTGTAAGCTTGTCCTCTGAACTGAAGAGAGGTCGAGTGTGGAGGCTCATAAATCATACGTGTCTGCCCGGGCACATTGCTCAAGCATGTGGAGATGGAGGAAGTATGCCAATTCCTTGGAACGTCATTGGGTATTGTGGTTTTTGAGTGAGTGGACATTTGGTTGCATGAGTTCAAAAGGTTTCTTTTTTTTTTTTTTTTAACATGAATGAACAGGTACGACAAGCATGGCATAACACGTAAAAACATTCAAGGAGATATGCCTGGTTTTAAAAATATTTACAACCATCTAAAGTTATTCCTCGCTTTCCTGACACATTTCCTAGCATACTAATTATTCACAGCAATGACTTTCAGAGGCCAGAGTGGAGTTTTCCCATCATGTCAAACAACTAGCATGCTAACAGCACACCAGCATTACTTCCTGGTTCGAGGAATATAAAAACTCTTTACAATCACATGCAAACGTGGTCTTATTTTGACCTAAATAACTGCTTTTACAATATATCTGTAATTTTATTTTTATCACAAAACATGAGTGCAGGCCCTTTAAATGTTAGAGATATTATCTCAAAAATAATGTCTTTTGCTATTGCTTTACTATTACTATTTTCAAAGATGCACTATGTAACTTTTTGGATGGGGATTCATCACCTGGTTGTTTCTATGGATCTGTCATTACTCTGCTTGGAATGTTCCACAGTATGCCATTAAACAGTTCTACCTTACATGTATTCAATTACAGGTGGCTTTATAGCTCAAAAATACCTAGAAAAACAAGCATTCTGACAGTGAGCAGGGTCACCTCTCCACAGATCTGACTTGGTCTGGTTTGTACGTTGGCCGACCGGGGCCAAACGCACTGAGTAGAGAAAACAGCTTCAAGTACAGAAATGATGCAAATTCACAAACTCAAACACAAGCTTGAACGAAGTACAGAACGTAACTTAAAATGGGAAAAATAAAACAAAACAAAAGCAAGATACAAAGGCAAATGTATCATTTCCAAATGAGCTGCAAATAGAGAAACGACGTAAAGAACAAAACAATGAAAACCAAGAAAACACCTGTAGACGGAAAATGGTGCACGAAGAGCAGAAGTGCTCCAAACCTACAGGGGGTGATCTCAGTGCATTTGGCCCCAGTCGACCACCGCAGGTTTGGTCTCCATGAAGATAGAATTCCAGATGAAGCTATAACATCTTCATGAAAAAAAATTATAAATTGATGGACCCTCCACCAGAAGTTATACAATGCCCCTTTAAATCATTTTGAACACAACAATGTATTTTCATCTGGTCTTGGGTCATGCTCATAGTTTTACACCATGGTCCGTGACTTGAATTACTACAATTTCATTTTAAACTTGTGACAAATAAATAGATAAAAGTAAAGACATTAGCCTGGATCTTCATCTGGGGACCATCTCCTGTGCCCCCCTGAGCTTTAGGCCAAAACATTTCTTTTCACTCAATCTGGTAACCATGCAGACAGATAATTCTTCCGCTTTACCCTCCAACCAAGCGTGCAGCTCACAGCTCGCGGTGTCACTGCGAAGAATTACTCTTTCTTGTCCCTGCATTGCCACAAGTCTAATTCTCCCCTAACACGCTCTTGTTTGGAGGAAATGGAAGATCTGAGAGCAATTGAGGTCTTGGCGCTTCACAGAATTACGGAGTGCAGATTTCCGACCTGTTTCCCGGCTTGGAATCGATTTGCCTTCATCAGAAATCACAGACTCGAGGCAAAGATGATTTTTGATGCCAACTTTTGGTGCGCAGATGTTTGAATCGAATATGAAAACAGCGGTAACAAATGAGTGCTGACAGTCGAACAGGTGGAAAAGTAAAATTCAATTTGAAGTACGGTGCATGTTGATGTTACTGATATGTATGTATATCAATGGATCCTGAATGAGGAAAAATTAGGAATGCTGCCATAATGACAGTCAATACTATGTTGATCTAAAAAAAAAAGATGACATTTGGTAAAGTTTAAGGAAAAAGGCGTTCACAGACACAGAAAAATTACAAAAAATTAGGACTGTTGCCATAGCAATTAAAGAGTCTGTACTCATTTTTTTTTCTCTTTTTTTCTAAATTTTTTTTGTATTTGAGCAAAATTTGTCTTGCTCCAATACAGATATATTTTATAAGCAGCTATTGAGGTAAAAATTAAATAAATACGTTCTGTCTACATCTTACATATATATACAACAACAGCCTTATATTGTCCAATAATGCATACGGTAAGTGAAATACCAGTTCTTTTATTTTTTTGTTTTTCATTTTTAAGACCATAAAAATCATCTTTAACAATTCAAACTAAAATATTCTATCTTTTAAATAAGAAAAGTTCCTCAAAATGTTACATATACAGAAAGCTGAACTTGGTCTGTTCTTTAAAGCTGCTTTAATGGGATCTGTGTTGTGACCTTCACCTCGCTGCAAACCAGACCACTGACGACTAAAATGTGAGCACATGTGCAGACAGAATTCCTTGCATTATAAAAAAGAAAAGAATACCCAACTTTTCAAACACCTTTCACGCCATTGCTCATCCAGATGAAGGCAAGGTTAAGAACATAAATACTGCGATTAAAAGTCTGGATAAGTCACTTCTGATGGACTCAAGAGATAAGTTGAAGATCCATTGAACAGTCTTCATCAAAGACTTTAAGAAAGACCAGATGACAGATCTCAGGATGCACAGCTGCACAGTGTTCAGATACGGGGTTGATTTTATCTAATGATTTGATCTCATTTAAAGCTAATATGAGCCTTGTGTGGTCACAATGCAAAAATCAAAAACAAAACATAACCAACCACCTACTCATTTCTTTTCAAACTATATATTTTTATTCATCTTGGTGAAGGCCAAACCAGTCTCAGCCTTTTATTGCCATCATGTTATTCAAATGTTAATGTAAGGTTGTATCATTCAGTGGGATCTTAATTAGAGCCTGACCGATATGGATTTTGCTGTGGCCGATATGAAACCGATATAATGGGAGTTGGCGCTGCCGATAGCCGATATAATTGCCGATATATTTAGTGATGTAAAAATTCACTGTAAATGTTGAATTGTTTAAAAAACTTAGGTTTGGCTCTGGTGGATTTTAAATTGGGTTTATTTAGGCAACATTTATTGTTATTCTGCCTCTTTACATCATATTTACAGACAGTAGGTTGGCTTAATGGCATTTTTGCATCACATTCTAGACACTAGTGATGGGTATTCCAGTTCTTTTTAGAGAACCGGCTCTTTTGGCTCGGCTCACTAAAAGCTGCTGGTTCTTTTGGCTCCCAAGTGGCTCTTCAGATTGTTTTGTTGCAAGCAGGACTGAATCACGTCTAAAGCAGGACTGAATCAGGACTGAACCAGGTCTAAACCAGGACTGAAAAAGGACTAAACCGGGACTTATTTATTTTATGCTAAACTACAGTCAAATATGCTCCTTTTTTTATTTTTATTTTTTTTAATCCTACGTACACGCAAATTTCTCAAAGTTTCGTTTTGAGCCGCTGCCGCTGTCAAACCACGAATCTGCACGCGGCGTGAAGAGAAAAAAAGTGAGAGAAAGAGAAAACACGGCTCCCAATAAGGATCAGGCTCCCGTCGTTCCCTTTAAAGAGCCGGTTCTAAGAGTCATTTCGTTCGCGACGGACCCATAACTAGTAAAGAAAGTAGCGCTATTAGCCTTTAGCCGTAAATACGTGCGCGCCGTGGTAATTAATTATATGCGCAAATGTCATAATTCACACGTCTGTTCACAGCTCATTTACGTATCAGTGCAGGTCCAGTAACAAATATACGGCCAATATAGTCACTTTACAATAGACCAATAGAAAACAGCCTGTTTATGTGCGGGAGCTACAGCAGCTAAACCATAACAAATGACAAAAACTAGCTTCAGAGTCGACATATTTCCAACACTTACCGCTCATACAGGCTCCTCCTCACATCACAAATCTGCACTAATAAATGTCCTTTTAATCCAGACTCAAACTGATTGTCCGTAAAAAGAATATAATCTCAGTGTTTGGATCTGTGTCTGCGGGTGTAAACAAACACACGTGAGTGACGCGACTCTGTGGTGTGTTCAGGGACAGTACGGACACACACAAACAAATGACTCCGTAGATAAATACTGATGTGGAGCCACATATTAGGACATTTATCTGTCTGTAATTTGGATTAAATGAACAGAATGTAGAGAGTCTAAGCTTTATAACGAGGTATAACATGCCCACGTGAAATATCGGCCCCTATCAGCAACGATATGCCTAAAGTTGCCCATATCCGCCGATAATATCGGCCAACCGATATATCGGTCGGGCTCTAATCTTAATAACGTTTCTAAACTCTGAAAAGTAAAATTTGTGCTTTCCATCATTACTGTTTGATTGTGGAATTCTTTTTCTTACTCAATTCAAAGAATTGGGTTCCAATTTCTTGGAAGAAGAAATGCCTTTGAAACCTCACCATGCTTTTAATGGTATGTAAGTTTATTTTTTTGGCTAAAAAGTGACGTGGTGTGACTTTAAAGAACCCATATTATGCTATTTTCATCTTACTCTATTTTAACTTTATGCTATTTTTGGTCTATGATATAATATTGTTTACTCATCACAGACAAACCTAGAGTTGTGTTTTGTTTCATTCACACATGTTCACATTCACACACACCCTTCATATTTAGGAAAACACTCTGTTCCACCTTGTGATGTCATGTGGTTGTACAAGAAGCGCTCTGCTGTGTTTTTAAACTCCACAAACCTTCACTTGAATCATTTGAATTATTTCAGCCTTGAATTGCCTACTTAATTAAAGGTAAAAAGAGCTGTTAACTTGAAAAGTACTGCTTCATGACATCACAAGGTGGAACAACGCATTTTGATCTTTGGCGATGTAGACACATTAATAATAATGGATTACTCAAACATGTGTGAATGAAATAAAACACAACTCCAAGTCTGTTTTTGATGAGGCAACAACATTATAACATGACTTAAAGCTCACAACAGTCAATTTTAGTACCTTTAAGTGTTCTAGTACTCTAGTGTTAGTACTCTCTAAGTGTTCCAGTTACTGTCAAAAGTGGATGTGAGTTCCTGTGACCTCTGAGTGTGCACATGTGCTGGTCACCTCTATAGATTTAGACGGTACTCTGATCACCTGTCACGGTCAGAGAGGGCTGAGCAGCAGTAATTGTTCCACACTGGCATGAAAGCCTCAGGAAATCCCTCCAACAATAAACCCGCCACACTGGAATGTTGGCACCTCTCCGCTCCGACAATCCCCGGGTACTGACCAGGTTGTGCCAAGTGAAGGGAGACCACCTGTCCCTTGTCCCACTTATTTAAAGAGCCCATATTATGCTTTTTCAAAATCTATGTTATAATGTAGTTTCCTCATCACAAACATACCTGGAGTTGTGTTTTGTTTCATTTACACATGTTTAACCCACACATTTTTTCATTATTAAACTCCACACACCTTCACTAGAATCATTTGGATAATTTCAGCCCTGGAATTGTCGGTCTCTACTTAACAAAAGGTAAAAAGTAGCTGTTAACTTGAAAACTATCACTACATGACATCACAAGGTGGAACAGAGCACTTTGAGCTTTGGATGTAGCTCAAAAATGTAGACTAATAATACAAAATTGCTCAAATGTGTGTGAATGAAACAAAACACAACTCAACACAATGTTTTTAAGGAGGTAACGACATAATAACATGCCTTAAAGCTCACAAGAATCCGTTTTGTGTAAATGGATTAAAAATATATATAAAATATACCCTCAAAAGCAAAGAAATTGTACCCATGATAAAAAATAGCCCCAAAAAACACTGATTCAGCTTTTATATATTGAACAATATGTTGAATCGATATAACAAGTCTCGTGACAGGCCTACATGTGACGCAGCCAGGAAAGTCCGAGGTCGATGTTGAGATGGAGGACGGTGGAGGGGAGGGCTCTGAGGTTAGAGAGGTTTTAGGGGGAGTTTGGGGGGGGGGGTCTGTAGCGCTAATCCTTAGTTGGCAAGAGCAAAGATGTGTGAGGCCTCTGAGCTGTGGAGGCCGTCCATCACCCACAAGTGCTCTGTGTCCTCTCTGTCAAACGTGCTTAAGGAATGAGGCCAATTGTGCTTTGGCAGTAAATACAAGGCTAACAGCTAACAGTGGGTGAGGGCAACGCGTTTACTTCAGTTGGGTGAAAGAAATAAATACAAAAACAAAAGTCTTTCCCCAGTACAGATATAATGGGGTCCAAATGAGTCTACTGTGTGCTGTCTGCATTTAATTTAAAGACCTATGTTACACTAGTTTTTGATCTATGCCAGCGGTCTTAAATGTTTTTCAAGCCAAGGACCCCCAAACTGATGGAGAGCTGGAGCAGGGACCCCCTACTAAATATATGGTATGCAGATGTGTTATATTAAATTGGCCCTAGTGTCGTGTGTAAACATAGAGCTACTCCTATCGAAGTTGCTTAACAAGGCCAGACTTATCCTAAAATTCTTAGCTAAAATGAGCTCCATCTCCAGTTTGTAGATAATTGTAATCTTGCAACATTCAAATAAAACATTTTTAATATTTATACATTTTTGGTTCGCTCTGGGTAGATAATTTAAGCCTGAATTTTTATTTCCTACAAGGAGGACTCAAGAATACATTGAATAATAATGTGTTTAATGCAGCTTTGCACACATTTGTTTACGTGTTACAGAAGCAAAACTTAAAACCACATGGCTAATTTGCATAAACTATAAGTACTGAAAAGCTTGCTCCTTGTGCGCTGATCCGGTTAGAGTCTGTCAGACTAAAGGACTCTGGTGCTTGGTTAATACGCCCGGGCAGTGAAGTTGTCTGACCCCTTCCCGATGCGCAGGAGTACGTGCAGAGCTGAAGTTCCACTGTGCGTAAAAGTCAAAGTCAAAGATTTTGCGACCCCCCGTTGAAGACGGATCTATGCTATAATGTTCTTTCCTCATCAAAAAAAGGGAAAATTGTGTGTAATATATGACCTGTAATATATGATAAAGTGCTCAGAGAATCAGGAAGGGCACTGTTAGCATGCTAGTTGTTAGTTGCGAATAATTAGGATGCTCGAAATGAATTGGGAAAGTGGGAAATAACTTTGAACCACTTTAAACCATTTAACCATTAAGACGTAAATTCGGACACAACGCCTTTAAAACTAAACTAAAACTAAGCTAAGTAAATTTTAAACTTAGACAGACTTTATTGATCCACAAGGGAAATTACTTGGACACAGTTCAAATTTTGTTCAATATTTTACCTGGTAAGTCAATTGAGAACACCTTATTTGCAATGAAAACTTTTCTGTTTGTGTGAAATAGTTGTGGTGTATCTGAACTCACTTCTGAAGACAGATCACAGGGTTCCTCAAATGAAAGTACTTAGCAGAAATACTGTCAGGATAATCCTCCTCTTTTGTCAGGACAGTTCATTGTGTAGCTCGTGACACACAAGGCTGTCGTCGAAGTGAATTAGTGACAGGCCAAGTGTCTGACGCTGGAATTCGCTGTCAACCATCGCAGCTGAGAATCTGTGGTGAGATCTGGAAGACTTATTTTGATGGGAATTCAGCTGGGATCAGATCTGTGAAGGAATGCACAGTCATGGAAGCTCCCAGGGAACAGTTTGGTACACCGCAGACCAGAGGGCCAAAGAAGTGAGAACAAGAGGAAGCAAATGAAATGTACATCTTCATCTAGGCTTAACCAGTCCAACATCAACTGAGCAGCCACCCTTTCACTACAAGACTTAAACATTAGATGATAAATCTCTGTTTTATTCTAGCTTTTTGATTTATTTTTTTATTTGGTGAAGTTTTTAATTGTATATCCTGGGGCAGCACATGTTAGACTTCGACTTAGACAAACTTTATTGATCAACAAGGGAAATTATATAGACGCAGTAGCTCATACATCACAATAGTTTATAATGACAAAGAGCAAAAATATAAATGGTAATAATATATCTTAAATAAATAGTAAAAATAACAGGAGCCTGGTGTCAAAAATATTTATATAAATGTATGTACAAGTAAAATTATTGTATGTATATATACAAATAAAAAATATAGAAATATAGTAAATATTGAGCTTTATCTATTTATTTTGGGCAAATAAGACATTTACATTCCTTTACAATGGAATGTTACATTAATGAAATCATAGCAGAAATAACAAAAATAAATAAATTAATAAAAAAATTGGCCCAAAAAGGAGTGGGAAGAACAAAACTTATTTAATCCTACCCTCTGTCCTCTAATCTAACACAATTGGCCTTCATTCACATTTTTCAGACATTTTCCATTAAACTATATGAAATATTTACAAGTGTGGACAAAGAGTCACTGTTATAGTTTGGTAAATATAGAAATATAGTACAAATGACATAGAGGTAATTCCACAACTGTTTTCTAGCAACAATACTAATAACAAAGGGCAAAATATGTCAAAGTTGCACAATAGTTATGATTACAGTTATACTTTTTTTTTTCAGTTAATGTTTTTTCAATGATTGAATCTGTTACAAAAATGTGTTTCACGTAAATTGCCCCTGCATTTTGGATGGTAATAATAGTTGTTGATTGACTGTAGAGGTCTTCCATTTTAGAACTCAGCGCTACTTCTTTTGAACTTTTTTTTTTTAAACAAATTGCTACTTAAACGTGCATTGTGTAACTTTTCGGTTCCATCAACTTCTTGTTTCTTTGGATATGTCATTGCTCTGCCTGAAATGTTCCACTGTATAACATTAAACAGCTCTCCTTCACATTTATTCAATTACAGGTGGTTTTATTGCTCAAAAGTACCTAGAAAAACAGCATTCTGCTGTGAGCAGGGTAGTCTTGCCCCAGATCTGACCTGTAACTTGGTCTGGTTTGGTCTCCATGAAGACAGAAAGGTTTAATACCAAACTGTGAAACGTTCCAGACAAAGCAATATCATCTCCATGGAGAAAAACATTTGACTGACCCTCCACCAGAAAAGTTACACAATGCACCTTTAACTGATGTAAGTCTATGATGAATATTTTCCACAGATACTATCCCACCAAACCAAGACATAATTATACAAAACATGAAAACCTGACACTTTAAGGACCTGTAATAAAGTGGTTTCTTTGCCATTGAGTTTAGCAGATGGTTTGCAGTGTTGCCTTTGTTTACAAGAGACTTTGTTGCTATTGAACAGAAATTGTAATGATTTACTTGGCGTTAGATAATGATTAAATGTCTCTCTAGCTGCGCCTCACTTTGGTACGTGCTACAACGAGAAATGCAATAACAAATGACTACATGAAAACAACTGTTTATGCAATGAATAAACTACAGAAATTAATGTATTATAATTTATTTTATACAATTTATGGAGTATAAATGTCTGATTACAAATTGAATATATTTACTTCTATTAGTATGTTTATGACAACACTGTAAACGTAAAGTATCATTTGTTTGACCATTTTTTGTTCCGCTTGTTTTTAGACTCGCCCCCACAGTCTCCTCTATTAAAGAGCCTTTATGCTTGATTTATTTGAGCAGTATGACCCCAGTACAGATGTATGTCAGCTGTGTAAAGTCTGTAAAACGATTTACTATCTGGGAATCAGGAACTGCATGGTTAGCATGATACTTTTTGTTAGCCTTACCGTGACAGCAGAACTCTCCTCTAGCCTCTGAAGTCAGCTGTGTACACTGCAAAAAACAAAAATCTAGTCAAGTTAAATTGACTTGAATTAAGGAGGTTTTATCATGATTTCAGTAAATTTCACTTGACAAGTAAAATGATCTAGTCTGATTCATCAGCCGGTTTTACTTTCATGCAGAAACCGTCTGACCTTGCAGCATTAGCATTCATTCACTCAACGGTAGGCGGGTACTTTGTTATTTAACCAGTTGCTGCTATTTAATCGTGACGTACGTAATGCGCCGCTAATGGGGCTAACTGGTATATTAAGCTTTTCCCAAATCCCGTAGGAAGAAGGGCAATAACGTCTTTCCCCTTGATAAAATTCACCAAATATTTTCTTTGTTTTAGCTTTAAATCCTCGATCTTGGGAATCGTTGCCAGCACGACTTTTTGTACTTAAAATATGAAAATACATCTTGCTACACTTAAAATAAGAAAAACAACAACATTTTGAACTTAAAATAAGAAACAATGTTGCTTGAATGAAGGAAAACACACTTATTCCATTGATAATTTTACTTGTCAAATTGAATCTACTCAAATAAACTAAATGTTCTTAGTCATTTTCACTTAGATATATATTTTTTTTCCAGTGTAAAGTCTGTATCTATTAGAAAAGAAAAAAAAAAAAAAAAAAAAAATATATATATATATATATATATATATATATATATATATATATATATATATATATATATATATTTTTTTTTTTTTTTTTTTTTGAGAATCAGGAAGTGTATGATTAGCATGATAGTTTTTGTTAGCATTACTTTGAAGGCAAAACTCCGCTCCAGCCTCTGAAGTCAGCTGTGTAAAGTCTGCATCTAATTAAAAAAAAAAAGCCGCTGTGTTGTTTGAGAATCAGGAAGTGCACAGTTTGCATGCTAGTTGTTGTTAGCATTGCCGTGACATCTCTGGCCTCTGAAAGTTGTGAGGAGCGCGTATAAAACCTCACAACTCACGATGAATCATTGGAAGCTCGATCACTTTCATTTTCACGTACATACAAGCCACGCTGATAAAACAAATTTCTTGACAGTGAAAAAAAAAGCCCTCATCATTTCCTCATTTATTCCGAGGCATGAAATCCTTTGTTGGTTAGCAGCTAGCAAAGCCATTCTCTCACACAGCTCTGTAACACAAACACGAAATGAACGGGCAGGACCGCTCTTGTCATGCTCCAGCTGCACCCCTCCACAAAATCACACAAGCCCCTGAAAGGACAAATGTTTGTTTCCCTGAGCAGAATTAATGAGGGCATCGGATCCTGCCACCTCCCCTCTCCGGCTTGAAAGAAAGAAGTAAATATTAGGACTCTGCTATTTAGAAAGAGCTGAAAATGTGCAGGGCCAATAGAGGGGCAGGAGGAGAAATGAGAGATGCACTGGCAGCACATGGGAACTCACTGGCGCCCCTACAGGACATACTGATACTAACTTGCAACTGTAATTTTACGACTTGTTTAAAAGCACATATCATCTCACCTGTTGCAGTTTCAGCCAAGTCAGTTCGTTCAGGTCAGACTATGTTAAAATAAAGCTCAGATTAAAGTCTATCATGAGTAACAGAGCTTCAGACAGAGCAGTGCTTCCAGTTAGCGTCAGACCTCCAAGAAATGTTGATGACGTCACCTGCAAAGTATCAATGTACAGGCTGTGACAGGGACATGCGCTCCAATTGCTTTAACCCCTCACACTGACTTGAACCATAATAGATGTGTAACTTTCCCCACATAAATTTTCACCCTGTTTTTTTAAACTCTGCACTTCATTTGTTTCTGTCAGCTTAGGTTTGAACTGGGCAATGCAAGGCTTCACTAATCACTATTTATAGCTGACAATATGGACGTTTATTTGAGTAATTGCCCTGCTGCTTTGGAGCTACATGCACTTTTAAGGAGAGAGGCCGGACTCATGTAAAAATAGTGAGGAGAAAAAAAAAAAAAAAAGAATCAATATCTTAATGTTCCTGTTTGTGACTTTCTTGTCTTAAATTCCCAAATGTAAACAAAAAAAAAAAAGTATATATTTTAAACCAAAATACTGACACAATGCTTTATGGATATGAATTTCAGCAAAATTACCTCAATACTGTATAAATAAGTCAGCTGTGTAAAGTCTGCTGTTGTTGTGGGAGGGAGGGAGCTGAGTCAAAAGGCAAAGCTCTCAATTTACCAGTCAATCTACTGTCACCTATGGTCATGAGCTCTGGGTAATGACCGAAAGGACAAGATCGTGGATACAAGCGGTCGAAATGAGTTTCCTCCGCAGGGTGGGTGGGCGCTCCCTTAGAGACAGAGTGAGGAGCTCAGTCACACGGGAGGAGCTTGGAGTAGAGCCGCTGCTCCTCCACATCAGGAGGTGTTCCCCGCCCTGGGGAGGATGCAGGACACGCTGGAGGGACTGTGTATCTCTGCTGGCCTGGGAACGCCTTGGGATCCCCCCGAAGGAGCTAGAGGAAGTGTCCGGAAGGAAGTCTGGGAATCCTTGTTTAGACTGCTGCCCCTATGACCTGGAAGTGGAATAAAATGGATGGATGGATGTAATCTCTGAAAGTTGTGAAGAGTGCAAATTAGAATAGGTTAAAGTAAGAAATAACTTTGGATTCTAATGACTGGTTACTGTTTATGACTTTCTGGTCTTGAATTTCCAAATGTAAAAAAAAAAAAAAAAACACTTTTAAAATCAAAATATTGACACTGAAGTTGTTTGCAGACCTGGCTAACCAGATCTTGTTTTCTATTTATTTTAGCCTACATTCAGTCTGTAAAATTCCTTGAGATTAGGAATCTATAGCTGTAAGGCATTTGAGCTAAACACTCTGTCACTGTGCATATTTCCAATCACCCGCCATCCATATTAGGAACACAAAAATGTAGTTTCGTACTGTCTGTGTTGGGAAATAACTAATTACATGTACTGAAAATACGCTTTCTGAATACTAATTTTGAGTAACTGTATTCCGATACAGTTATTTTTCTAAATTAAAATGAATACATGGCGATAATTGATCACGCAAATTTTGCTTTTTGGCTCAGTATTAGTGAGGGGGAAAAAGCAAACAGAGCTCTTGTAATGGGTGTGTGTTTGTTTTTTTATTTCTCTAATTAGACTGAAGTTAATATAAAACAAAAAAAAATCAAGCTGTTTGTAATGATAGATTATGTTTTTTTCCATATATGTATCACAGTATGTTACACAATATATTATAATGCAAGTATTCAGTATTCTGTAACTAAATACATTTTCATTTCTTCCCATCACTGTACTGTACACGATATCTGCTGTTTTTTAGAGCACATCATAAAACATGACTTTAGACGATGCCCAGTCCAGTTGTACCAAATCTCCGCTGCAGTTATTATTTTATAGAGAGTCTTTTCAGAGTATTTAGTCAGGGTACTTAGTAAGGGCAGATTGTGACCACACACTGTTTGGCCTCAGTGTTCTGGGGAGCTGTGTGAAGCCTGTGTTTTGGGCTGAATACTGCAGTACACAGTTAAGTACTCAGTGGGGGCTGCTATATGGGCCACTAAATCAGAGCTCTATGGTATTATATAGTCACTCTATGGGTCAGACACAGCACAAAATGACTCTTACACACACTTTATTTCTTACCATAATTGTTCATTTGTTGACTCTGGTTTCCAAATACTTAGCTTACTGAAAGGGTAGTATTATGCTTCAGTTACTAAAGAGTTTAAAGTTACTAGGTTAAAATATGGTCTGGTAAAGGGGCATGCTGATAACATAAGATAACTCTTATTTCTGCTATTTGTCATTCATTTATTGTATGTTTAACTTTATGACCAATGATAGGAAGAATTTTTGATAATGTATTTAGTCACAGAATATTAAATACTTAAATTAAAATGTATTTTGTAATATATGGGCCAATCAGAGTACTATGATTCTGTATTCTGTATTCTGAATACATACAATACTTTGAAATGGAGTCGCGTATTTTAATTATAGAGTAAAAAACATAGGATTGCAGCTTTATGTTTTTTTTTATTTTTCTCATTAATAAGGTGCCATTTGAACCCAAAATCTGTTACTTCTAGAGATCGACCAGTATGTTTTTTTCCATGGCCGATGCTGATATCGATGGTTTGGAATCTGGAGTAGCCGATGGACGATATTGTTGGGGCAATAAATAGGCCAATTTTGAGTATTTTCCTCAAATTATGCATTTTAAATTTGCTACAAACTCACCTACAGCCTGTTTTTTTTTAACCACAAACATATAAAAGAGCTGTGTAGTCACGTTTTGTGCAGCTATTTCTTCATATTAAAGTGTTACACCAAAGCTTTGTGTGTATTTTTTAGGCAGCAAATTGACCAAAACAAAATATCGGCCTGTGCTGGAGATTTAACACTAATATCCAATACACTAAACACTCCAAATATCGGCCTGATATATCACTCTAGTTACTTCCCAACACTGTTTATGACCCTGTTGATGTCTGTCAGTTCATCAATTAAAATGAAAAAAAGTCTTTAAAAGTACTATCAGTCATTGTATATGTGTATAAAAAAGCATTAAAACAACACAAACAATGCATATTCAGTTTCATAGCATTAAAATGTCCTTAACTTTCCTAGATTTCTGTAGAACAAAATAACAAATACATTAGCTGGAAGAACCTGTCAACTTATTTCCATAGCTCGTTTAGTGTTTTGACAGAAGAACATTACATTACTATTAAGACGTCCAAATCATCTTTATTCAGCGTTCTCTTCCAACACTTAAGACTCTTTGACGTTTATGACACAAAAATTTGCTCTTCTCCACACCGGCCAAGTTACATCCCTTTTTACCATATTTGGCTCCTGAAATCTCCCACAGTTCGGCACCTGCTCTGCATTCAGTAGCAGTTTGTTGGTGATTGATGACGGTGCATAGTTTCCAGTGGGGCACTCTGTAGTCAAAACGTTGTCTTTTTCCCACCGCGAATCACCAATCAAAAACTGTACAAATCAGTGCTAACGTTGCTAATCACATATAATGGTTGTGTTGGCTGCCCTTCCTACTCAGGTTTTGGCCAAATAAATTGTATTACCTCATTCAGCCTGGAAATATGGAAGCAGTTACAGAAAAGAGGGGTGGGGTTTAAACTGGCTACTACTCAAAATGACCCCCCGATAATTCAAGTGGAAGAGCGGACTTCTACAAATCTGCGTAAAGTCAGGGCTCTCCTCGCTGTTTGGGCGTTTTGTCTATAAAATATAGCCCTTTAAAAGCGCTGTACGTGCTTTTTACTGTCTTCAAAACGTGGAAAACAGATCTAGTTCATTTTAAACAGTTTGCAGTGGTCCAGCGTTATTCCTCACAGACCGTATGCATTCCGTGCATCCTATTTATTCACTGCTCTGAGTTTCTAAAAGCTCTTCACAACTCTCAGAGACCAAACTTTGGCGGTTACGGTAAAGCTAACAACAGCTAGTAATGATCACTTCTTGATTATCAAACAATAAAATGCTTTCTAATTAGGCACAGACAGCAAACAGTGTGCTTATTTTGACCTGAAGAGCAGGTTATACAAATATCTGTTCTGGGCCAATTTTTGTCTAGCCAGGATGGTGCCACCTAGTGCCTCCGCTCAATTTCATTTCTATCCAGCGACTAGGTCAGGAATTGGAATACAGTAGACGGTTTGCAAGAACCCCAAAAGCTGTAAACCGCACACCGGCCAATCAGCAAAGAGCTGTGAAGCCATGACTGAGTCCCTTTTGTGGTACAGCACAACAGTAAGCAAAGTGGTCAAGATGGATGTAGACGAAGCCATATATTCTGTATTGGTAACGATTCCCGAAATCGAGGATTTAAAGCTGGAACAAAGAGAATGTTTGGTGAATTTTATCAAGGGGAAAGACATTATTGCCCTTCTTCCTACGGGATTTGGCATTACATACGTCACGACCAAATAGCAGCGATTGGTTAAAAAAAAAGTACCTGCCTATCGTCGAGCGAACGAGTCCTAATGCTGTGAGGGCAGAAGGTTTGCATGAAGTGAAACCGGTTGATGAATCAGGCAAATTTTTATCGGGCACAAGGGCAAAAACTTGTATTTTTTTTGATACTTTAAACATTAATTTAACAAAATAAAGGTGTTTTCTTACCATTTACTTGTCAGATAATAGTTTCTGTGCACATTAAAATAATTTTGGTCCAGTGTACAACATTTTTGTTAGGTAATACTTATTTAATCCCCTAGTGTGTTGTCATGATTACCAAACAAAAGTAAAATTTTAAACCTAAAAATAGCCAAACTGGTAAAAAAAAAAAAAAAAAAAAAAAAGGTACATCTTTCTTTTTTTTTTTTATTATTTTTTTTTTATACAAGATCTTAAATATACTGATCCTAACTGTGTTTTAGTCAAATGAGTTCTCCAACCTGCCATGGACACTTTAAAGTCTAATTTTAGCAACAGAGCGTCTAACAGAGCAGTGCTTCCAGTTAGCTTCACGCCCCCATGGACTGTTCATGACATCAGATGGAAAATATCAATATGGGGTTGGGTTTAAATATATATATATATATTTTTAATGTTCATTTTAACAAAGAAAACAATCGTACAGTTTTCAGAATGATCAATGAAAACAAAGTCCAGAACATACTACAGGAGGGAGGGCATCTGACATAATTAAATAAACCATACACAAAGAAAGACCACAATGTCTTTTAGTGACACAAAGGTTCAAGGTGTCAGAAAAAGATCTTCCTTGTGCATGAACTACCTCTGCATTCTGGATGGACTTTTCCTCTTGATGACATAAGCAGAGGGATTCTGCTTCACAACTCAGTGCTACTTCTAAATTCTCCAACTTTTTGTTTTCTTCTTTTCTTCACAACTTTCCTTTTTTTGTTTTTTTGTTTTGTTTTGTTTTGTTTAATCTGGCTACCACTCAAAATTACCCCCAATAATTCAAGTGGAAGAACGATGTCTAAAAATATGTGTTAAGTCAGATTTCTTTTCACTACTTTCGGCCTTTTTGTCCATAAAATACAGTCGTTTAAATATAAGCTCTAGCTAAAAGATCTGCCCTGCTCGTGGACTGATTTATTGTGATGCGCTTCAGTTGTCATAAAAAGAAAAAGTAATTCTTCAGTCGCTCATTTGGGAAACTTTAAGAGAATTGTGGCCTCTGAACAGATCAAGGAGGATTTGGCTATGCATTGAGTTCATATGGACTTTCCTTTAGTGCCAAGCGTGTTCTGAGCCACTACATCTCTGGCTCTTTCAAACTGCAAGATGATTTTCAGGTCTCGGCTTGTCCTCATGTTCTGGTGTTACGCTAATCAAGGCTTCCATGGAATAAACCGTTTGATTTAAAGTGCTTTTGTCACGTTGAAAGCTGAATATTTGCTCGAAATAAACACAACCAGCATCTGTTTTAAATATATCACCATATATGACAAACATGCTCGTTTTTCAATAGCAGGGCTTCTTTCCGAAACAAAGGACTACATAGACAGCACTGGAACAAAACATACAAATCAACGGATATGCCATAAATTCTTGTCTCACTTTAAAGAAACTTAAATATCTTTATTGAGCTGATAAAATTAACTCGGATGACTATAAATCCATAAAGTGTATTTCAGGATACACCAAATAGTTTGTGTTCATACTTGCTATAATATTTTCTTTTAGAGGGCAGGGGCCTATATACAGCTATAGGAGAGCACTATTCTTGAAAGTGTTTAATCTTATCATTATTATGTGTAACTTTTCTAGTGGAAGCCTCATCGAATGTTTTTTTTCAGTGGAGATGTTATTGTTTTGTCTGGAATGTTTCACCACATGGAATTAAACCTTTCTATCTACATGGAGACCAAACCAGACCAAGTTACAGGTCAGATCTGTGGAGAGGCAACCCCGCTCACAGTTAGTATGGATGTTTTTCTAGGTATTTTTGAGCTTTAAAACCACCTGGAATTGCATAAATGTGAAGAAGAGCTGTTTAATGTCATACTGTGGAATATTCCAGGCAGAGCAATATGGACATAGCCATAGAAACAAGCAGGTGGCAGACCCTAAACCAAAAAGTTACACAGTGCACCTTTAAAGTTGTTTCAGCTGATGATAATCACATCTCTGAGATTGCATAATGCCTTCAGTTTCTGCAATTATTGAGAAAAAAAAAATCACTTTTGTTTATTTATACTGACTCAGAAGACTTTGAACATGTTGCAAATTTTTTGTTTCATGTAGATGGGCTCAGTAATTACAGATACTAAACATAAACTAGGTCAACAAATCTGCAATCTGACCTGAACTTTCCTCCATCCCAATTAACCACTTTTCATAAGATATAATCATTTCTTTTAAATTGCTATTCACTATGGTTACAGTCCTAATTTGTCATCATCCTAAAACCCATAGATAGGATATTAGAATGTTGTAATGTTGCTTTGATTGCTCAGTTAAAACATCAAAATAAGGTACATGTACTTAAATCATCTCTTTTCTCTCATCATTAAAGGTTCTATATTACACAAGATTGATCTTATGAACTTTAAGCCATGTTATAATGTTGTTGTGTCCTCAGAAACATACCTGGAGTTGGATTTGGTTTAATTCACACACATTTCAATAATCCTGCATTATTAGTCAGTCTATATCTCCAAAGTTCAAAATGCTCATTTCCACCTTGTGATGTCATATAGGGGTAGTTTTCAACTTAACAGCTCCTTTTACCATTTGTTCTGTGGAGATTGGAAACTCCAGAGGTGAAATTGTCCAAATGAATCTAGTGAAGGCATGTGGGGTTTAAAAACACAGTGGAGCACTCTTCCTGTATTGCCACAGAGAGAAACTCAGCCTAAATATGCAGGGTTTGTGTTAAACATGAGTGAATAAAACAAAACACAACTCCAGGTTTGTTTGTGACGAGGAAACAACATTATAACAAAGATCATACATAGATATTAGCCAGTTGTAAATAGATAATGTGGGGCAGTAAAACACTTGTGGAGTGGCTGCAGGCCGCTGGTGCTGTGTGGGACCGGCCTTTATCAGGTCATCACAGATCTGAGCTCTGAAGGAATGTTTTTCATCATTCAGTCTCCCACACACTTTAGAGGGAAGGGAAGGCCTGCGCAGAGGGTACAACAGAGGAGAGCAGTGTTTCTCTATTATGGAAGTTAGACGGACGTGTTTTTAAACTATAGTTAGACATTTGTTTGGTTTTAAAAATGCTGCATGGTCAATCTGTGTGTCTTTAGTTGTCTGACTTGTGTTGGTTATGAAGCTGTGAGTTGGTTTTGGGCTATTCAAAAGTCGATTTAATTTCTGTAATTTTTTAGTTTTTTTTAATCATTATTATTATTTTTTTAATTTTTTTGTCAGTATAGTTTTGCAGTTAACATCAAACTGTTTGTCTTTTGTAGACCAATAACCTTTTAATTTTCTAACTTTTTGTTATAGATGAATCATTCATTGAAGCCCCAAGGGTTTACTTTTTTAACTTCATGCTCTACAAGAATTTCAATTTTCATAGAAATTCACTTTAATTAGAAATATTTTTTACCATGATTTTTGTACTGTTTATCTTTGTGTTATCATCCCTGTAAAGTTCATATTTTATTATTATTATTATTATTATTATTATTATTATTATTATTATTATTATTATTATATTATTATCATTATTATTTGTATTGGTAAAGTATGAGTTGGTTAGTTGTAGCATAAGTGATACCTATACTTGAAGTATTTGTAGTAACATAAGTTTTAGTTACAAGTTGTAAGCTGTAAGTAGTAGTAATAGTTGTACTAATTGTTTTACTTAAGTCTAATTTTACATATGTATACTTATATCATTTGTGTAAATTGTGTAAGTAAAATATGATCCAGTTAAATCAAATTCTCATTATTAACTGTGAGTGACTATTTTTTCTGGGAGATCATCAAATTCATTACACAGTTTTTCATTTATTTTACAACACACATTTGAACTTCATTTTGAACTTCAATTTTTACAAATATTGTCCATTTTTAGCTCTGCACTTACTATTACCCCTTCAGTAATTAAAGTCATTGCATTTTTCGAGTGATGCCCCCACCTCTGCCATCACAAAATCAAGCTTGTTTTGTCTGAATTTCCCTTTAAAGACTGGACGCATTTGCATCAGTACACAGGACCAGACACTCGGTAAACACAATGGTGCGTTTTATTGAAGTTGCTGTGAATGAAGCCCCACTATAGCCTCTTTAAGCTCCGTTAGTTATGGTAGTTAGTCAGACATTTTGTTGACTCCTTGGCTGCACTGTTTACTTTTCCCAGAGTGCTTAGCTGCGCTTTGATTGGCACTGATTTGTCCCTTGCGTTGATAGTTTATACTGTGGGATAGTGGTCTGGAGGTAGCCTGATTCACTCTGTGTTGAGACTAGCCCCGTAACATTTATCTACTACACCATTTGTGAGTGCCGTCTGAAAGTGAACCAAATCATGCTATCCCAAAATATTTGTATTTCACTTGAATTTATGTACTCCTAAGTGTTTCTACTTGTTTAGACCCAAATCAAACCAAACTGTCTCTCTATGATTTACATGTGGCGATCGCGAACGAACGAAATTATCATATTTGAGAGAGGTTTAAGCACGGGTTAGTTCAGGAAATTGAGCGAATTATTAAAAAAATTTTGCTATTTGTCCAGCTGGAGTTTTCAAAATTTGTCTTCTCAAATCCAGCCCAAATTTGCGTCTGTATTAAATTATTGAAAATTGCATTATCATTCGCAGTCACGCTCGGAGAGGAGATTTTACTTGCATCAAGTTCGAAACCATGAAATAGAAAATAAATCAAATATATCTGAAGTGTTCTGTAAGGTTTCCCGGTTTTTATTTACATATACAATTAAATAACATCACGACATGACAGAAAATGCTGCTTATACACAGCCATGGCTCTATATTTTCTTTATTTTTTTGTTCTGTGTAATACTTAAAGCCACAAGGTGTAACTTTTTGGTCAGCACACCCTTACATACTGTACCTTTTAATACATATTTGAATAAAGATAGCTTCAGTAATTTGCCCAAATGACCTTTGCTCAAAATTCCATTGTAATCTGACCACAACCGTTCGAGCTATTTTGTTTATTGACAAACAAACCAAAACAAAAGCGCACAATGCTAACAAAAACATGCAGTGAAATAGAAATGTTCCATGAGCAGTCATCGCTATGTTTGTATATTGTATTCAGAATCTCTTAAACAACAACCCTGCCCAGATACTTAATGCCTTATTTGACACCAGTCTCTTGCTATTTTTGTGACATGTTTTGAATTTATTATTACCATTTATATGTTTTTGCAATTTGTTATTGTATTTGTGGTGATGTGTGAGCTACTATGTCCAATAATTTCCCTTGTGGATCTATAAAGCTAGTCTAAGTTTTTTTTTAAAAAGCCATAAAATGTGCTTCTTATCTATTTTATACATCACAGGACACACCCATAAGAATACACAGACACTCACACACACGCACAGGCACACACACGCAAAAACAAAATTGGCCTTCACAGCACATACTCGGGACAGAGCATTTAAAGCTGGAGGTGAGGGCGGGGGAGGCGCTCACAAAAGTCCATTTACAGTACGGGTCAGTACATTTGAAAGGCTTTACCACTGCAGCCAAATTCTTTGTCTCCCTCATTCACGGCGAGTTATCCCGAGCAGCAGCCACACAAAGGCAATTGGCATTATATTGTGCATATTTAGACTGCTGTCCATTAAACTCCTCTATTCCGTCTCTATTATAAGGCAATTCCCACAGAGCAAAGGCTAAAACCAACCACAGAGCTGCACTAAAGTCTTCAATGGCGATTAGCTCCGTTTTTGTCGTTTTTTCTTTTGTTTTGTCTCTACCAGGACACAATAAACTTGAACAGCCTGGATAAGGGCCTCTCAAAACAGATCTCCCCTGATCCCAACCTATTGTTTTTCCTTTTACCCGCAAATCCAAGCTTCCGCCGCCATCCCATCTCATTCACGGGTGTAATACGAGAATATGTGGAGCAAATGAGAGTCGGCGGAGGCTCAGACCAGTTCATCTTGTGTGCTTAATTGTATGGCCCCAGTCCAAGTAGGGCATTTCCAAAGGGTGACTCCCAGGTCATTGAAAATACTTGCACGGTGAAATGATAACGCTGGTTGCTTATAAGCTCAATTGACGAGGTTTAGGATTTCAACAACCAAAGCTGGGTAGATTTGACTCTAATCTAATCTTCTGAGGTGTGACGAAATTAGCCTAACATCATGCTTACTTTAGAAGCTGTGATAGTCGAAAACTGTATTGATGTGCAACCCAAGAGCTCATTCAGTGTTTCTCAACTCAGCATAAATATTTGCTTGACAACCTACTGAATTCCTAGGAAAACTGAAGCAGATAAGCAGTTTGTAGACACGTCACGAACCGTGGCACTATCTTTAAAGCGGTCAGGAGTTCAAACGGTCTTCCTTTCTTCGACTCTATTCTAGTTTGAGGAACACATGCGCGTCCTCTATCAACGGACCTGTCTTCATGTCGGAGCCGAGACATGAGACGGCGCTGAGGGATGGTTGCTATTCTGTCCCAAATGCCCCTGCCAAGAATGGACCCCCCCCCCGTCACCTGCACCGTGTACCCCCTAACCCCCCACGGAGCATAGTGTTAGCCTGTTGTCAGCTGCTCTACGATGTCCACCGACTGTTAACGCTCTGCTTAAGTAATAGGACTGAGGCCGGCTTTTACTCAGCTGTTTTTTCCCTTGTATTTGAGTTAAATACATCTTGTAGAAGCAGTTCCTGACATCAAAGCAAGCCCGGATTATACAGCCTTTTATTGTCCGATAACCAGGAAGTACGTGTTAGCATGCTAGTTGTTGTTGTTAACTTTACCATGGCTGCTAAACTAATCACAGTGAATAATTTGGATGTTAAGAATTAGGGATGTAATGATTTCCAAATCTCTCGGTACGATATTTTCACAATATACATTTCACGATACAAAATTTATTGCGATATTTTGGAGAGGCTGATATAATTGTAAATGGAATACATTTTGGTTTTAAAATACCTTGACAAGATTTGGTGCAAATCATTACTGTCATAATCTCAAGAATTCAAGTAAAAAACATATTTCTACATGTTGTTTGCACTGAAATGGATCATGGGATATGTAGTTCTCTAGTAGCTTTTCTTGGACTATATTATTATTAGCTTTTGCTTCTATAAAATAATACATTTAAGAAAAAAGGAACTTGTAATTCGATATATTGTGACACCCCACGATATTATTGTGAGACTTTTAACCATACGATATCACAATATTACGGTTATTGTTACATCCCCATTCAGAAAACATAAAGTAACAGAAGAATGATTTTGGACAACTGTTTTCTGCATGTGTAAGACAGAAAAAACAGGTTCAGACCCTATCTAACTTTTCCTGCTTGTCTCCATGGAGATGTTAATGCTATTAATGCTATTTCTTTAATGTTGCACAGTATTATTTGTCTCAAGTTATAAGTCAGATCTGTGGAGAGCCGACCCTGCTCACAATAAGAATGGATGTTTTTCAGTGTAACTATTTAGCAACAAAAAACACCTAAATGAATAAATCTAATATAGATGATTGTAATGCCATACTGTGGAGCATTCCAGGCAAAGTAAAAACAACTTGGAAACAAACAGGTAGCAGAGTTACATAATACCGCTTTAACAAACAGGTGAGTAAAAGTCTGTCTCAGTCCTATTATGTAAAGATGCACTGTGTAACTTTTCTGAGGGAGGGTCCGTGAAATGTTTTTCTCCATGGAGATGTTTCACAGTATGGTACCTTTCTATCTTCAATGGAGACCAAACCAGACAGGTCAAGTTACAGGTCAGATCTGTGGAGAGGCAACCCCACTCACAGTCACAATGCATGTTTTTCTAGGTATTTCTGAGCTACAAAACCACCTGTAACTTAATCAATGTAAAGTAGAGCTGTTTAATATCATACTGTGGAGAGAGCAATGGTATCTCCATAGAAACAAACAGGTAACCAAAAAGTTACATAGCGCACCTTTAACTACTAACCCTCAGTAGATATTGCGTTTTATTCTCATGTTTGGTTGTAGCTCTTATATCTAATTTAAGTGTGTTACCTAATATGGAAATTCCTCACAAATCAAACATTATAACCAGGAATGAAGAGAGAAGCAGGTTGTAAATAGTTCTGGCTAGTGTCTTGTGATTGTGGGTATGTTGTGAACCTTTGTTTTGGCACTGGTGCACACAGGGGGCAGGTCAAGTGGGGCAGGCTGGTGCTGCTAAGTGTTATGGAGCTGCAATGAGAGCCACATCCTCCTCTGCTATTTCTGTCAGCGTGAAATCAGGAGAAACAAACAGTCAGAACAAGAAGTCTTTGGTCTTATCTAAAACCTTGGCTGCTTTTATTCAAATTAAAGCAAATTAATTTCCTCCTGTACAGGTAGACATCTTTTCAGACGTTATAGGATTTGAAAAAAAGTAAAGGTAAAAACTATGGTAACTTGAAAAATGCCAATCTCACTGCAAAAATGAATGTCTAAGTAAGGTCAAAATACTCAAATTAAGAAGATTTAACTTGATTTCAGTAGATTTCACTTGACAAGTAATAATTAATTATTATTAAGTATTTTTTCTTTATTCAAACAACATATTTTAGTTAGTTTCTTATTTTAAGTACACAGTTATGTTTTTCGTATCTTCAGTGAACTTCAGGTCTATTTTCCTTTTTCAAGTACAAAAAGACTTGTTCCACTGATAGATTGAAATTCACTCAAATCAATATAACATATTCTTAATTCAAGTCATTTTTTATTTTTTTTTTACTTTAGATCTTTGTTATTGTGGTGCTGTTATTTTTATTTATAACCAAGCTTTAATAAATAACTTTGAGGGATTTATTGTTACAAAAGACAAAGAGAAAACCAAAAATGTATAAAGATGATATTTAAGATTTATTTTATAAATACGTCTTTCTTTATTTCAGTATACAAAATAATAGTATGTACATCCACACAAAAGTGGTTTACAAAATCCATGAGTTCATATGCTCTAAAAATATAATATATTTTGAACTGCCTGGATTCAGACATCATAGAGATAAAATGCTCTTCACCGAGTCCACAGGAGCGTGGCTATGGCCCAGAAAATACCATGTGTCCAAAAATACCAACCACAAAAATTGATGTGATTAAAAAAATAAAATTCCCTTTGTGTACTCCGTGTCCTCTGTGTCCATTGTCTTTGAGGAGACGTGTTTGGTACTTCAGAAAAGTACCACGAGGTTCCATCTGAATCCTTTTCCATGGAAAGCCACTTTCACTGTCCTCTTCTCCAGCAGAAAATCCAATAACATTTATTTTATTTAAATAGAATAAAATAGACTTTGTATGTCCTTTTGTTTGGGACTCATTGTTTGTAGAAAGGAGAAAAATAACCCCAGAGGACGGTGATCTTCACGAGTCTGACGCTGTCGCACACTCCACTGTCCCAGCGAGTAAAGCACTGGCTCAAACTCACTTTGATGAGTTTGATAGAGAAATGTGAGGCAGAGGAGTCCAGGATGGTGATGAAGGCTTTTGTTGAGTGCTGTGGTTCTTGTGCAGTACACGGTCATCTCATTTGCACACGTATCTCTCCACGATGCGCTCACACTTCTTACAGGTGACGTAGCAGCACCAGTGGTATTTACAATGGCACCGCTCCACCAGCTTCTCCGTGTACGGGTTATAACCACGGCCACAGCACATTAGGTCACAACTGTCACTGCCAACCGACGTCTTGTTGCACTGCCTGAAAAACATGAACAAAGAGAAAAAATGCAGATCATGTTTTACTTAAATACTTGTATATTTAAAATGTTTTTCCTCAGCTGTACCCAGATTTTCCCCATGTATTTTGCCCCAGTACTGTGTAAGGAACTCTTGAGTGATGTCTGAATTTAATTATAAAGTGTTTTATTGTCTGATAATCAGGAAGTGCACATTAGCATGCTAGTTGTTGTTGGCTTTAATGTCACTGCAAAACAAAACAAATATATATATATATATATATATATATATATATATATATATATATATATATATATATATATATATATCTAGTTATGTTTTTTCTGACAAGCACTGAGATCCAGAAGAATTGACAAAAAGACTAAAATATGAACTGACAAACTAATACAAGAATCACATTACAGAATATGTTTTTACAGAATAAAACAAACAGTTTTATGCACAATAAGACATGATTTTTTATTGTTTGTGAAAGAAACGTAAAAAATTGCAGACTTTGTGGTTTGATAATAGCGTCCATTCAAATTTAGATTTTGATTCAATTGTGATTCATTTTAGAGCCCTGTAGTCAAAACCAAAATAAAACAGTGCATATTCTCCTCTGCACAGTCTTTCTCAGCAGTGGCAGCTGTGAAATGTATTCTATATTCAGTCCACCCAGAGCAATTAGTTTTATAGCGTCATTCTAAAACATTTAGTCTAGCTGTTTGTCCCCTCTCACATCCCCTGAAGAGCCCACAATGGTCTTAATAGTGGCTGACCTGTTGGCCTCACTCTTTTGTGTTGTCCTTTTTCCAAACATTTTCTCTGTCTGTCGTGAGCTGTGGATGTGGGAGCCTGAAGCCGCTCTGAATGAGGGGAATGGCCCTGTTGTAAATCAGGCTCAATACTGGGGCTGGCCTCTTTAGTTTGCCCTCAGCACATTATTGCATTGTTTTATGATGGTAAAGTGTTAAAGAGCTGTATGGTGAGAAGGACATAGAGCTGATGGCCGTAGAGGGAGGGGGCAGGGGGAGGGACAGGATTCATTTAGAGTGTAAGACAGGTTTATTACATCGGTGGGAGCGGGGACTTACACAAAAAGCCCACATAGTTGTGTTATGTCAGGAACAAGATTCCCTTATATTACGGCTGTAAAAGGAGCAAGGGGAAAGGCACTGCTCTGCTTTCCACATCTGCAGGATAAAGTAATTTAATACAAACGCACACTCCCCAATAAAGGCTCTCTCTACTTTATAAAGCAGAAGTCACACTTTACATATTACCACAGCTGCAAATGTCACTGTCCCAGATTCTCTGAAGTAAATGAATTAGATTTGATTTGAATGAGGAAACGACATTCACTGTGGCTATGTAGGCTAATAAAGTTACTTCAGCTACAGGGACATAGGGATAAAAGTCAGTTTCAAGTTGCAACTGTTAGCTGTTTTCTGTTGTTGTTTTTTTTTTGGTAAAATTCACTGAACACAGTAAGGTTTTACATTGGCACAGATGCACAGATCACATTAGAGCGTCTATCACAAACTGAAGTAATGGCACATCAAACTGAGTCTTGTGACCGGACAAATGCAGTGACAGTGTTATCGGCTGTACACTTGAGCCCTATGGGACAAACTGAGTGTCCGGGACACAACGCACGTCTCCATTATGTTTTATTTGTGGCCATCATAGTTAACGCTCTGTTTAATTATTTGGTAAAAAAAAAACTATATTTTAGTTCAGATTTAGGAAGTTTTGTCAGACAGGGGGGTAAAAGGATATTGTTTACCCAGAGCCAAGTGCAAGGAGGGATACCTCGCAAAGTCTTCTCGTATGCATTTTTCATGATCTGTACATTCGACCCAGAATTTGGTGGTACCCCTTTGTTTCTATTTACTAATTTGTGCGATCATGAGTCAAACGGAGACAAACAGACTCACTGCACGTTCCCTCTTAAACACGTGGCACAGTCTAAACTAGGGCTGTGTTTAAAATGTAAGAACAGCTTTATCTGTGGGGACCATTAACCATTTCCCCATCTGCCCTGCTCCAATCAATATGAATGCCCAAGTGCACTTTAGACTAAGTATAGCTCCATTAGTCAGTGTTTTCAGATAGTGGGACAAGGACTTGAGTATGTGGCCTTTTCAGTGACACATGCTCAGACAGCTCACAGACACTGTCCTCTCACGGGTCAGAGCTTTTAGGCCGAGTGCCAAAACCAACGCTGCCACCTGGAAGGCCCCTTATTACAGTCAACATCCTCAATGAGCTGACATTAGGAACAAGCAATATATGACATTTTCTTTTTTTGCTTTACCTGAGCAAGACGCTGTATTCCCCCCTTTCAGCCATTTATCTCATCAAGATTCAAACAATATTTTATCAATGCATCAGGAATGTGCTAATACAATCATAAGTGTGGACATTTTAAGACCAAAGTAACGAGGCTCACTGCAGCAGTTACTGAGAGGAGTTTTCAATTTCTCAATGTAAAGTCAATTGCAACCAAAGTCAGTGGAGTCAGGAGGGCCCCCATGCTCACTTCAAACATTCTATGGTCTATGGAATTTACCTTTTGGATATTTCATGACAAAGTACCATGTTTTAAAACTGTCTCTTGCCCCTCATCTGGGAGTATAACATCACCACATGTTGAAAAGTAAAACCATCAATATGTTTTAAAGACTCTTACCTGTCCTGGGTGCCCACGGATCCTTGCTTGTCATTCTTGGTGCAGAAGTCTGGAGAGCTCTGCAGATACACCAGCTCATTCTCTCTCACCGGCCGGATGTCGATATCTTTTGGCACCAGCTGCTTGCGTGTGCCAACTGGTCTGGGCACGACTTTAGTGGCTGACAGGTACTTAGTCTTCAGGTCCATGGCGATCTCCCTTAGGTCCTGCAGGCCTCTCCAGCAGGTTCTTATGGAGCAGGAGCCAGAAACGCCGTGACACTTACATTTCATCACCAAAGCATCTCTCAAAGCCTGGAAAATGAATAGATAATGATTAGGTTTAGGTTGAATGTTTTGTAATATCGCAGTATTGCATTTGTATTTAGAGTTCAAATGACGAGAAACATTATAAGGTTCTATCATTAAAGGTGAACTGTGTAATTTTTGGTTGCGAGCCATCACCTACTTGTTTCTAAGGACATTTCATTACTCTGTCTGGAATGTTCCATAGTGTGACATTAACCAGCTCTACCTTACATTTATTCAATTACAGATAGTTTTGTAGCTCAAAAATATCTAGAAAAACAGCCAGAGTTGGGTTGCCTCTCCACAGATTTGACCTGTAACTTGGTCTGGTTTGGTCTCCACTGAAATATCATGATATCGTATCGTCAGAGTTCTCACAATAATATCATGGACCATCACAATATATTGAATTACAAGTCTCTTTGCATAAATTAAAGAGTGCAGCAATAGCTAAAAAAAAAAGACAGAGGGAACTACATAGACCATGATCCTTTGCTCCATTTCAGTGTAGACTACAAGAAAAAATAACAGTTCTAAGCACTTTTAAGTCTTAGTTCTTTGGATTAAGTCTTGTCAAGGTATTTTAAGAGGAAAAAGTAGCATATTAGTCTCCACAAAATATCGCAATAAATATCATACAGTGAGATGTATATTGTGAAAATATAGTACCGAGAGATTTGGATATTATTACATCCTTAATTGTGAGCCTCCCCACCATATCATGACCTTTCCCACGATATCTCAATAAATATCGTACCATGAGGTTCATACTGTGATTATATCATATCGTGACACTTGGATATCGTTACACCCCTACTGTGAAACATTCCAGACAAAGCAATAACATCTGGAGAAAACCATTTGACGGACCCTCCACTAAAAAAGTTACACAATGCACCTTTAAAATCTTTGTCAAAATTGCTTTGTTCACATATTATGTTCTTGTTCTGGAATAACTTCTGCACACTTTTATCAAGATTGTGTAGGGTTTGGTAATTTTTGTTTCAAGTTTACATGAGAAAACCTCATTTCCCGATTCTATTGTGTTGGTCAGGGGTCAGAGCTTAAAACCTCCGCCAAAACCTCAGAGCTGCCCATAATGCAGAAAGAACCTTGTAATTCTAAGGAGATGAATTGTTCCTCTGCCTATTCATGGTTTCAGAATGATGAAAAATTTGTCCTGTTGCCATAGCAATTAACAATGCAAACCAAAACAGTGGCAACAATAGCAGTTTACCACCACCGAGTATAGAGTGAATGAATAATGCAGTGAAAGGCACCCTATAAATCCAATGCATTGTTATGAAAGATTTATATATTTTGAATGGTACTCAAGATGGCTCCTATAAACAGTTGACTGCAAACCATAAATATTCTTCTATTTAGAACTTTTAATGTCTAACCTGCTTTTTAATCATGCCTATAATTTGTCCTATTGCCTTGTTTTTAAATATTAATAGTACTCTTTTTATGTTGTCTTTTGAGTGTTTAGAAAAGCGCTATGTAAATAAAATGTATTATTATTATTAGGGGTGTAACAAAATATCGTGATATCGTATCGTCAAAAGTCTCTCAGTAATATCGTGGGCCATCAAAATATATTGAATGACAAGCTTCTTTACTTAAATTCATTGTTATGGTGCAGCAATAGTTAAAAAACAGAGGGAACTACATCGACCATGATCCTTTGCCCCGTTTTGATGGAAACTACATGAAGAAATAGCAGTTCTAAGCAGTTTTAAATCTTTAAAGTTTTGTCGAGGCATTTTAAGAGGAAAAAGTAGCATATTCACAATTTTGTTAGCCTCAACAAAATATTGCAATAAATATCGTACCGTGAGATGTATAAAGTGAAAATATTGTACCGTGAAATTTGGATATCGTTACATCCCTAATTATTATTATTATATTTCATAATTGTTTCTATAATAAAAAACACCTTTACCTTTCTCCCCACTTCACTGTTGTGCAGATGCATGAGCTTGTTGGCGTGGGAACCAGGCTTCTTCATTTTCATGGGGGCGTCGGAAAACTTGGAGCCCATGACGAGGCCGTAGTGCAGGTTATCCGCACAGCCGCCCCATCGGTATCCAGGCTCTGGGATCTCTGCCGGGATGGGCCCACAGGAGCACAGCCTCAGATCCCCGGAGGTACAGGCCCGCGCTATAGTGTGACTTATGGTAGCAGCAGATAAGGCATAGACAAACGCAGCCTCTCTTGTTCCTGCACAAAAGAAACACAAAACATATTATTACAGTGCGCATGATGGTTTTATGGTTTTCTAATTATTGCTTGGTTTGGTGGGATAGTACCAGTTGTAAATATTTATCATAGTTTTACATCAGTTAAGTGGCAGTTTGTGGGAAAAAAATTTTAAAAGTACAAAAATACAGGGAGTTGCGCTAAGTTCTAAAAAATGTATTTTAATCCATGTTTGAGCTGCATTGTAAATGTATGTGCAATGTGCAATTTTATGCATTCTTAAGGTGGACACTTTGGGTTTTTTGCCTCTTCCTGCACCTACTTTTTCTGTTTATCTAGTATCCCCTTTTATTGTTACATGCTGTCTAAGTGCAAAATAAAAAAAAAAAAGAAGAAGAATTAGAAGAACACCTTTGTATCGCATTATAACCAGAATAAAGTAATATAAAGTTGTCATTTATTTTTATCAATCTTATCATAACTATTGTGCAATTTCGACAAGTTTTGGCCATTCATAAAATTCTGTTGCTAAGTAATAGGGATGTAACAATAACAGAAATATCGTGATATTGCATCGTCAAAGGTCTCACAATAATATTGTGGACCATCACAATATATCGAATTACAAGTCTCTCTGCTTAAATTCATAGTTATGATGCAGCAATAATTAAATGGAACTACATAGAAAATGATCTTTTGCTCCATTTCAGTGCAGACTCCATGAAGAAATAAATGTTCTAAACACTTTCAAGATTTTTTGGATTCAGGCTTGTCAAGGCATTTTAAGAGGAAAAAGTAGAATATTCACAGTTTTGTTCGCAGCCTCCACACAATATTGCAATAAATATCGTACCGTGAGATACGTATCCTCAAAATATCGTACTGAGAGATTTGGGTACATCCCTACTAAGTCAGGTCATATCTGCTTCCCATATCCAACCAGGAAGTAAAATGATACACGTCACCAAATTAAAAAAACTTGCCAAAACTAGGATCTTAAATCTTAAATGTAATCCTGTTCACTATGTTTCTGTGGAACGAGTAGCAGTCTAACCATATGGACTTCACATGAGAGAAATTACTTTTAGCTCTACTCATTGTTTACGTAATAGGCCTATCTTATGTAAAAACGGTCAGCTGTCTTTGACTCAAAAACTATCAGAACTGCTGCTGGTCACGCCATACTGTGGACTGACCTGTGATGTGATTAGAGCTGATTTTCATACACAGAAAGCACACATGTTAAAAACTAGAGCAAGACCAAATCACGTCTGACCATGGCCTGTGAGATCAAAGCCATTCCAATGCAGAGATGAGCCATTTCCTGTTCGACGTTTGGTAAATGACTCTACGCCGCTCGTTTCAAGGTCTTTTGGACAAAGAAACGTAAGTCAGACTTCAGTGTTCCGTAACAGATGTGCAGCCAGGTTGTGCAGTGGTCCCATGGTTTAAAGATAATAGTCTTGCCACAATACTAACATTTTAAACTTGATTTCCATACTAAGGAATAGACTTGATACTTCATACCAATTCCAATTTACGTAGAGTGTGATTTTTCAACAAGTAACAGTACTTTCTTTTATATTACCACGTGGCCATATATCTGTCCAGGTACCGTATTTTCCGCATTATTGGGCGCTCTGGATTATAAGGCACACTGTCATAGAATGGTCTTTTTTCTAACTTTTTTCACAAATAAACTGCACCGGACTTTAAACGAAACACAACAGTTCGATGGGTCAGTCAAACTCTGTTTGGCACGTTCACGGTGACTCTGGGCTTTGTTCAATTGTGGCGTGTAGGGAGGGTGCTGTCTAGGACCGCTGGATTGTTGGCGTGTTTGCAGTGACTCAGTTGTTCAGTTGTGGCTCAGAGTGGCACATTGCACTCGCTTTTTCGGTTCATTCCTCCGTTCCATTCCTCGTCTGCGGGGAGTGATGAGTGTGGCTGCGGGTGTGTTTCGCTGTGCAGTCGCTCTCTGCTCAGTGCATGTTTGTGTGCACTGCTGGTGGTGCGGCTTTGTAGTTTACTGAAGTCCTGCTGGGACACCCGAGTGAATTTGTGTATGGGGTGCTGTGGATTGCGGGGTGCGCAGTCATTTTTTGATGTGGTTGGAGGCTTAAGAGCGCGCCCTATGGTGCGGAAAATACGGTAAGTCTATGTGGCAAACCCTGGCAAAAAAAAAAGTTTTAGGTTAGTCTGAAAACTAAAAGAAAAAATACTAAATTGATTTAAACAGTACATTTTCAGAAGCCTGTGATTAATACGAGTGTTCATGGTCCTGTTCAGAGATTTGATTTTCAATAGCCTGATTCATCAGCCGGTTTCACTTCGTGCAGAGCATTAGGATTCGTTCGCTCGACAGTAGGTGGGTACTTTTTTTATTTAACCAATCGCTGCTATTTGGTCGTGACGTATGTAATGTGCCAAATTCTGTAGGAAGAAGGACAATAACATCTTTCCCCTTGATAAAATTCACCAAACATTCTCTTTGTTCTGGTTGTAAATCCTCGATCTCGGTAATTGTTGCCAAAACAGAATGTCTGTCTTCGTCTACATCCATCTCGACCGCTTTGTTTACTGTTGTGCTGTACCACAAAAGTGACCCAGACAGGCTCCTTGAGTTTGACGTCATGGCTTCACAGCTCTTTGCTAATTGGCCGGTGCATGGTCTACAACGTCCGGAGTTCTTGCAAACTGTCTAGTGTATTCCGATTCTTGACCTAGTCACTGGAGAGAAATTAAATTGAGCGTAGGCACTGGGTGGCACCAGCCTGGCTAACTTTTGATAACCCTTGATGGAGCATTGTGTAACTTTTCTGGTGGAGTGTCTATCAAATGCTTTTCTCCATGGAGATGTTATTGCTACGTCTAGAATGTTTCAGTATGGTATTAAACCTTTTTTTCTTCACAGAGATCCAAACCAGACCAAGTTACAGGTCAAATCTGTGAAGAGGCAACCCCACTCACTTATAAGACTACTTGTTTTTCTTGGTATGTTTGAGCTATAAAACCAATTGTAATTTAATAAAGGTGTAATAAGGTGCTCTACCTTACATTGTTTAATGTCATACTGTGGAACATTTCAGGCAGAGCAATGACATATCCGTACAAACAAGCAGGTGAAGGACCTTCCACCAGAAAAGTTACACAATGCACCCTGAAAGATAATAGTTACAATGTGCACAATGCTGTGGGAGCTAGCACTTCTGGGTGGCTGTCCTATAAGGTCTGTGAGGGCAGGCAGAATAAACAGGTGGTGTATTTTCACTGGCTAAGGTAAAGTTGACGCAATATATCACAGCTAATACGCTATAAAAATAAGTGCGTTTTGTTCGTGGACAGGACAGCTGTCACGAGAACATAAATAAAGCAGTGTTTTTGAACCGAGACTTCATCGTCACTGCCAACTATCACTGCACATTTTTAAACTCAGCTCAACTGGGTGACGCGCCTAATGACCTTGGTTTGGGGTATTTATCGAACGTCAAACACTAGATTCAAAATAGACTCTTGTGGGCAGGAGACCACAGGCGCGACATTATTTTGCCTCTTCCTGACCGTACCTCTGTGTCGGGGTGGGCCATGTGCCAGGTCCAAATTTAGTTTTTATCACGATTTATGTAAAGTTAGTATCTTTGAACTGCTACAAGAAATAATTTAACCCTTAACTGTTTACGGCAAATGGTTAAATCCAACTGTTGTTAACTCAGGGCATTGAGACTGACCAATAGGAGCTGTGGGCGGGAAAAAAGTTGAGATGTTTTGTTTGTTTTTTCCATGACAGATGCTGATTGTTTAAAATCCAGAGTTACCGATGGCTGATAATTTCCCCCAAACTTAAAATAAACTGAATATACTACAAGCTCGCCCACCACTCTGTTTTATTACAGTGTGGATAAAAGGACAGTGTAGCGTTCAAATAAGACTTCATGCACATTTTTTAGACTGGTTGGCCTAAACAAAATATCACCTTATGTTGAAGAGTTAAGGAAGATAAAATACACTAAAAAGTACAGATATAGGCCCTATAGATAGAAAGAAAAAGGCTGTATTTGAAAATAGAATAGAAATCAAGAAAAAAAACTTGTGAATCACGATATGACGATTTCACCAAAATAACATATCATCATAGGAATTTAATACATTTGTTACTTTGTTACATTTGCTTGAATAACCTTTTAAATTCAGCTTACATTAACATCAAATTATAAATCAGATGTAACATACGCTTACTTGTTACCCTTACTGAGTAGTAGTTTTCCAAATACTTTCTTATTCTTACTTGAGTAACTTCTTCGATCACTTTGTCCTTCTACTTGAGTAATATTATTCTGAAGTAACGTTACTCTTATTAAGTAAAATTTTTGATTACTCCACAAGGGCTGGGTTTTATGCAGAAGTTGCCGATACGATACATACCTCGATACATATGCAAAGATATGATACATATCTCAATACAGTGAACTTTCAATTCGATAATGATTTGATACAATAAATTTCAATAAAACATAATGGCTAAATCATGGCTGTGATACTAAAAGTCTTTGTTAAACCACTTCTTGTGCAAAGTGAATATGAAACACAAATATTTTACTCATCAAAACAGTGAAAATGTCAAATGTGTTGCATAAACAAGTTTTCTTCCAATAAACAAGCAACAAAACTGTAGCGTTGTAACAAAATAATTTAAAAAAATATACCATGATATTGATACTGTCTCATCACATTAAACAATATGATATATCGATATTTCAATATTTATGCACACCCCTATACTCCACCCACCTGTGCTAATATATATATCACAATTTCATTTTCATCACCATAGTACTTAGTCCTACCTCTGTCCAGATCCGGTCGGTACTTGGGAGCGTCTGGAGGGATCTCAATAGACGAACAATTCCACCTCATGTCTGCAAAGGTCTTCTGACAGGTCTTCTTCACTTCTCTGGCCGCTTGGATGATGGTCTGCATGATCTCCAGGTTACTGCGGCACAGCTGGGCCTGAGAGGACACCAGGCCCGGCAGCAGTTTACAGTGCTGCGTCTGGTTCACGTGTAGAGATGCTGGAGCGTGTGATATAGCCCTGCAAGAAAATCATTGGGAATACGTAAGGTTTAGTCTTAAAGTCTTAAAGTCTTTAAAAAAAACAGCTCTACCTTACATTTATTCAATTACAGGTGATTTTACTGCTCAAAAATACCTAGAAATCCATCCATTCTGACAGTGAGCGGGGTTGCCTCTCCACAGATCTGACCTGTAACTTGGTCTGGTTTGGTTTCCATGATAATAGAAAGGTTTAATACCATACGGTGGAGTGAAACATTCCAGACAAAGTAATAACATCTCCATGGAGAAAAGCATTTGACTGACCCTCCACCAGAAAAGTTACACAATGCACCTTTGAATATAAAAGCACTACTATATAATAAGGCTGTAGTCAACTATGGTATTTAAATTCTTGGTCGACTGAAGACAGGTTCTGTTGATGGATTGGTTGACTAAAAAAAGGGGACGTGGCAAAAGCTCCAAAACCATTACGTATCCCAATGTATCTGACCCACTTACGTGCAAGGGACTTTAAGCGAAAACAGCTACTTGCGCAGAAAAAAGTACTGACAATATTTTTATATAAAGACTTAAGATTAAATGTGCACTGCGCAACTTTTCTGGTGGAGGGTCCGCTACCTGCTTGTCTCCGTGGAGATGCAACTTCTTCGATCACTTTGTCCTTCTACTTGAGTAATATTATTCTGTAGTAACTTTTCTGGTGGAGGGTGTAACCTGCTTGTCTCCCTTATGATCGATAGGTTTAGTCTGTACTGTCGAACATTCTAGGCAAAGCAATAACATTTCCATGGAGACTAGCAGGTGGCGGACCCCCCACTACAAATGTTACGCAGTCATGCGTTTAATCTTTTCTTTTCCAGAGTTGGGAACTTGCAAGTTGTGACTTGGACTTGAGTCAGACTTGAGTCACTATTTTTAGGACTTGAGACTTGATTTGATAAAATGGACAAAGACTTGGGACTCGACTTGGACTTGAAGGTCAGTGACTTGAGACTTGAGCCCTGTGACTTGAGAAGACTTGATGCTTAGACTAGTTGACAAATTAAGCACTCTTAATTCTTAATTCTTTCTGTTCCGACCATAATAATTCGCACTCTTGTCAAGACATTTAAAAAGGAAAAATTTGCATTTCTACAATTCTTATATAAATACTCATATATAAATATACCATGACTTTTTTAAGTACAATTTTGTTTAAAAATTATATAAATAGCAAAAACATAAGCTATATTTGCTTTGTACTTTGGTTTAAAGACTTGAAATGACTTAAAGCAGATGACCTGGGACTTGACTTGGACTTATGGGCCAGTGACTCGAGACTCGACTTGGACTTGCCTGTCTTTGACTTGGGACATGACTCGGACTTGAGGTCAAAGACTTGAGACTTACTTGAGACTTGTCCTACCTCTGGTTAATACTAAAGAAATCTCCAGCTAACTCGCTCACTAACTGCAAAATAAAATAATAATTAAACTAGATGAAAATTTGGTTGAGTAATACACTATCGACTGATTAATCGACTAAATGACTAACGCCCTACATCCCTACTATTCTTCTACTGCACAGAAGAGTAAAATATTTATTCACAGTTCAGTCTTGTGCACAAAAGTCTGGCCACGGTAACACAAACTGAAACAGATAGTGTTTTAGACCATATGTTTTTCTATAACCACAGAGCAGAAACATCTTATCAGAGAGAAATCCCAAAGGACCGTCAGCTGTAGATTCATAAAGTAAATCGGACACCTTTTTGGCAATACACTTTCCTTAGTCCTCCATGCCAAAACAAAGAACACTCATACATGTAATGGATAGAAATAAACTCACAGTGTCTTAAAGAACCTCTACACAATATTTTCCATGCATTTCAGCAACTTTTATCTTGTCCCAGTGCAGATATGTTGTGTAAGCAGCTCTTGAGGTCAAAATATGGCCGATGTTTGCTATCTGCGTCAAATTTTAAAGCGTTTTACTGTCAGATAATCAGGATGTGCACATTAGCATGCTAGTTGTTGTTAGTTTTACATGGACAGCGAAACACTCGTGTCTCGGAAAGTGGTGAAAAACGCTCATAAACTCACAGCGGTGAATAAAAATGATACTCTGAATGCATGTGGGAAGTAAAAAATATGTTTGGGTCAGTGCTAGTTTTGTTTTTCAGGTTTTTAAGGCAGTAAAAATGAGATACAGCCCCTTTAAACTCACGCAAAAGTTCATCGAGTTTCGTTGCTCTGTTTTATAATTTTGTCACATAATTTTGATTGAGTTTACACAGGGGACAGTGTGTGTCTGTGGTCTGTTCGTGAGAAGCCCTGGCCTCTTGCTCCTCTGCCTGGTTTGCATTAAGGCCATGGGGCCACCTCTCTGTGCCCAGTGATAAGCTGTGACTCCACTGGGCTCTGTGTACTGCAGCACTCACAGGTGTTTACAGCCTCATCTGGTTCACATTGTACTGCTGTGCATTATCAACACTGTAGGAGTTTGCATTGCATTCAGCACATGGCATCCCTGCGCCCCAAGTGTGACTAACTGTGTTCACAGACACACATAGACTAGGGCTGTAACTAAAGCTTACTTTAGTATTCATCCCGTCAGACGATTATTTTGCTGGTAAATTTTGATTTTAGAATGTCGTCTGCAAAGAAGAAAATATCCAGGAATGTTTTGTTGTCACTGTAGTTTAGACCACAACAAATTTATTCTGAAAGGCATGGGATTCTTGTATTAGTTTATCAGTTCAGATTTCAGTATCCTTTCGGGTTTTAGAGTGTTTCGGTATCAGCCATCCGCGCTCCCATAGTGTCACTTAAACTGCATTCTAGGCCTGCAACTAATGCTTATTTTAGTTTTCGACTGATCCGCAGTTGCTTTTCCGATTAGTCGAATAGTCAGACAAGCATTTCTCTGGTAAATTAAATTTTTTTGACCAAATAAATGTTGAAATATGAAGTCTTCTGTATATAAATATTTTAAAATAAAGTGTATTGTTGATTAAGTCTGAAATTATTTATTCTTTTTTGACATTTTGATTTAATAATGCCACCGTTGTTGTTTTCATATGTTTTAGAGTCTGCATAGTCAACCATTGTCATGTCATATGTTGTGTGTATTTTATGTTAATGCTACTGACCCCTGCTCCGAGCCAAATTTCTCCACAAGGACACGAAATAAATGAAAACCTGAAACCTGAGCGATTTTCTAAATACGACTACGGTTGCCTTTTATAGTCGATGATAGTCACAATTAGTCTTTGCAGCTCTAAAATTCGGATGAAACTAGGAATAATTTTGGAGCTAATCCTAGACTAACCCACAACTAGAGCAGGACCAAGCCAAGACTAGACCAGGACTAAACCAGTAATAGACCAGGACTAGACCAGGACTAAACCAGATCTACATCCGTTACTAAACTGGGCTCAAACCAGGACCGAACAGGGAGTGTGAAGAACTCAGCACACCCTCACACTTGTGTTTAGCTCAGTACAATGTTGTCACAGATCTAACTACAACACCCAAATTTAAAAAGCTCAAAAACAAGTCAAGCTGAAAACCACAAGCGCTTTGGAAATATGAATAACTTTTCCGAAGTGATAAACAACACGCTCGCAATACAGAAATAACCTGAGAATATTCCGTACTGCCCAAAATGTTTGTGCAATCGATGGTTTATGTCAACAGTAAAAAGTGTATGACTAACACGTGTTTCAACAATAAAGTCTGTGCATTCTGTCCTCCATTTTGACTTACAGTCTCCGACACACTTGCAACTGCTTGGCCCAGGTGTGCATCTTATTTATATCTCACTGTTATTTTGATAAGGACTCACGGAGGACATGATAATATACGCCGAGTGCCTATTTCAGCTGTAGCAGATGTTACAGACTCTGAGATGTCCATTCATTACCGCACAATACACAACACAATCTTTCCTTGATCAACCAGAGGAATGCTGGGGGCCCTTTTCAAACCTGCCATGGACACACGGCAACACAAAACACAGAATTACTCACTCGCGCAATATCGCTTATCTGAAGTACGCTAAAAAACAACTTGTGAATGGAAAATGCCCGATGTTTTGAGAGGACAATGCTTTAGCGTCGGACAATATATCGCAATCAGATTCAAACTGCTATTTGAGTTTCCGCTAAGATTAGATCATAGAATGTCGTCTGCAAAGAACACAATATCCAGTTTTTTATAGCTATATCTTGTTGTTCCTGTTTTTCAGATCGCCACAAATATATTCTGGCATGCACGGGATTCTTGTATTAGTTTATCAGCTCAGATTTCAGTCTTCTCTTAAATAGGCCTGTGAGTTAGTGTTTAATTTTATGAACGCTGGAACAATATATATTTGGGCTCAGTATTTATCGTGTGCACAGTTTTTTGCACTTCTGGGTAATTTTGGTTATTTAAGCCATAAAAGGTTGAATTTCTATCACTCATTTAAAGCAGCTCATGGTTTTTTAACGCTATTGTAGATTTAGAATAGTTTTGTGGTTTAAATCTGCTTTTGGGTTATTGTGTCAGTTGCATAAATTTGTTTCAATATTATCGTTTATCGTCTATATTTCCTTCAGCGATATATCGTGCTTCAAATTTTGTTATTGTAACAGGCTTACTCTCAAATGTTAATGATTCTGGAGTTGTTTACAATGAGCTTTTTGAACAGAATACTTTTATAAACATATCTAGTCGCAATACGAGTCAGAAAAATGAACTACATTTTGCTTTCTAAAATTGTGCAGTGCTATATATTATAACAATAAAGTATCTCTCTTTATATATCCATAATACTTACAGCCATTTGATGCCAGAGCAGACCTGAGACAGGAAAAGGGCAGTGAAGACACCAAAACGCAGGACATGGGAGCAGCTCCGCATGGTGAGAGGGGCTTTGAGGCACGCCAAAGTTCACACTGGAGTTCACACAGGAGGCAAAAGACAAAAGATCTCTCTGGGCCCAAATTTAGAAGTCAGTCTTCATTGTATAGACACTCTGAAACAAACAAACAAACAAAAAAACATAGCAGATGCTTAGATAATGGGGAAACCTGGGTAGTGCAAGCGTCATTGAAGGATGGGTCAAATGCAAGGGGTGGATTTCTCTACACGGACAATAAAGTGTAGCTTAACCTCACACAAATATATTTTTAGTTAAGATGTAGACTATTAATTAATATACAAATAGCAAGATGGTGTAAATGATGAGAAATACAACCAAGCAAAAATGAAAAACATTGAATATGCATTGTATTTATTTTTACATGATGCTATTTTTAGTATTTTATTTTCAATACTGTGAATATTAAGTCACGTTACTCACTACTAACAACGCTGGTCCCAACTCATCAAATCAAAGATGAAAAATTGTGCTTCATAAAAATAAATGGAGGCCTTATAACTGCTTTATACAGTGACAGCTCGCCACATTTGTTACTATTACAATATGAAGACAAACAGCGGATCATTACGGGTTTATCTGATAGATAAGTAATCTCTTTGCACAGATCTTTAAGTGAGCGCAGGTAGCTGATAAAGGGGCTTCTTCTTCCCTTTTCTTTGATTGGCTGAGGCGCGCGCAAACTGTGTCAAATCACTCATGAATTATTGTAATGAGATTAGTGAAACTAAACATGCCGGTGTGCGGGAATTCTGTTTTGCACAACAATCACACGATTTGTTAATTCAGGCCTTTTGTGGTCGCTGGGGCGTTTTTATAATCCTTTACTCTAAACCAGCCTCTTGATACTTGTTGTTTGATGAAGACTTAAGTAGTTCACAAGGATTTAATTGTTCAAATTGACACTAACCCGAAGTGCCCTAAAAGCAGCTCCTGTTCCCCGTAAAGATAAGCACAGATCGCCTCTCACTGTAGTAGCAGCTTTACCGATGTCAAGCCAGAATCACACACAATGGACATTAAACTTTGCCAGGCTCTGTAGATTGATAGAGCCACAGTCTCACAAGATACTAAATTAGGCTTAAATCCTGGGGAAAAATCACAAGGGATCAACAAATAGACAAGTTTTCGTAATTTATATATGATTTACGCAGTTTAAATGTTTAAAATATGAATTGCAAAGTATTTAAATTTAATCAAAACTGTAAAAAAGCTTTCAATGCTGCTGCAAAATGACTTGTCACCGGCTGGTTTTGTAGGAGCATGCTTTGTTTTCTACTCTTTGCCTTCACATTGACCGTATCCATTGTGCGTAAAGAAACACAACACTCGCACCAAAAAGTTCGCTCTCACCTTTCCAGCGTGTCTCGTTGTGGAATAAATGCGCACAGGAACAATGCAAAGTGAGCCTGAGTATCCTTTCGGGGTGTAGTCTGTTTCGGTATCAGCCAAACACGCGAGTAAAATCCAGAATCGGGAGGTAGGTTATCTCCACACAGGTAGTACGCATGGTGCGCTTTGGGGAGGCAGAGTGGGACTGTCAGGGCAGGAGGAGCGCGGAGTGAGTGAGTCCTGGTGGGGGTGAGAGCGGGTTAAAGTAGTCCTGCGCCGCTTTGATCTCACTGCTGATGTCAGAGCCGTATTAGCATAAGAAAGACGCGGCTCCCAAAGCTCAGGAAAAGCCCTTCGTATCTCTACAGGCAACTCCCGTGAGTTAGAGCGTGTCCACAGCGCGATGCACGATGATCTTATGATGATGGTATTTTCAGCGTTTTTGTGATGCGGTTTAGATTATGAAACGAGATTAACGCATGTAATTAAAGCGCATTTTAACCACACAGACTAATATTAACAAGATATTAAGTTAAGTTAACATTTTGTATTTTAAAAAGTCTGGCAAAAATACGGAGTAAATTTTTTAACAATATAAGAATAAATATTTGACATATATAGCCTGCTTTTTCCAAATTTACAATTTGGAAACTCTTAAAAATCTAATTCAAGGTTTCCATTTTCATTGATCCTGCGTACAAAAACATATATTATCCTATTATACTAATATGTGGGCTTTACTTCAAAATAAATGACCTCCTAAAGTAAGTGGGACAAAGTGGGCATGGAAGGACAGACAGACATGCAGTTTAGGCTTAAGACTGCTGTGGTACTGTATCATTTTCAGTGTTTGTCAATTAAAACACAGCTAGAGAATTAGAAATACATTATATTACAACCGGGAAAGACAGGACCACCAAAAAGGTATGATTTTTTTTTTCAAGGATTATCTATGGCCGGGGTCTCCAACCTGTAGCCCGGGAGCTACCAGTAGCTCTCTACCCCCTTCCAAGTAGCTCACCAAGGGATTTTTGGATTCTGTGTATTGTGGATAATAAGTAAAATTTTATTAATTACCATTGTAAATATATAATTTTGATGCCTAACTTTGTGCACAGATAAATGGAAAATGGTTTATGTTTTATAGGCGTCTAACTGTTCCCTGTCTAAGGCTTGCCGTGACTCTTATATTTACTCAGTTTCTTTGCGACTGCTGAAATTGGCAGCTTTCTGACATTTTTTGTTTCGTAAAGGTAACTCACTGGAGAAAAAAGGTTGGAGACTCCGGATCTGTGGTATCCTGTTTTCTGTGTACTTTTAATACCATTCATATTGAAAAAAACTGTGACATTCTCTACATAAGGGGCCTCAGTGTGAGTACAGAACAACCAATAGATGCACATGTGGTCTCCCTTCTTCAAAAGGTTATAAAACATTGTGAAGTTTATTTTCTTGCTCTAGCCAGTGTTACAGTGTTAAATATGAACCGCTCTGAGATATGCAACAGTCCAGCTTCTTCTATGTTTGTGTGCGCGTATGTTTGTTATTGTGAAACGATTTCTGTGTCTTGAAAGCGCTACAAAAATCAAAAGTATTATTATTATTATTATTATTATTATTATGCACAGTTCTTGCCAGGGCTTGGACAAGGATAAGTGGAGATGCGTCTAGGCCTTGACCTCGTTGCTGGTTGAGCCAACATGGCCGCCCCTCTGGGATCTGTGGATCAGGTGTTGTCAAACATCTCTGGAGCAGACACTTTTACAGACCACAACAAACCGCTGGCCTCGAAACTGGATCTAGTCTTTAAAGCTGCGTTACCCAACTTTTTCTTTTTTTTTTTTGGTATTGTAAAACCAGAACTTGACAAAAATCAGACTTCTACGTGCTGCTTTCATCTAACTTGAAAACATTTTATCTTTTGCAAATGTTTAAGAAAGAGCCATGCGTGTCACTTTGAGATGAGAGCTAACCGGCTGCGCAAGGGTGGTCGGTCATACTTCACTTTTCTGTGTAAAAAAGCTGTTCTAAAGCTGCGCTATTGCCAAATAAGCACGGGAATACTAGTGAAGTGTCAAAAGGTTTGTGAGCGCTAGAGACAATGATAGTAAATAGTACTAGATAGATTTCATAGTTTGAAAACCAGGTCAGTAAAATCAAATAACTATAGAACTGGTTAGTGAAACATGTTTTTGTTTTTGTTTTTCTGGAGGCGTCCATAACCTGTTTGTCTCCATGGAGATGCTTTGGTTAAAATTGTCATGAAATTAACAGTATGGTGATCTGTCTTGCATTGTCTCTCCTCAAATCTATCCTGTAATGTGACTTGCAAGTCGCCATGGAGATTCATAAGTTTATGGCCATACTGTGGAACATTCTAGGCACATCTCCACGAAGACAAGCAGGTGACGGACCCTCCAGCAGACAAGTTACACAGTGTACAAGTCAGTCCTGTTTTATTTTTAGAGAACCTTTCATGCGCACAGACAATTCAAAGTGCTTTACACAGAATTAAAACCACAAAAACATAAGATAAAAGTTCACATATTTGGCAAAATATATATGAATTCACATCATTTACACTAAATTTTGATCATGACAATTCAAACGGTCAAGTAAATAAATATTCATGCAATGGTTTGCCATTCATTTTCCAGATGTGTCTTTAATATAGGTTTTAAAATATTACAGGTTTTATTTCAAGGTGCAGTGTGTGTGTGTAAAAAGGTCTAAAAAAAACTGAAGTGCGATATATTGCTGTAGAAAATGTAAACAATTAACGATAAGATTGAAACTAATTTATGCCGCTGATACAATAACCCAAGAGCAGATTTAATCCACAGAAACTATTATACATCTACAATAATAAACGACAGAATGAAACACTTTAATAGTTAGTTTGCAATAATGAGTCATAGAAGTTATTAATTAAAATGTCTACAGCTCAAATCTTATCATATATTGAAAAAATAATCACAAATTTTCATGTAGTAGTGCAACGAAAATGTACATGCAATAAATACGTATTCCCCAGTCGATAGTATTTATCTTGACAGACCTAGGTATGACTGTAGTAGTAGTAGTAGTAGTAGTAGTAGTAGTCGTTGTAGTAGTAGTAGTAGTAGGTTTATTTTCTCCAGACATGAACTCATTAGATTGATACAAACATTTTGCATAAAACTATGACCGAAGAGGTTTAGGCTGAAGTGAGGTAATTTATGAATGTCTAACCCTATTTACAAATGATGGAGCCAAGAACACAGCTGTCAGCAAACAACAAGCAACGGAAAGAACAAATAAATAGAATAATAAAAATGATATTAATAATCTTGAGTTTAGTTCAGATGAAGTCAACATTCTGCAGGCCAATAATATTTAATACAGATGGGAGCATCTAAAATTTCGATGGTTAAAATGCAGATTTACGGTCTAATACAGCAAATTCTAGGGCAGACATGTCAGACTCAAGCTCGGGGGCCAAATTTGGCCCGTGATATCATTATATTTGGCCCGCGGGATTATACCAAATATGTATTAGAGCTGGTCTGCTGGCTACAGATAGATGACAGAGGCTACAGAGACATTATTTATTTTTACATTTGTTATTATTATTGTTTATTTGTTATTATATATATATTTATATTTTGCTTGTTCTGGATTCAATGTTTAAGCAAAACTATTATTAAACATTTATTTTAATAAGAAAAGGTTTAATATTACATATCTCGAAAGAAGAGAAAACATGCAGATGTTGTTGAAATTCAATAAATATTTCATTTGGCCCATGACTTAGTCCCAGTTTTTAATTTTGGCCCTCTGTGAATTTGACACCCCTTTTCTAGAGTATAATCACTAATACAAATGATCAGGTTCAACATTTGTGCATATTTCATGCCAGAGTATAATGTAATCTATAATAAAACAGGCTCCTGCCTCCATCTGAGAGTATGACATCAGCACATTATAATATCTGAAAACCACAAAGTCTAATTTCTTCTTTTACATAAGACACAAAAATACTTTCTCCTTCGAACTCATCGATTCCTATCAGCGTTTGTAGCCACTGTGTCCGCTCTATTCTTCACATCCACACTCGTAGTCTCTTATGTGTGTTTCTTATTTGCAGAGAGCTGAGATCCTGGTTCTGGAGACAGCGCGTTTTACATGGCAGTCAACTGTGAGAGTGCTCCGGCCAGTGCAGTGTGGGAGTAGCTCAGATGCCACGGAGCCTCTATTCTAACATCGCGATCTTCTCTTTGGTCTGTACCCTCTGAACCGAAGCCAATACCGATGAGTGAAAGCGTCAACTTCATCACAAAGAAATCTGTCATGTCGTAACGCGGGGCAAGAGAGACCACTTTATGATAAATGACGATTATTGAAGTACGTGCAGCTTTCTCAAGATTCAGTTACATCACATTGTCTTCTCACAATGCAACACAATCCCGTTTTTATAAAGAATTATCATGAAACAGACTCAAATTCAGCTTTAATATGATTTATGCGTTACTAAAGCACACAAGCGTCTTTGTCCAGATACTACATATATCTTTGGTTTATTACCACGGTGACGGAGGCTACATTTGTGGTTTTAGCTCGAGCCAGAAGTTTTCTCATCATGTATAGTATTATCAGTAGAATAGGCTGACAATGAAATGCTTTGTATCAGGGATGTCAAGATGGTTGGGCTAGACAATAATAATCATCACAAAAATAAAAATTGTAAACATGTCAAAATTATGTCATTTAAATCAATTCTTTCTATTTTATCTATCATAGTGAATCAACTTTTATTTTTAGTCTGGCGTTTTATCATTATCATAAGCAGAAGAAAAGTTTTATACATTAAATTTTAGTCACATTAACTATAATTTTTCATTCAGAATTTTTGTATTTCATAAGATGTTATTGTTATTGTTAATTTAAAAAGTTATAATAATTGTGATGTCTCTTCTTACAGCACTGACACCAAAACACAGTAACACAAATTTGATACGATGACATCCTAGCCTACTTTGTTTAAAATGCTGAATCATAAAGACGGAAAGATTACTGCGATTTAAGTACTGAGCTGTTGTTGTTTGACTCAGAGGGGAGATAGGGACACTCAGCTTTCACACATAAACCTCACACAATACTTTTATCGTCTAGAAAATGACTCCCAGGCTTCAGTCAGGGCGCAAAACCAAATTCAAGTCCTTCAGTATTCACTTACTTCATATTACGCAAATTTGATTCTTGTGAGATTTAAGCTGTTATAATGTTGTTACCTCCTCAAAAACATACCTGGAGTTGTGTTTTGTTTCATTGACACATGTTTGAGTAACACTTTAGTAATCCTGTCTACATCTCCAAACCTTAAAATGCTCCATTCCACCTTGTGATGTCATGTACTGGTAGTTTTCAACAGCTACATTTGACATTTAGTTCAGTAGAGATGGGCAATTCTACGGCTGAAAGTATCCAAAAGATTCTAATGCATGTAGTAAAAACTCAAGTGACACGACCAGGCCAAGTTACAGGTCAGATCTGTGGAAAGGTGACCATGCTCACAGTAAGAAGGGGTGTTTTTTGAGGTATAAAAAACACTTAAAGTACTTAAAATAATACTTGAATTAGCCTTAATAAAGCAGGGACCAATTCATAATGGATAATTCAGAATTAACTTGATTTATTGATTTACTAAGAATGATTTAGGCTTAGTAACTACTTAATTATATCCACAAAAAAGTATTAACTAAGTCTGAAACATATTAGGATAGTTATTATAAAGTGGTACTCCTTGTTCGTACATTTAATCCTGACTTAGTGTGGCTCAGATTTAACCACTGAATCAGTTCTGCCCGATTACCTTTGAGATAAGACCTCAAAATACACCATGACAAAAGGATACAGGTTCAAATCTACAAAGGTATGTGTGGATGTTTTAGTCAGAAGCAAAGAAACGCCTGTTCTTTATTATTGTCTTGATTCATTTCACCATAAAATTATCAAATCAAAATAATACCAGAGCCCTGATTGATAGTCATCATAAAGGAAGAAGTTAAAAGGAGATTTCAGATGGAACCAATCTGGCATCCCGCACTTAACAATACGGGTTCCTTTTATGAATTTTACTCAGAGAATCAACTGTGGAGATATTATGAACTAAATCTTCATGTATTGTAAACATAGAGAGGCAACAATACAGCTTTCATTATTCGATACGCATCTTGGTAAGTAAGAACATCAGATCAAACCAAATGTTTTTTTCTATCTCTCTCTTACTTTTAATTATTAATAAACAATATTGTATTAAATTACGTGATGTATTTTCTGATCGGTTATAGTATAGTTAGGCCTTTATGGAGCAGTTTTCTTCGGTAATTGCAAAAATATTTTCTTTCAAGGATTGTGATTGCGATTTGTTCTGTGATTTGTTTAGAAAGTAGAACTATATCTGAGAGAAGACTGAAATATGAACTGATAAAGTAGAACAAAGATATAATGTATTTCAGAAGTCTAAACTACAGTTACAACAAAGAAGAAAAAAAGTAGATATTTTGTTCTTTGCCAGTGCAATTCTATTACCTTAGCAATTTGATAATGTGATTTTGATTGTGATATGTTGCCTACAGCCCTGTACTGTAGCATGTGTTTATTGAGTCATATTTTTATTGTGTTATAAGGTGAGTGATTTTTTATTACATTGTTGCATCCCTTGTGAACATTGCTCTATAGTGACCCTGTTATATTCAACATTTTGAGGACTTTTTCCCATTTTAAAAGATCTAATATTTTGTTTTACATTTTTTCCAATCGCTTCGGCACTTTTTCAGAATTTTAATTTTTTTTATGAATCTGGAAAATCTTTTGTCCACTTTGCAAAACTATTCAGACAAGACACAAAACAACTGAGAAAGTTTGAAAAATTAAAACTTTGTGAACAAAACATCTCTGGTAAAAATGATATTTTGTGGTTCAAAAAGAAACATATTATTCATAACAGATTTATAAATATAAATGTATCAAACCTTCACACGACACTGTCCGGAGAACGCTATAAAACTTTTAAACGTGCAGTGCGAGGGAGTAACAGACCTATAAGACCAGTATTACACTTTTCACTTTCTGATGTTTTGAGAAGGAGACACGTGCGGTAAATATGTGTTTTACTCAATCATTTAGGAAACAAAAAAAGCACACTTTTCAAATCTGTGCCTTTGAGCAGTTGGTATCTGAACTGTATCAGTCTTGGACCTTGAAGTCTTTGAACGAAAACCTGGTTCACATATATATATTTTTGGTTTATTACCATGGTGATGGAGGCTACATTTGTGATTTCAGTTTGAGTCAGACGCTTTCTCATAGTGTATAGTATTTTCAACTGAATAGAATTAAATGTTATGTATGAGGGATGTCAGGATCCTTTGTCTAAACAAAAATCATCATCAAGTCTTTTACATTGTGTCTGTCTATAAAATCTCTCCGTATTTTGATTCCTGTGTGTTCTGTTTTGTCCTTTTGTATCTTCACTTTATGGATTTTGATAAGAGTGTGCAGTATTTAGGTACACAGTCTATAGCATGTGCAGAGAGAGTGTTACAGTTGCAACTGTTCTAATTTTCTTTTATCATTCTGAAACCCATGGACAGTTTGACCTCATCCCTGTGAAACTCCCATCACCCTCTGCAGTCCTCTCAATGGGGATGGCCTCTGAAAACAACGCACTCGCTCCGATCCAGGCCTGAGCTAAAGAAGACGTGTCCACATCTTTGTCTCCCATTTGTTTATGAGCCTGTCTCCATTGTGCTCTGAGGACAGTCTTTTCAAGTGACAGATGGGGCACGTTTGAACACAGGAGGGCTCCAACTCTTCAGAGACAGAGCTGGGCCCGAGGTAAGACAGCGTCTGTACTGTGCAGTTGTTTCAGAGCATTAAAAGGGCTGTTTTTTCTTACAGTTTTGAATAGATTAAACAATCCCACTCTGGTACTTTTTTATCATTTCTAAATCAATCAATATTTATCAGTATTGGTGGTTTTCAGATTCTACAATGTGACAATGTTTTTCATATTGATTACATTTTACTTTACCATGAAATATCTGAAAAGTAAATAGACAGATGATGAACTTGATAATTTCTATTATTGACTAGACCCCAAAACTCAATACAGTAGAAATATAAATTTTAACAATATTAATTCTATAATATTTAATAATATTGGCCTATACTGCTTTTACATTAGAACCGTGTTTTTTATTTGTGACTTCTATTTAATACATAAATTATGTTTTAATCACATGTCATAGTTGATATTTAAAACCTCACATTCAACGTATTTAAAAATGCATTGAAGATCTTGGCCTGATGTCTATTAAAGGAACCATAATATATAAAATGAATACATAAATGTAAAATGTAACTTCAAAATGACTCTTAAACTGAAGTGAATGAGACTTATTCCCAAAAGCCTGACAGTGAGCTAAACACTGGAATCATTGAGGAAATTCTTTGTTATGGGATTACAGCTGCAAATTAGTTTAAGCTTTGACAATCCATCTTAAGTCTGTATGGCTGCTGCGGTGCGTCCTGGGAGTTGTAGTATTTACTGTCTTAAGCCGTTGGAGGATTAAGCCTGTGATGTTGTCAGTAGTGTCAGTTTCTCAAATGTTTCACAGAGATTCACTTTAAAAAAGACATATAAGGCTTTTTTCTAGTACTTAAACAATAGCATATATAGATCAACATCACATATACCACAATATTGGTATTAGTAATAAAAATGGAACGATTTCCTGTTAATCTGATTTTTTACATTTCTGTGTGTGATATTTTTTTGAATAAACACAAGGGAAGTGGGTAGAGGGTGTAGGTGAAAGCTGAAATTTTCACTCAAACCCCATATGCAGGATAATATGGGATTGATGAGAAACATTAATCTTGTTTTTACCACATATAAAAGATTATGTATGTACCTTATGTAAACTAGTGATAAGGACACACCATTACAACATGGTTAAAAGCTTGTTTAACACAGTTTGTCTCATTTAAAAACAAAAAATACCAAAATGTGTGTACTGTGCTTTTTAAAATGACATTTCTCATCACGGAGGGTGGCTGGGCTGTCTGCACACAGGTCCTTTATCACGAAGAGAATGAAAATGAATCTTAAACTGAAGAGGTGTTACTGAAGAGGACGGAGAGGAGCTGTTTGAGGCTACAAGAACGAAAGGTGCTGACTGAGGCTACAGGGCACGAGGTAGACCGTGTGGGTGACAAATAAAGCTAAGTCCAGACCAATGCGCTCACACAAAACTCTCCCCACGCCGCTCTCAGTAAACACAAGATCAGAGAAAGATAAATACAGTCAAATTCAGTGGGACTGTCCGGACCGTGACCTCTTGGAGCATTACAATAGATAAATTGTGCACATACATGTGTTTTCTATGAGATTTTCTCCTCTCTCTGTGGTTGGATGAGGCTTGAAAGAACCAGAGCGTCTTGAAATATGATTAAAGCTTAGTTTAAATAGAATGAAATTGGCATAGATCTGCAGAAATACCATTATGCCAGTATGAATAATGCAACGATGTCGGAACAGGGTTTTAAGTTTTATTTTATGTATTTTTGGATTCAGATAAATGTTTCATTTTTAGAAGGTATGTTGGATTGAAAACAATAATTTAACTCACACACAAAAAATAATTATAGGCTATATATTTTTAGATTCTTAAAGTCACACACGTAAATTTTAGGCAAAAAATTGGCTACAATAAAAACTTTTTTTTTTCATTTTGATTGTTTATATTTCACTGAAAACTGTTCTTAATGTTAGCAGGCTTGCATCTTCACAAAAGTGATTGTTATTTTGCTTGGAGAAGGGCGTATTCCTGTTTTCTATGGTAATGTTGTTCCTTTGGTTATAATATTCCACAGTATGGCATAAAACACATCTATCTATGCATCTATCCATGGAGAATGTTCATGTCAAGTATTATCTAAACTTTTTTTTACTATTTCCTTGGAATCATGCAGGTGACATGGCACCTCCAGAAAATGACATACTGTAGCTTTAACTGTTGTGAGGCATAATTTGTGGCTTCATAGGTTGAATGTCCTATCAATAACAGCCCTGGGCATTTTACTTCTATCTTTATCATCACAAGGGTTTCTGTAGAAAAACATAAAAAGACAGGGCTATGAAACTCCTATAGCAACAAAATGAAAATACTCATCAGTATTCACATCAACACCTCCACTTCACACATATTAAGTGATTTTAAAGTGCTCAATCCACAAGATGAAATTCTAATAATCCAAACAAGCCAGTCGTTTACATGCAGCACTAGGAGCCTTCAGAATTCTGGTTTGTGTTGCCAATTTTCTGAAAGAGAACCTTGAAATAAAATCCACTTAAGCCCTGTGTCTCCTCCCCCCAGAGTATAGTTAAGTCCGAGCCGTGTATGTTCATGATTACCGAGTGCTATGGGCCTTACATCAGTGCGCAACCTTGACTTCCAGCAGGAAACCAAGCGCACGGGTCAATTACGGCAATACGTTGTTTTGCTTTCGAGACCGGGGGATGTGAGCTCGGAGTCTCATGCACACAAGTTACACCTAGGATTTCAGCTGTAAGATCGCCAACTCCCAGATCAAAAGTGTAAATAAATAAAAGACAGATTGTAGAAGTATTATTATATTTGGCGCAGGGTTTGGACCAGGGCGCATGGGACGGTGCTGGTATGTTTCTGCGTTACACATGGCTGCTTTGAGGCCTTAACAGCGGTGCAGGGGCAGTGGTGGAAAAAGTAATTAAGTGCAAATGTAAAAGTACTGCAAATATTCAAGTATCTGTACTTTACTTAAGTTTTAGAATAGCCTACTTTCACTTTTACTTCTATTCCACTACATTACATTACATTGTCTGTATACAAATTACCTAAAAAAACAGGTTAGACAAAAATAAATAAATAAAAATAAAAAGTATAAGTACAGGCTACACACTTACTTACAAAATGGAGTACTTCTTCCACCACTGTAGTAGCCCAAACTGGAGACCAAGACAGATGCATGGGGACTTGAGGATGTGTCTCTTACTCCAGGGTTCAACAATCAGGGCTTTGTCACTCAGGCCTCTGATGCTGTATCCCATAGAAGCAACATGACAGTACATTACATTACATTAGACCAAATCAGTGCGTTCAAAGAGGGCACCAATGAAAACAGGACAGAGGTGCACAAGAAATGAGGGCTGATTTAGAACAGGTACAGAGAGAGGCAGGCACAGCACAGAGAGATCTGTTCTTGGGCCAATTGGATTTGAGGTGTACTCAGAAACTAATTTAAAATGTCCCAACCAAATTACAATGACGTGGCTAGAATCACATAAATACAGCAAGTACATGTTTAAAAAATCTTCTTAAAAACATACAATGACTCACAGACACAACTCACAACAGCTATTGTAATGGGAGTATTTGTAATTAGTTACTATCCACCTCTGAACACATGCACAAAATACTTTGAGAGAACTTTAAATTTATGAAAATAATTAATATTTTAATTTTAGAGGAATGATTGATAAGTCTGCCTTGTGCCAGCAGAACCTTGATTTTAAGTGACAATCTCATTAAATGTAAAATAAATGACAGCATAATGGAAAATGAGTGCCCCAAAATACACAAGACTGTGGAAAATTTTAACCTTACCAAATATTATTCAGCATATCTTATATATTTCCACACAACATTCCTAAAGCACAGTGATATTTCTGTCAGGGCATACATATTATATGGATTTCTAGTACATAGCTGTAAATGCTGTGTTCTTGAAGCCAAACTTGGCCAAAGTGCGCCATCTAGTGGTGGTGTAATGAAATAAAAATAACCCAGTCTCTGGTATCTTTTTGTGCATTTTATTCATTTTTTGACAAATATATATGAAGTTTTCCCTATATAGGAAACATAATTTTTAAAGATACGTTAACAGCAAATTTATTCCTGCAAATAGACGCTGAAACATAATTAGACGCAAGGGTAGCATAATTCAGAAGAGTGAATTACCTCAAGTTGGTCTGTTTTTGGTAATGATAAAAATGCCAATGGGACATTTTAATGTTGTATAAGGAAACAATGAGTGTCTGCATCAAGGCACAGAAGCATCGACAACCATCAGTGGAGCAGTTTTTGCCAACACATTGGTCCCACTGGACAGTACCAACTATACAAACAAACTACATCATATGAAACTAAACAATAGGATAAGAATTTGCTCTTATAATAATCACAAAATGAAAGAATAAAGGTAATGTACAGAGCTCAGACCATCACAGCTCCAGGATAAATGTTAATTCGGGGGTGATGACATCTTAGATTTCTGTAACGGAAGACCTGCAGCTACTCCAGAGGATGGAGCTCACCAAGCGACCGTCTGTCCTGCTGAACAAACTCCTGTAGGCTTCTCTTGCCCTGCCTGAAGTTACTTTCCCTCCTCGAAAAGGGCAAAATGACCTGCAGTCTGAGGAGAGTCTCTATGTTGACAAAGCTTTTGATCTGTGATGTCTGTAGGGCATCCAGCACAGTAGTGGGGAGATAACCTGCCAAAGGATCCAACCATTTGTCCTTCCACAGCTTCAGCTCAGTGTGAAGGGACGCCTCATCAGGCAAGTCCTCCTTGTAAAGATCACCAACAAGACCACTCAGAATGCTGGTTTCTACTTTGGACATTGCATAAGGCACGATCTCCAGACACCGCAGCGTGTCTGTTACTTTTTCGGTGAAGACATCCTCAATTTCTTTTATTGAATGCTCGATAACCTTGGTGCTAACCGATCCTTTGTAAAACTCACTCAGTGGCTCTAAAAGAGCTGAATGCAACAGCGTCACATTCAGTTTAGAGGCCAAAGCGACCGCTTCTTCAAACCAGGTCCTGTGATGGCAGTCTACTTCAGCCAGCAGCTGTTTAAGCTGTGCTTTAACATCGGGCAAACTGTTTACAGCAAGGAGCACATCTAAAGGCTTTCCCAGCAGTCCCTCACTGAGTGTGCTCGTTACTTTGAGGACATTTTTCTGCACCACTGTCCCTAATATAAAATCAAAGTTTCTGATCGCAATGAAGAAGTCTGCAGCTTGTTTCTGATCAGGTGTACAGCCCTGACCTTTAAGTTCATTCAAACACAAGACAGCTGCTTCTAACACTTCCAACATCACCTGGTGCATATCATGACTCTTATCCCACTTTTTCATGAGTTTGTCCCTAAGCTCGTTGGCCTTTCCTTCGTCGTGACTAAACACATGCAAGATCATCTCCTCCAGTCTGTTCTGCCTCTCTGCATCCTTAGTGAACCAGTGTAAAATCTTCTGGATCAAAACAGCTCCATTGGCTATTTCTGTTATGGGAGAGGACTTTGCCAACCACACATTCAGGGACAGGGCAGAGCTGATTGTTCTAACAGCCTTTGGGTACTTAGCAGTGAGGGCCAGACTGACTGCGCTCATCTGTGCACCTACTTCCCCCACACTGAGCATGGCCTGGCCTCTGCAATTCTCCATTTTGAGCCCCCACTTATCAGACAAAGCTCTCTCCACTGTCTCCGTAAGGATAAGAACATCTCTACTGAAAGGAATAAAAGCAAAAGTCTCTTCACACTGAATGTCCTCCTTGTTTAGATATCGCACGCACAGAGGGATGTACAGGTGACCTTCGATGTCCACCGCTTGTTCAGTTATAATTGTGAAAAAGCGCGAGTCGGACAGTTCCTTGATTATTTCTTCTCGTTGTTGAGGGTCATAGAAGGACATGGCTTTCCTTGGTCCTTCTGAGGTCTCTGGGAGCTGCTCTGCTGTTCCTGTGGTGCCGTTTATTTCTTCCATCACAACGTCCGCTTCAGCAACTTCTATAGAAAAGAAGAAAACTATTTATGGTATGCAAATTAGGACTGACCACTATGGTGATAAAAATTCATTGTGATCTCATCCCTGTGAGAATATACCATTTTAAAAGCAATTGATACTTTGCAGCTGATATCACCAACATTCCCTGGGGTTGTGAAGCTAACTGTAGACACTGCTATGTCTGAAACTCTGTTACTCAAGTTAAACTTTAATTTGAGTTTTGTGTTTTTACACGATCTGACCAGAAAGAGCCGACTTGGTTGAAACTACAACAGGTGAGATGATTTGTGCTGTTAAACAAGTCCCTGACACATAAAATCACAGATACAGCAGCAACACCTAAACACCTAAACAGGACCATAAATGCTCCTATTGATCACATTTTCATCCTGAAAATGTGCAGTTTAAATCCATTTTGTATATATTTTTTTCTTTTTTTGTGTGCCAATTGTGATTTTAAAAAAAAAGTACCTCATTACCAAATACATTAACATAACTGAAATACTTGCCGCTTTCCAAATGTAGCTTTTGTAATGTTGCCATGACCTGAAAAATCAAACATACAATTTAGAACAGGAACAACAACATTCCCTTGAAGATAATAAGAGAACAGTGTCAAAAGTGTACCTTTGAAAGACATGGTCGGCTCTCTGGGTTGAGCTCCATACACACTTCAATCACCTCTGGCAGCCTCTGAAGTGTCGTGGCATGGGAGGAGAGCATCATGTGATCCAGTTTACTCCCTCTGCACACTGTGTTTTTGAAAACCTCTCTGATGGAGTTCAGTGTGGTCTTCATCAGGTCAAACTCCATACTGACACTAGGCAGGACCGCCACCTGTCTGAGGAGGTGTGTCACAGTGGGGTGGGTTTTGGACTCTACGTGAGCTAGAGTTTCTGCTATAGATGTTGGAGGGGCTACATCCTGGTACTTCTCTCTCCACACGGCGGACCAGGCGTTTATCTCCTGTTCTGCCGCCTCTGGATCAGGAAGTTCTTTGAGGTATGAACTGAGGGGCTGGTCTGTGGACTCTGCCAGCATGGGTTGAGGGTTGCAGGAGGGCAGCAGAGACAAGACTGACAGAGCCTTCAAATGTCCATCGGAAAAGTTGTATTTCATTTCATCGATCAGACATTTAAGGAGGGGAACACTCAGATTTTCTCTATAATAAACTTCTGGAGATTCATAGCTGTTAACCTCCCCTGAAAAGCACACTTGTTCAGGAGCTATTTTAGCTGAGAGCTGAAACGCCTGCTCAAACCAAGAGTGATGAACAGAGGTAATGTTTGCCAATGTTTTACCAAGTGTGTCTATGATTGAGGGAATTTTCTCAACCTCACACAAAATATCAGCAGGATTCCCACATCGGAAAACTGTGCTGCAATTGCCAAGAGGAGTACAAGCATTTTTTATAATTATAAGAGAAATTATAAAATCAACATTTCTCAATGCAGTAGAGAGTACCTGTGCATGCATGGATTTAGCACCAGTGACACTAGAACCAACCACATCTAGACAACTGATCACGCCCTCCAAAGTTTCTGCAAGTACACCAAAGAAGTCCTCCCTTTTCCTCCACCTCGAGTAGCATGTTTCTGGGCTTTCCTCTAATGCCTCTCTGGGCATGTTGAGCAGCCCATCCACAGCCTGTGCCAACTGTGTGTCTAGCTCAGGGTATGAGTCAAAAAACAGCAAAAGATCTTCGGTGATATTTAAAGTTTTCACTACTGAAGCACAAGGCACGCTCTGCACCAACCAGTGACTAAGACCACAAGACTCGCTCGGGGTTACGACGGCGAATGGGTAGTTTTGGAGGAAATCTAGAGACAGTTTCTTTAGACTTTGAAAGCCTGCGCCGCGATTCATGAATGCCTGTCCACGACACTGAGCCATGTTCAGTCCCCAGTCATCACAGAGGACATTGGTCAGTTTGCGCGCCTGTGCTTCAACGCCAGAATTCTCATTAAACTGTAAGAATCCGATCAACTCTACTTTTGGCACAGATTCGCCCACGTATCTCACAAACACAGGTAAGTATGCCTTGTCACTAATATAGACTGGCTTGTCAATAATAAGCGAGAAGAATGGTGAGTCCTGGATTTCTTTAAGTATAAAATCTCTGATGCCTTGAATAACAAGTGCACTCATTTGGGCCTCACCAATGTTACATTTGTTCTCACTTTCAAACCAGTGACACATGGATAGCTCCTGAAACATGAGCTCACGATGCTCCTCAGAAATCTCAGACAGACTGCAGTTCTTCTTCCCCAATCCTGTGGCTAATTTGAAAACTATTGTGAGACTCGGACAATTGTCTCCACTGTGGCCATTTTCATCAGCAGCCTTCATCTCCTGGTCTTCAATCTTGTGAGCAGGCTGATCCATTTGGGGTTCTTCATTCTCATTTTTCACAGTTTCAACTAAAGCACAACAAATATACATGATAATAACACAAATTGTGGCAAAAATGCTATTCTATTCTATTGTCTTACCTTCCATTTGAATTTCAGCGTTTTTGTTGAAGAATTTGGATTCCCTCTCCTGTAAAATAAATAAAAGGTCAGATAACTGGTGCATGCACTGAGAAGATAGACTGTTGTATAAACATGCACTTACCAGACAGATGCCCTCCAGAGCCTGTGGTGTAGCCTTCAGGCACTGTGTGACCATGCGGTCCAGGTCCCGGCTAAAGTCGGAGCTGACCTGGAGCAGTGCGAGACAGGGGGTCCGGTCCTGGGGGTCTGTGCTCCTCAGATAGTCCAGAAACCTCTTGTGGCGCATCATAACTCCACAGTCCTCCAGCGCGGTGCTGGGTAACACAGACATGATCTTCAGCAGCACATTGATGTTTCCAAAGTACTGCATCAGTGGCAAACGTAGAGTCTGGAATAGAGAGCCCGGAGTGGTGACCGAAGCCTTGGTCTTCCACGTCACTCTCCAACAGCACAGCTCAGTGAAGAAATTATCCGCATCAGGAAGATCACTGCTGTACAGAGGAAGTTTGGACTTTAAGCTCTCAAACATGTAACTCTTTGTCACCGAGCTTGGGACAAGGGAAAGGAAATTTAGAGCTTCTTTGTGGTCATCTGAAAAATAGTCTTTTACAGCATTGATGAGGTTGTCTACGAGCGGCACGCTCAAATTATCTTTGAAGAAGCCCACTGGCTTCATCATTCCATCTCTATGCAAAGAGCTTTCAGGCACTTCAGTTTGACCACGGAGAGACTGCGCTATAGCACAGGCCTCATCAAACCAGTTCTGGTGGAACACTTTGATATTGGTCTTTACTCTGTTGAGTGTTGCCACAATGCCTCCAATGTGGCAAAGCTGGGATGCTGCACTGAAGTGGTCCTTCTGAAGGCCAGCACTCAGGTCTTTAGTGAAGGAGGAGGTGTTCTTCAAAACAACCATGGCCATGATAAAGTCAAAGTCCATCATCTTCTGCAGAAGAGCTAGAGCCTGTTCAGACAAGGTCTTCCACCTCTGGGGGTTGTTTTTGATTTTCACTAAACACTCCACCAGGGGCTCCAGCATCTGCACAAACACCTCATATGAGTCATGCTTCTCCTGCCAAAGTGAGCAGAACTTTCCTTGTAGCTCCTGGACTTTCTCATAGCTCTCTCTGAGGCCTTTAGCTATCACCTGGTCCAGCTGTTTCTCTAGAGCATCACTGCTAGAGAAAAACATCATGACCTCCTCAAAGATTTCCAGAGCTCGGGTGATGGTCGGCACTGGGATGGACTTGGACCACCACATGTTGAATGAGTATGAAGAACAATGTGTGCTTATTGCAAGTGGATACTTCTCTTGTATTTTACAAGCAAATGCCTTTAACTTATAGGAAACATCACCTGAGCCCAAGTAAGCCTGACCCCTGCAGTTCTTTAAGTCAAGATGCCACTTATTTGTTACAATATCAAATAAACGTTTAACCATGGCCTCACAGGAAAGATCTGCCTCAAGAAATCCCAACAATTCCAATCGCATGACATCAAAACTGTCAACAAATCTAAGAAAGAGTGGAAGGTAATTATTTTCACCCATTTTAACCACTCTGTCGATGAACAAGGAAAAGAATGAGCCTCCAACTTCCATAAGGATTCCCTCTCTGACTGCATTCTCACAGACCACCAGAACCTCTTGTATTTCGGACTTTGTGACATATTCAGTCTCTCCTTCTTGAGCTGGGGGGGGCTCGGGGTGGTCCCTGCTTTGGCTCCTGTATGCTGCTACCACTGCGGACTGCAGAGCGGACTTCAGCGCTTCTCTGTCAGTCTCTGCACACTTCATCTCCACCAGTCTATCTGCGTCCATCTCCAGGTTTATGAGCTGTAACTCTTCTTCAGTGTCCTTTTCTGCATGATTCCCCTGGTTTTCAACTATAAAAAACAATAAACACATGTTACACACACAAACTCCAAAATATGGAATTTAACATATTTATTCCCACTGAGACAACCAGGTGCTGCCACCAGGCCAAGTTGAAGGTCAAATATGTAAAGAGTTAACCCCACTCACAAGATATATATATATATTTTTTTCTAAGCTATAAAAAACACCTATAATTCTGTCAAACTGTATAATTATGCAAAGCAAGAGACTGGCCAGTGGTGAAACCCCTTCCAGAAAAGCTGCATAATGCACCTTAAAAAAAACAAAAATCAATAAATACAGTATATTACAAACAATTACTAATTACTGAAAACTTGAACTGAAATCAGAAATTAGAGCATTTCCACAAAGGTGAAACTGTTTGCTAAGTAAAAGACAAATATGAAAGAATAAATTCATATATGCAAAATTTCCACAAAAACATGCAGAAATATCACCTTATATACACATTTGAAAGATATTAAGGTTCAATCCAAAATATGCCCTTTTTATGAAGACTTTTATGGGTTTATTTTGGTATATCCTAAAACTAAATATTCACATTCACAATATTACCAATAATTTGATATACTGCCTACAACCTCTAAATCAAACTGAAATCAGGTTGAATTTGGAGATATGTGAATCTGTTTTAGCTGCAGCTGGAGTTAGTGCTTCTGGTTATAAGCGCTGACTGAAAAATCTCATATCTGATGTGTACATGTGTAATGTGTATGTGTAACTGAAAGTGAAAACTGGGGAATGCCTTGTATCAACTAAAATGCACTCATTGTTTCTTGATGGAGATTATGTAATTCATGCTCTATCTAATAAAATACTGTAATCTTACCTGGTGTAGGCTTTTCTTTTGTGTTGTCATCCTAAATGAGAGAAAATTTTAAAAAATTAACGTAACTGTTTAAATTTGTTAACATATGCAAACTGTTAATTGTAAAATGTCCCACCATTTGCAGCAGCTGCAGTATATCCGGGTGCTTTTGAACATATGAGTCCACCATTTTCTCGGCATTGAAGTGCACGTCTTGGTTGACATAGATGAATGCCTTGCTGCACTGTCTTTGGTCCTCTGGTGTGGTGTTCAGGTAGGCTTGGCACCTCTCCTGCACCATATGGTACTGCCCATACACATCTGCCTCAGTGTTTACACAGGGGACGGTGCCCAGCACCCTCAGCAGATTCTGCACATTTGGGTAGAAGCCGATGTCGGGGATCTTTAGTGTTGCAAAAACAGTCGTGGGCAGAATTCTGCGCTTGCTGGCATGTCTCCATTTCACTTCCCAACAACCCAGTTCTTCATAGAAAGTATCTGGCCTCGCAAGGTTGTTCAGATTAGCATCTGCTACTTTATCTCTGCGGATGCTGAAATTGTGGTCAGCCATGTAAGAGGGCACTAATGAAAGCCACCGGAGAATACGGACCATCTCTATGCCCAAAACTCTCTTCACCTCCAGAACCAGATACTGTAGGATGGGTCGGCTCAGAGTCTCCCTGTACAAGTCTTCTAGTGGGGTCTCTGCATTGGCTTGGTCTGTCTCAGGTTTGGTGATTTCAACACCAAGCTTCTTTGCCCTCCCCACAGCATCAGCAAACCATTTTCTATGTAATATTGCAAGCTCTTGTTGGTATTTGCTTAGCAGCTTTAAGGCATTAGAAATGCTGTACTGTAAAGTACTGCTGACGCTGATGATTCCCCTGAGACTGGAGTTCAATATGCTCACACAACAGAGTGTGTTTTTCAGAACAACAAGAGTGATTATAAAATTAAAATTCTTCAAAATGGGCTTGAGCCTGGCCATTTGTTCAGCAGTATCTTCATCTACTTTTGAAATAATTTCATTGATGCAATTAAGAAATGGTTCCAGGATATCCAACATGGTTAAGAAAGCATCAGTGCCATATTCCCAGTTACTACTTAAACATGTCTTGATCCTGTCCACCTCACCTTTTATATGCCCATACGCCATCTGAATCTTTCCTTCTAGTCTCTTGGAAAGCTCTGGTGTTCTCCTGAGTAATGAGGCCACCTCCTCCACAGTGTCAGCCACATTCTGAATAGAGGCCACAGGCATGCAACGCATGATCCAAATGTTAAAAGCATACGGCTCACTTGGAGACAGAACCACCTGTGGGAACTCCTGGAGGATTCTGCAGGTAAGGTCTCGGATTTTTTGACACATTTTGCCTTTGACAAGATAACTTATCCCTCTGCAATGCTCCATCCTCAAGCCCCATTTGTTTCTGAGCTCTGAGATAAGAAGATAAAAAAGATTCTCGGCATCTACATCACATGGAAAAAAGCCAATTAAGTGCTTCTGTGGAAGCCCTGCCACTGTGACAGAGCGAATATAAACTGGAATCTGCTCCTTTCCCTCTATAATGGTCACTTCCTGAAGGAGAATGGAAAAGAATCGTGCTAAGCGAAGGCTGTTTTGGATTTCCTCACGCATCAGGTCTTCACTAAACTGCAAGATTTCTTTTTTGTCAATCTTCTCCACACAGATGCGATTAAGAGACTGCTGACCCCTTGCACCTCCGATAGGATCATCCGTGGTGTTAGTGCCATTTATGCTGAATCCAGTGAGTGCCAAGATTTCTTTAAAATATGCTTTAAGTGTATCTTTTGCTTTACGGATGGCTACATCTTCCTGTGTTTGGGGTTCATCTTGCAGATCAAGTGCTGAACTGTTCGTATCACACACGTTGGTTGTCTCTGCAGCTTCTAGAAGAAAAAAAAAGATCTGGGTTTAATAAAATATACAAATTACATCAAACATAAATATTAAGAACATTTAATTAGAACACCCATACCTTTTGTTTTCTTTATAGAGGTGTGGTCCTCTTCAGACTAGAAGCAAAAATTGAATAATAACTTTTACACTCAAGATAAAATTGCACAAACTCCAAGCATTTAATTAGCAACTTACCTGATCTCCAGCTCGCTTTCTGTTGACTGGTTGATTGTTTACTGGTGCTGTAATGTTGAATATCGTTGGAACAGCATCTTCTTTTAGAACAGTGCTAGAGTCATCCTAAGAACAAAAGCTTTCATGAATATTTCAAGTTTTCAACAGAGAAGAGTTGAGTTTTATTAATGTGCTGCATTCCATTCTAACTGGGAAATATATTAAAGAAATTGATTATTATATTTGTTCTGTTGGAAAGGTGCAACATGTAAAAAAAAAAAAAAAAGCTCAAAAGTGCACTGATTTAAAATAAAATGATCATAAAATAATCTCCCAAACAAGGGTATAGTCATATTTTTAATTTCACAATCCATTCACATGTGCAATATTTGAACCTCAAGCATGAAATTCACAGGCACGTTATAGCACATTTCTGATGGATTGGCAATATGTCCTGAATATCATAATTAAGAAAAAAAAATTCCATACAAATTTGTGTCAACAAATAATACAGGGATTCAGTGTTTGAAATAAAGTTAAATGTGGTGGATGATATTCTTACCTGATGAGAAATCATAGCAGGCTCAAAGTGCTTTGCACATAGTTTATAAGTCTTGTGCAGGTGGTCTGGGGCTTCTGATCCCAAATCTTCACGATGACATTTTGTCAGCCATAACTTACAACTGGAAGCATATAAGCAGAATATCAATAGAATTACAAAGGGTGGAAGATAAAGATGATTAGTGACACAAGCCTATTTGCATTTTAATAACGAATATGGACATTTATGTTTTGATGTGAATTTGTCGAACTTTTAAATTATTTATTTTAACATAAGCTCTGCAACAGGCTATACATTTCTACACTCCCTCAGAAAAAACCGAACAAACGCTGCTCAGATGCATAACCCAGTCTGACATTTGGACAATGACCCGATGGTTCATCTGACTAATGAGTGCACTCATCCAGTCGATAGGTGTCGCACAGTAATGGAAACAACGCTAAAGTTAGCACTTTGTGAAAAAAAAAAACATAATGTACAAACGTCGGAGAAGACTAGAATAAGAACAAGATTGTGTGATGGTCTCAGGTCTTGAACCACAAACAGTGAGTTTACGATCCCCGTGGACTTTCCCAAAGAGTAACACAAAATGCGCCATTTTCCACTGATTTCGGATGGATACTAGCCTGCCAGCCAACATGCTGTTATGCTAGTGTCGGTGCTAATGGGAAGCTAACACAATTCGTTAAATCTGTTAAATTTACTCAAGATTGTCTGTGTATAGAAAGCACAACACGTACCGCTCAGGGTCCAGTGGAAAACTGAAAAGTGGGGTGTTCTCGCCCTCTCCTCGCTGATAACCACAGTTGGCTGCAGCGCAGCAGTCAGTCATTTTGGTTTGCAATGTAGCCAGCTAACAAGTTAGCTAGCTTCGCTGGTGGTTGCAAACTGGAAATGCTACAGTACAAAAACTACATGAGACTTTAAAGAGTCATGCTTTTGCCTCAGCCTGCAAAATGCAAGATCAATCGTATCGATGGCTTCGGTTGAGAAATCTGGACAAAACTAAAAGTGGTCTAAATCCATGCTCCCAAAGTTGCCATTCGGCGCTTAGACAAGAGCGACCCAAACGCGTGAGATGTGTACAACCCACAGCCCTGTGCTACAACCAGGAACTGAAGTGTGCAGGGCAATGCACAGGACTGACCACCAGAGGGCGGAGTGCGACTACTATCGCCTCTGTTATGTAGGTGTTCAGAAACTGTTATTGTATCATTGTATCGCATAATGTTCAAGTAATTATGGCAAATTATATTGCATCACATATGGTGCTAGTTTAAAGCAGGTTTGCAAAACAGTTTATGATTTTATTACATTTTTAATTTTATTGAAAGGCAGATAAAGCTTTAATTTTTCACTACATCTTAACAATGTAAAAGGCCATTACAAATTCAGCAATTCAACAAACATGGCAAAAAGTGTTTTACAGCTTTGAATCATAATAATAAATAGCACATCTTTAATAAGTTCTCACTACAATCACCCTTTCAGAGGAGCACCTTTTTTTTATTTATTTTTATTTTTTATTTAGGATCAGTTTTGACAAATAGATCAACCAGTGAATCCAGATCACACTGGACATGAGAATTTATGTTCATAAATGCAACACTTTTTGATTTCATTCTGTCTGGGACTTCTTCCATGTACCTGGAGAAACGCTGGTACACCACATTGCTAGTATTGTCAAAAGACAAACAAGGTAAGATGGCAAGTAATCTGAAAACTGCCAACATATTAGGGAAGAACTTCATGTCAGCGAGCTGGAGTGTGTCTTGGACATTTGTGGGAAAAGATTCCTGCTTGGTCTTTTTGCTCCATTTAACCCACCAACAGTTGAGCTCTGCAGAGAAGCTATCTGCATTTGGGACGTCACTCTTAAAAAACTCCACACAATCCTCATCAGGTTTAGCAGATTTGTTCTGCTCGATAGCGGCAGGAACTAGTGCCAGACCTTTAAGCGTTTTCAGGACATGTTCACTGACGACTTCACTCAACTCATTGTATATGCCACTCACCACAGCAAAAGACACGTACTCCTTGTAGTAATTCTCCTGATGAATTGCAACAGATTCTGACTGTTTTCTCAGAAAGGACCGAGGAACCTTCACCGTAACATCCACTACAGATGCAATATTGGTCGCTTCTTCATACCAGAATTCATGGTAAACGTCAATGTTGTCTGCCACCTCCTTAATTGACTGCAACACTGCTGGAAGAGAGCTTGCTGCACCACTGATATCTGCAGCATTTCCATGCATGTTTTTACCAATAGCCTGTGTAAGAGCAGTTATATTTTTCAACACAATTAACGTCATCAGAAACTCAAAATCAGTCAGAGCTTTTGAAATCACCATAGCTTCATGTGCAACCTGGTCACTCCACCTTACATCTTCATTGTCATTCACACTATCCAACCAAAGAAGCAATGATTCATAAATTTCAACCCCAATTTCGAAAACATTGTGGCTATCTGTCCACTTAGTTTGACAGTAGCCCTTTAACGCATTGGCTTTCTCTGCTCTGTCTTCATAAAAAAGTGAAATTGCTTGCTCAAACTCTGCACCCAACAAGGCGGAGCGACTGAAGAAAGCGCCAATCTTCTTAAGGGTAGACATGACAAGCTGGACCCCCACCAATGGCAAACTATTGGCTAGTGAGATATTTAACGTTTGAGTTGATCGTATTGCTAATACTGCTGCTGGGAATCTCTCTGTTACCTTGGCTGCAAACTTTTTTATCTTGCTAGAATGTGTTCCAGAGCAGGAATGGGCTTGGCCTTTACACTGCTCCATTTTCAGCCCCCATTTTTCACTTATTTCATTCAGTACATTTTCTGCCACAACATCCTCCTCTCCATTGAAGCACACCAACCCAAGAAAGCTTTCACGCTGGCTGTTTGTCTTATCTACAAATCGAACAAAAACAGGGAGGAGCAATTCTCCAGAGATGGTCACCAAATTGTCGGTAATTAATGAGAAATTACCACTTTGCGTGACCTCTTCCACTAGTTTACCACGGATATATTGTTCACAGACTTCTATCATCTTATTGAGCTCATCTGGAAACTTCTCCTTATTCTCATCCCACTTTTTCCTTAGAATATCGTCTCCACTTTGTATGCGATAATCTAACAGAGCTTGGAAGTTGCTTAGCGTTGGATTGTTCTCAGAGTCCTCTCCTTGGTATGTGGGAGAAATATTATGTCCTCCTAACAGCAGCACAATCTCAAATAGAGACTTTAGATACTCTCTGTTCTCATCTTCTTCTGACAGTGGCTGTGTGCTATCGGCAGATTCAGGTTCAGGTTCAGGCTCAGGCTTTTTCATCTCTACAGGAGAAATAAACAACGTTATTATATTATAAACTAAAAATGAATAATAAAGTACATTTTCAAAACAATCAACAAAAAAGGGGAAACTTACTTTTTCTTCCTTTAATATCCTTTTCATTGGGTTTTGCCTGTAAAATAAAAAAAAATAAAAAATTGTAACAATCAAGAACTTCTCATCACAAGAGTAGACGTTAACTAGTCAAATCTATTGTACACTGCTGAGATTTTCTGAATGCATTTTTAACCAACTACAGGTTTGAACATGGTGACTAGATGGAGAATATTTACAAATAAAGTTGTAGTAGATGAGAATTAGAAATTGGCTGTTCTCTATAATAAACTTCTTTTGGACATGTGTTTTACAGTCCAGTTAATGATGACTAAAAAATTACAAATATTTAAATTAATAATCAATGTTATTCTGATTAATTGCTGTAGCCCTATTCACTTACAACTTCTTTCCTCTTCCCCTGGCTGCTCTGAGGCATTTCTGGTGAGTCAAAGATGGTGGGAACAGCATCTTCCTTCAGCACCATGCCCTGTGCCTCCTACAACATGCGCGATACAGATTTGTGTGATTTTATGTATCAGGAATGTTTCACAGTATGGCATTAAACCTTTCTATCCTCATGGGACCAAACCAGACCAAGTTACAACCCAGATTGGTAGAGAAACAACCTTGTTCAGCCAGAATGCCTGTTTTTCTATCTATTTCTGAGCAATAAACCCAGCTGTAATTTAATAAATGTAAAGTAGAGGTGTTTAATGTCATACTGTGGAACATTCCAGGCAGAGCAATGAAATATCCATAGAAACAAGCAGGTGATGGACCCCCAACCAACAAATTACATCATCCAGTTTACAAATAACTTGCAACTTACACTATCAATGGCAGATTGTTGAAAATGCTTCCCACAAAGTCGTTCATATTTGTACAGTTGCTCTGCAGGTTTGTCAATGAGATCTTCCCGCTGACATTTCTCCAGCCACTGCTTGCACCTGAAAAGTTTAATTAATGTTATGTTTTCCTCCATAATAAAGTTTGCAAGAAATGTTTCTGCTGGGACGCCTCTTTGTTGATAACTTAGTAATAATAAAACGGAAACTATTGTGTAATTAAGGGACATTGTAATGCACTCTGCCCTTGCATGACCCACATGTGAGTCAGTCTAGTCACATTTTCTTTGTGTTTTGGTCAATTTTAAGCAGCTTTTCTGTATTTTACCTAAAAAAAAAAAGACAATGTATGCCTCTCTTTACTGTTGGCAGGTATCAAATTGGTCAAAAATAGGGACACAAAGGACATTTCTTTTATGAAATTGGGACAAAATAGTGGTTTTGGTCAAATCTGCTGGAACAGGGCTCAAAACTGGGACTGTCCCCGGTAAATAGGGACGTCTGAGCACCCTACTTGGTTATGACTACTAATGGTGCAGGTGTACATTACATTTTTAATCATTCATTCAAGATTTATAGCTGAAAGACCAATTATAATGCAAAAAATCTCCAGTATAGTTTCCAAATAGCCTCTCGCATAATATACTATCTTAAATGTAATACTAGTTAGCATCTTCTTTTTGTTGTGTTTAAGATTACCTTTCAGAGTCCAGGGGAAACCTAAATAATGGTTGTGAATCGGACTCTCCTCCAGTGCAGTTTGAGACAGCGCAGTGAGACAGCATTTTGGTTTTATCTCAAAAACTTTATAAAGATGTTTTGTTCACGGAAGATTCATGGCGACTACGCGCCTTTGCGACGACGACTTCCGGTATCATCACGCTTCAAAATAAAATAAACATGCGCTACAGTAGAGATAAAGATGTTTTTATTAAAATTTCTCTGCTCTCTGAATTGCAACAGTTGGATATTAACATGTGTGTAGATATTCATTTAACTGTTTGATTTAGGGTGACCAGACGCCCCTATTTCCCCAGTTTTGAGCCCTGCGTCCCCTGTCCTTGTGGATTTATCCAAAACCATTTATTTGTCCCAGTTTTATATAACAAATGTCCCTGGTGTCCGTATTTTTTAACCAATATGACACCTGCCAACAGTAAAGAGAGGCATACATGTCATTAGTTAAGGTAAAATACAGAAAAGATGCTTAAAAAATGACTAAAACACAAAGAAAATGTGACTATACTGACACATATTAATTATGAATTAGCCGAGTGCATAATAATTTTCTTTAATTACGCACTCGATTCACAATTTTATTATTACCAACCACAAACCGGGGGTGTCCCAATTTTTATTTTGAAAATCTGGTCACCCCAGTTTGGCTAGAATCATATGGGAGAAAATGTTGCCTAGCAAATTATAAATGCATGGTGTTGTGCAATTTTAATTTTAGTACTTATTCGTTTTTTGTTTCCAACAAAGGAATCACACCTCCTTAAAGAAAACAAAAGTAACATGGTTTGCAAATAAAGTGGAAATGTAACTAACCTATGCAAACATCAAATATATCTAAACGCATGGATGAGACCAGTGTAAGGTCACCAGACGACCCTGTTTACCCGGAACAGTTTCAGTTTTGAACCCTGTGTCCCCTGCCTCCGAAACCAATGATTTGTCCCAGTTTTATACATAATAAATAAGAAATGTCCCAGGTGTCCCTATTTTTGACCAATTTGATCTAAACCAGGCCTAAACTAGGACTAAAATAAGACTAAACCAGGACTAAAATAGGACTATCACCATTTTTTGATTAATCTGATCACCAACAATAAAGAGGAGCATAAATTGTCATTTTTTTTGCCAAATACAAACATTTTTTACAGAATTTATATATATATATATATATATATATATAATATATATATATATATATATATATATATATATATATATATATATATATATATATATATGTATGTATATAACAGTCATCCCAACCCTGCAGTGTCTCCCAGTTTTGACTTTTGATAATCTGGCCTAGACTAGTGCTGACTGTGTTATGATTTTGCACGCCCATTTGAACTTTCTCATGCTGAACTCAACTCTGCCGACATAAACCAGTACAGAAGGAATCCTATTTAGTTTCAAACATTCAAAAATCCAAACCGAGTCCTAGGAGGGGCCTGTTTACAGTCTCAGCCCCAGTCCCGTCCACGTGCCGTCCCCTCCTGCGTCTCCATTGGTCTGTTTTCTGCTCTCGCGGGATCCACGTGTCCAATGATACCGACGTATTCACAGCGCCAAAGTCAAACAGACGAGCGTTTCTCTCGGAAAACAGACACAAGTGCTTTGCTCTAGTTTTGTCCGGACTTGTCCATCGTGAGAGAGAGGGTTTCTCCTCATATACGACGCCCATCAGAGTAAGTTTGAGTTTAGTTTTAACATTTTTTAAGGCTAGATAAAAGTGCATTAGTGTTTCAGAGCTAAAATCAGTCTAATGTTGTCATGTCAACTCCTGTTCACCGCGTTTCTGAAAGTTATCTGATGTTACTGTAATTGTATTAGTGTATTATGTATGCATTGTTGTGTTTTGTCACGCATCAGTGCGTAAAATGTAAGAGCTGCTATACTGTTTTTATACTATTAGTTATCTCATTTCTTCCATCCTCAGGTTTTCTGTTGGTTAGGTCAATATGGACAGCACTACAGTTTCGAGACAAAACAACCCCATCAAGAAAGTAAGTCACTTTTCTAGTCTATATGGGGATGCTAGTGCTTTGCCTGGAATGTTACACAGTATTGCATTAAATGAATCAAGTCGTATTGATTACAACATGCATGTAAGTGGGCTCGCCTCATTCCAGATCTGACCTGTAATATGGCTTTGAGGTGTTACCTACTTGTCTCTAATGTAGGGGAACCAGATTTTCAAAATTAAAAATTGGGACACACCCAGAAAAGAGCACTAAACAAATGACAACATATTCTCCTCTTTATTGTAGACGAGTATCAAATTGGTCCAGAATTGACTTAGACTTAGACAAACTTTACTGATCCACAAGGGACATTATTTGGGCACAGCAGCTCACGCATCACAATAATAATAACAAAGAGCAAAAAATATAAATGAAAAAATAAAGAATAGGGACATCTGGGACATTTCTTTTGTAAAACTGGGACAAATCGGTGGTTCTGGATAAATCTACTGGGACAGGGGGCAAAGGGCTCGAAACTGGGACTGTCCCGGGTAAACAGGGACATCTGGTCACTTTACTTCAATGTGATAGATATGTTTAATGCCATACTGTGGAACATTCCAGGCAAAGCAATAATAATATCAGTTGAGACAAGCAAGCAATAGAAATGTGATTTGATTCTTTTCATTTTTTTTGTATTCAGAGAAACAAGGAGAATGTTCAGCCCGTCCCAGTGGTGAAATCTTTCATTAAACAGAACATTTTACAGTCTTCTGCTCCCCTCCAAACAAATGGGTATAAAAAAGATCATTTGGGGAAAACTGCTAAAGAAGCACCTGCTAAACAAACTGAGAGAAGGCAAATCATTGGTGTGGGAAAAACGGCAACTCTGAAAAATCCTGCACCTGCAAGAAAGCCAACTCTCAGCCAGGAGTGTAAAAATGAACAAGCTGCAAAAATCAAAAAGCTTGTTGGAGAAGCGCCAAAACCAGCAACCTCCCAGCCCCCGAAACCTGCTTTTGGCATGTACAAAGGCAAAATTATTGAGTCAAAGATCGGATCCATTTGGAAATCAAGTGCTCCTGCTAAAAGTGAAGACCAGAAATCAACTGCCCCCAAAACGACACACCAAAAATCTGGAAATCCAACCACAGCTACAGGGCGTGGCTCAAATACATCAGCTTCGAACAGATCTGTCAAACCCAACACCAGCAGCAGTCGCCCCCCAAACGCATTCTCCTCCGCTCGCCCTCCAACCAGAAGTGTCCCGACCGCTGCGCTCCCCAGAAATGCCACAGTAGCTCAAAGCAGAAGATGTGGTACTTTGATCGCAAAGCCAAAAGTTCCAGTCACAGACAAGAAAGCAAGCAAGCCCCCAGTCACAAGCACTGTTAGTCAATACAGAAGAACTAATAGTGAAACTGCAGAGGAGAAGAAGTTAGTGCTTTTACTTAATATGAATAAATATAATGTATCTTGATTAATATTGTCCATTTTATCCTTATTAACATTTGTGTGTTATGTTTTACAGGGCAAAACTAGCAGAATGGCTTGCTCTAAAGGGGAAGACTCTTAAAAGACCAGCTATGACTTCTACAGCCCCCTCCACAAAAAACAAAACATCTAACAAATCAGCTGCTCCTCCTTCGAAATCTCAACTTACTACAAAGTCTAATTCTGAACCTGAAGTTAAAGAGGAGCCCAAACCAGTCTCTGTTACACCTGTCCTCCCCGAAGACAACCCGGAAGTAGACAACCTGGAAGTGGACAACCCGGACAAAAGAACCTCTCTCATTATGAATACCACCCTGGACCTGCTCGAGAACTCTGATTTAGATCTGCCAGTTGACCCACAGGACGGCGGCAGTGATGAAGTTGATAATGTGAGAGAAAAATCGGTTATTTTACTCACAATTTGAGTAGGTGCCATTATCAAATCACAAAAAAATGCAATGATTTGGGTAATAGGATGTCTACTGTAAACTGTTATTTGAAGAAAACTACTAACACTGTAGTTTAGACCTCTACAAACATGTTCTGAAATTCATGGGATTTTTCAGTTTTCTTTCAAGTATTAAAGGTTCATTCTGTAAATTTTTTCTGATAAAGGGTCTGTCAAATACCTTTCTCCAAGGAAATGTTACTGCTTTGTCTGGTTTCACATATGGTATTAAACCTTTACATCTTCATGGAGACCAAACCAGACAATTTCAGGCAGAGCAATGACATCTCCATAGAACCAAGCAGGTGACAGACCCCAACCAAAAACTAAAAACTAGGATTCTGTTCAAACATAAATCACTTTATGTAAAATTGTTTAGCCTGAAGTTATTTTCACAGCTATGGTCTTGTCATTCTAATAATCTTTCAATCTCTATCTTTTACCAGATTGTTGTAAACCTGTGTGATGCACTAGAAGCTTTGGCACCCCCCTCTCACTGTGATGATGGTAAGTATGTCTTCTCTTCTCAGTGGGGAAAACATTTGTTATTGTGCGACTGTGTGCAGCTCAGTAGTTAGATCTGCAATTACATTTTTTTATTTGAAAAACTGAACACTTCTATCTAGCGTTTTCAGTTTTGTTCAGTACTGTTTCTATGATGGTCTCCCATAGTCTTAATTTTTACCCCATAGTCTCATAACAAGCAATGAATTGGTATTAAAATGAAACTTTTCCTATACACCTGCTTATTATATTATTCAAATAAGGTTTGCCTGTGCTACTGGAGTCCCAGTTATAAACCTGGGACAGTGAATGAAAGAAAGTTCTGCAAATAAAGTACAGTAATATTATCTCGTTACAGAGGTCCCAGTGGTGAACAAGTGTAATGACATGGACAATGAAGCAAAGACAGAATGTGTACAAGAGGAAGTGAAGATGGAAACACCAAACAAAATGATGGTGAAGAGTGAAGGCAGTGAAAGTGATGAAGAGTCTGAGGAAAGTGACGATGATGACTGTTATGTGAAGGAGAACACCCCACCGAAGGAGGAGGCTTCTGTCGTCAAATACAGTGTAAAAACCACACCATTCTTGCAAAGGTAACATGTATTTCAAGCTTCCCTCTGGTCTAGGCCTGTCATGATAACACATTTTGAAGTGTGATATATGGGCAAAAGAAATCTATAATCATGAAACCAATTTGTGCTATGGACATAATGACACTAAAGCAGGAATAGCTCATAATTTGGTGCTAAATGTATAGAATAAAACAGTAGTTTGAATCATTTCTATGGTTCATTATCAGATACAATCTTCTCCAAATCAAATCTAATTGTAGTACAGAAAAATAAGTCTATATAATAGTACTTCCCCTCTCGTACAAAGAAAAAGTTTCCATATTAAAAATTTGACCCCTGAAAATATTGTTAGAGCTTATCGATCTATCCCATATAGTAATTATGACAGACCTTCTCCCTCTCTGCACATTTGAAATGATCAGTAAATCAATAAATGTATTGTGTTTTAGTGTTAAGAAGACAATCGAGGATGAAGTTTGTTCCAGCACATCTAAGAGAAAGAGTAACATCAAAGACCTGAAGTTTTTGACCCCAGTGCGGCGCTCCAGTCGTATCCACCGCCAGTCCTCTCGTCTGCCCAACATGCTGGTCGACCATGATCCTTGTGTCTCTTCACTGGCAGAGTTGGTGAAACTGGATGATGACCCCAATGCTTACATCTACAGAAAGAATCCTGCTCTTCTGGATGACCTGCCCGACCAGCCCAGTCTGTAGCTCAGGCTCATGTGGGACTCAGTGCTAACTGTGGAATTTCATATTTGATACTGAATATGTTGTATGTTTCTGAATGTATTTGCACGCAAGATTATACTAATTCTTTATTTGAGATTTTGTTTGCTAATATATTGATGTGTATTAATAATACACTACAATGCCTAATACTTTCTATTGTTATATTCTGCTGGTACAAGCAAATTAAAATTTTTGAACATTGAAGAGTCTTTAAACACAATTTTTCCATTTTATTTCACCACATTGTAAAAATCCAGAGCACTTTAAGTGAACATTGCTTTCTTTCATCATTTAGTTTGGAACCGGAAATTTCCATTTCCATTTTACAGGACGTTTGATACCTGTTCCCTCTGATCCCAGATGATACATTTATTACAAAATAACAAAATCCACAAAACACTAATCTCTTTAATGCAATTCCTCCCCAAACAAAAAAGTATAAAAAGTATTTTTTCATTCATCTGCTGATCAAAGGGGAAGGCTTTCAGTGCTGTGCGCTAAAAAGGGTTCAACTTTTGTCAGGTTTTATGTCCTAGACAGTCCCCGGTTGTCCAGGTCTTTCACCTGTAAAAAGTCACAAAGTTAAATGTTAAACAATTGACATAGTTCATATCAGTTGTAATAGACCAAAATGCTTTACCTTGTATATCCTAACCAGCCAGTGCTCTGTAGTGTAGGCTTCCTCCAAGACATCCAGCTCAAAATCTTTATTTCCAATCTCAGCATTTCTCACTCTGTCATAACCAGGTGGGCGCTCTGTGAAGACAGAAACAGTCAAGTACTTCATTGCCTATCAACCAGTCTACACGTATAATAACAGTAGAGATTTAACATACATTTTAATTATATATTATTCTTATTCAGTTCATAGTGCGAAAGCTAAAGTAATTGTATTTTACCACTATCTCATAAGGAATACTTACTGGCTTCTGTATAGACCTGTCCGAAGCGGTAGTAGCACATCTTGTACATGAGGCAGTTGAGCAGAACAGGAGAGCCCTCACGATCCACTCTGAACTCCCCGGTGGGCGTGTAGTAGTCATGTTCTTTAATGTGCTTCCCTGTGTCTGTGCTTCCTCCAATACGCACCATCCAAAGAAACTTGTTGATGTCTAAATCATAGAAGTTAAAATATTTGAACTACAGCATCCAGTTTACACACAAGCAGTAAAATGAAGCATGCTTGTACAAATTTGTTTATTATTCCCACTTACCATCAGATGAATAGCCCGTTAGCCCTCCAAAGATGACCAAGACGTAACTAACATCCAGTTCCCTCATAATCTCATATGCTCTTTCCTCTGTAGATGCCATAGCCTAATGAAAAACAAACCAGTAAGAAGATGCTTTTCTCTCTTAAAAATGTGTAAAACAAAGTGAAAATATGCTAAAATGAACTTAACTTACCTGCCCAACTCTGGATATATGGGTATTGTTCCACGTGTTGTTGTCCACTAGAATAGTTCGATTAGCCATTGCAGTTATTTGGTAGCCATAATCCCACCATGACATAACCTTGGCGTCCTGTAAATTTGTTCAGAATGTTTATAGTTGCACATTTGTTGTGATTAATGTTTTTAAACTGTACACTATGTCCTTTTTTTGGTTGGAGATCCCCATGGAGATACAATTGCTCTGCCTACAATATTCTACAGTATGGTATTTGTTGTCCATCTTGTGTTTTTCTTGTTTATAAAAAAATATCTTGGGGGGGGGGGGTCACTGTGAGTGGGGTCACTTCTCCACAGATCTGACCTATAACCTGACCTGGCAATGTCATCTACTTGTCTACACTGAATTGATTATTCTAATGCCATACAGTTGAACCTTTCTTCCAGGCAAAACAATAGCACCACCATGAAGACAAGCAGGTGGCGGACACTACACTACAAAAGTTACATAATGCACCTTTAACAGTACGGTACATAACTGACCTCTGGGGTGTTGTGCCGGAGCCAGTAGTAAGCCTCTCTGAAATCATCAAAAATAATCCTGCTGCCGTCTCCTCCGCGTGCCGACAGGACGATGGAGGGAGAGGAGTAGGCCTCACTGGTCACCCAGGTCGAGTGGAAAGTGTAGGTGATGAGGAAGAAGGCCATGACCAGAATCATCCCACTGGCAACCTGCAGAATAAGAATGAGAATAAGCCAGAACAGTGAGTAGTTGTATTCATGAGACATCTAGAGGAGGTACAATGTGCTGTTTCACTGTCAGATTGTACATTTATAAAGAACCATAAAGCAGGCCAATAATTACTGGGTCATGAAACAAAAGCTGGCACAAAGTTCAGCATCAAATCAGCACAAAAGAACTAAGGTCAAATTATTTATACACAATAGCTTCAGCTTCATGATTCAACAAGACGTCATAAGATTAATATGGCAAGTTACCAATCATAAAATAAGCTTTCAGTCAAATCTTATATTACTCTCAAAAACAGTGACTCTTCCATAGAGTTATTAGTTATTAGGATCCTGTAATCTAAAATCATGGCCATGCATTTCTAGAAAGTGAACTCAACAAACTATGCACCTACTGTAAATGAAAATGACCTGTGACCTGAGACTCAGAGCTTGACAGTGTGCAGTGTGAGCCCAGGGTCATACCTCATTTTTGATGGGATAGGTGGCATCCTGCTGCTTTTTGGACTTCTTGTCTGGGCGGCTGACATCCAGGTTCTTCATGTAAGTGGTCAGAACCTGGGACACTCCGATACCAGAGAGAATGCACATGACCGGAGCCAGCACCAGCATCAGACGTACCTGAGGAGAAAGTATAACAACACTGAGTACATTAATAAGGTCAGTAAATAAGTAGCAGATCACTACAATAATCAGAAAATAACACCCAATAATTAAACCTGGTTTCTGGTATGTGTCGATTTAACTGTTGTATCCGGAAATACAATATTTCAATCTTTTCTCCTTCATTCTTGTTTTGCCACATTATTTGTAGCTGTTTACATGACAATTTAATAATCTAATAACTCCAGAAATCAGATAATTATCAGATTTTTGGTGTGCATGTAAACAGCCACTATCAATACTATCAATATCACTATCCACTATCCTACAGTCTATTTATGAAGTAGAAGATCTCAAGTACCATGACAGCTGAGAAATACATGCTGGTCACTCCATACATGATGATGAAAATCCTTGCATCCGACAGGTTGTTGAAACAATAATACAGGCCAACTAAAGGGAATAAAAGACAAATGTTGATCACAACTAAGCAGTGCAATCAATATTTTGTAGTTTATGGAAATTGTAATGGTAGTAATAGTAATAGCAGTAGTAAATGGTTGCTTAAAAAGTGTACTATGTAACTTGTCTGGGTATGCCTCCTGCTAGTTTCCTTGAAGCTCTTATAGCTTTGCCTAAAATGTTCCACATTATGGTATGAAACATCTGTCTTGGAGTTAATCAATTACAGATGTCTATTCAAAAAACATTCATTCTTACTGTGGGTTCTTCTCCACAGACCTGACCTGCATGTTCCCATAGAGATATAAAAGTTCATTGCCATGCTGAGGGACATTCCAGGCAAACCATAATAACATCTCCATGAAGACTAAAAATGCACTATGCAACTTTTCTGGTGGAGAGTGCAGTCTGCTAAATTGCATAAATACACCAATTAAAGGTGCACTGCGCAACTTTTATGATGGAGGGTCCACACTTACTTTCCCTAGAATGTTCCATGGTATGACATTAAACATATCCATCTAGCAATTATACTTTGTGGGTGTTTCTATTGCTCAAAAATACAATAATTCCTTCTGTGAATAGGGGCGACTCTCCACAGATCTGAATTGTAATGTAGCGTAGTACTGTAACCAGCTTGTCTCCCTTGTGATAGGTATGTTTAAACTATAATGTGGAATATTATAGACAAAGCGATAACATTTCCATGGTGACAAGCAAGTAGCGGACTCTCCATTAGAAAAGTTGCGTGTTGCACCTTTAAACTCAAGCTTTCACTTGCCTGGAAACATAAACACCAACAGTTGCAGATCAAAATAATAGGAGGACCAAGTTGTGGGTTGATGTTCAGAGACAGAGGCAATGATGGGAATGTTGTTCTTGGCATATGAAGGGTCAAGCAAAGAGTAGAAACGACCAGTCCATGGGGAGATTTTTCCTGAAGATTACAAGAGAAAAAACACTTGGTTCAACTATTCAAACAGGACTGAAGTCATTTTATTAAAACTAATCTCTCACCAGTCAGCATCAAGACAGCTCCCACCGAAAGCAGGATGAAGCCCACCAGGGAGATGACGCTCTTGAACAGAATCTCAAACTGCTGTGCGTTGAGTTTACTGCGCAGGTAATCCACGAATGCATGAATCTGACACAGACCGAACACCCCAAAAGCAGCCATGTGTTCTGATGACTGCACTGGCTGGATACAGAGAAGAGGAAGTTTGAATAAATGTAAGAAAAATAAGTAAAATATGCCCTTTATAGTGAATAAACATTATTTATAAACAGTGGTTCTCAACCTTTTTTCCCCCCTGTATGTGCGAGAGACTTGGCAGGGCCCCCAATGTACAACTGTACCTTTAATCTATTAAATTAGTTATTAAGACACTTTTTACTCCAAGTGCTACCTATGGAAATACCTGGCATTCACAGTACCACCTATTTCAAACCAGGTCTAAAATAGGACTCCATTCTATACTAGTTTGAAATAAGGACTAGCTCAAAAAACTGTATATTTGGCCAAATTCAGAACTACAAAGGAACCACCTGAAGAAGTTTGCATACTACAATTTGAGAAACACTGCATTATGTAACTAAAATCAACCCTAACAAGCCTTTATTTCAGATCAACAAACAGAAATTATAGTGTTTTCATTTCATATACCCAATTCTCAATCATATGCGTGGGATTTTTATAATTTATTTAGCAGAATACACATTTTTGATGTTGGACCCTATGACTATCACAACTCTGGGGAGCCCTTACAGTCTCTTAGTGCCCCCTATGGGTTGGTAACCACTGTTTTAGAAAAATTCTTACCTGGAAGCCTACGAATGAAATCTGCATGGAGAGAATAGTGCCGAGACAGTACACGGTGCAGTAGGCCACGTAGATGCGGTGAGAGAATCGTCCGGTCAGCATCAAAACCAGGACGTGAAGGGGAATCAGATTTATCAGAAAAACATAGCCACCCCATGAGGAAACCTACAGATAAATATAAATGTAAAGTGAATGTTAATGCTAGACAATTAAACAAAATGAAAACAACACCATTATAGATTTTCTCCTACTCACCATATAGAAGTATGCAAGAGCACACATAGATGACCAGTACAGAGATCCAGTTTTAACAGCCTTGATCCACATGTAATAGGTCAGCAGCATACAAAAGATGGCAATACCTGCAGTATAAGATAGTTTAAGGATAGTTTAACAGAAAGCTTGTATTTTTTTATTCATTATCCACCACCGGTTGCCTTCGCATTTACCTTCATTATCATAGGACCCAGCAACAGAACGTGAAATGTACCCAGGCACCACAGCAATCATGGCTGCTGCAAGAAGTCCAGCTCCTGCATCCTGAAGAGGTGGAGAAGGTTAATATTTTTATTCATTTTACCCATACAGATGTCACAGGTTGTGGTTCATTTAAAGATTTAAAGATGACTTGTGGCCAAAAGGAAAAATCTAAACTTCAGTAGATTCAGTAGAGTACGGTGGCGTTACAATAAACACAAATCTATATTTTTAGCCATCTCTGTTACTTAATTATTTTGAATTGCATTATTTATTTGTTCTTTGTTCTGATATTGTAACTTGTGAGATAAAATAATAACTAAGACACCTTATCTTTTACTACAATTTAAAAGGAACAGACATGTTGAAAAAACCCAGATTCAGAACTAACCTTATAGAACAAAGCACAGTCAGTTTAAGAAAATAGTCTTGACAAAGAAAACAAAGGATCGATTGCAATAATGGCATTTAAAAAATACCGTACTTAAAATCCAGTGCAATATGTATGTATGAAAAAGAAAACTAAGTTGTTGTACATAAAAGTGATGCTATGCGTTTGTAACTGATTAATATTTGTGATTGAAATGTATTAATTTGAAAGGTTTTAAAGTAACAGTGTTAGTGTATTGTCTGGAAAAGGGTAAAAAAAACATAGGATTCTTTCTACTCCTTTTCATTCATTTCTTGTAGCTTAAATGTTACGACACCGCTAATGTTTTTTATACTTAATGAAATAAATAAATAAAAAAAATAAATCAATCTTTTCATTTACAGTTAGGTCAATATCTGAAAAATAAAATGGCTGTTTCTATGGAGTAAGAAAGCTGTCAAAAATATTTGTGCGCATAAAATAGAAATCCGTGCGTATTTGGCTGTAGCTGCGCATAAAATAAATATTTGTAAACCAGCCAAATATGCACGGATTTCCCAAATACGCACAAATATTTTTAACAGCTTTCTTACTCCATATGTTTCCCATACCTTTAGCTCCTTGGTCAGGTGGTATGTGACGATTGCAGTGAAGGAGGAAAACAAAGGAGCGAGGAAGACACAGACGTTGCGGATGTCGATGGTGATGTGAAAAAAATGTAGAACGTGATACAGGACAGCTGACGTGATCATCAAACCTGTTCACAAAAGAAATGTTTTTAATGCAACTTGTCTAAAATGTTCAAACTGCTCCCCTTTTTTCTAAATAAATAAATCTCTACACAGTTTAATATAGAGCTCGGGATTGTGTACACATCATGACATTTTCAGTTAAAAACATGCACTGTTCATGGGGGGTCCGCTACCTAGTTGTCTCCATTGAGAAATGATTGCTTTGGAATGTTCCATGGTATAACATTTAATATGTCCATCTAGCATTTATTATTTGTGGGTGTTTCTATTCACAAAAATACAATAACTCCATGTTTGGATATGGATGACTCGCCACAGATCTGAACTGTAATGTAGCGCAGTGCTGTATGTAACCTGCTTGTCTCCCTCGTGATAGGTAGGTTTAATCTATACTGTGGAACATTCTAGACAAAGCAATAACATTTCCATGGAGATAAGCAGAGGGTGGAGTTTCTACTAGGAATGTTACACAGTGCATCTTTAACCAAATGGAAAACCAACTCAGATTATATAAATACTAACTACAGCATTCATTCAAAAGTAGCCTGACACTATAATGTGATAAATTTATTACCAATAAATATCCAGTGGTTAACTGGGTTGTCCCATGATGCTTTTCTGTACTTTTAAGTGTTGTTTTGGCCAGTGCATCTCTATGTACGTTTTGCACTGCTGCTACAAAAATGACAGATTTGGTCAATAACTTTCACTTTTGGACAATCGATCTCATGCTCCATTTGCCAGTAGTGTGATTCAGTGAGTAGCTTATTGAATTGTTCAACAGCTCTTTTGTTTACCTTTTAATGTTGCTTTTGCTAATGCATCCCTCTATTGACATTAGGCAGGGCTGCCAGTAAGATACAGTTTTTAACGTTCAGTCTGGAGCTCTATTATCACTTACTGTACAGGACTGAATAGAGGATGTTTTTTACCTGGATAGATAGTTCCACCAATGATCCTTCCAAGAGGGTACCATGCCCGGTCATCAAACCAGTTGTGAAACTTATAAAATCCTTCTTCTGCCAAGAAGCGGGTGGTACGGTAGTTGAAATACCTGATATTAAAAATGTAAGATATTAAAAACATGAGTAGTAAATGAGGACAAGTGACGGGAAAAAAAAGTAACTTACGGATCAAATTCATGGATAACACTTTCAAATCTCAGCACAGAGAAAAGTCTGGTGGAGAATGCTACAGAAAGACAAGAAAACACAAATCATTTGTCATTTATATTTCAGAGATACTAGCACAGGGCCTGTGTAACGAGGACTTACATAGCACTGCAGCCATAGACAGAATGAGCAGCTTTAACAGTGTGTCCTGTTTCTCATAGGACAAACGTAAAAAGCCCAGTTTGGTCATTTTGGCGAGTTTATAAACAGCTCACCGTACTACCTGGAGAGGACAAAAACAATCAATATTAGTTAGATCACTGCAACATATAAAAAGACACGTTTTAAACTAACACTGACGATTATCCTGGTGTTCTCAAACCGGTAACAAGCAGACACAATAAAGCTAAGTGCAATGGTGAAAAGAGTAGTAGTAGTAGTACAGTTGACTGAAATGACTAAAAATGTACTTAATTACAAGTACTTTTGCACAAAAGTGTCCTCCTAAAGTTAAAAAATATGCATTACTTAAAATACTAGTTACTTTTTACCATCATTTTAAAGCATGTTAGTCTTTTACAAATCTTGATCATTATAACACTAAATTAAGTTGTTTAAAGCACAAGCCATTTATTCTCTGATCTTAAGGCAACCACAAATGTAATATAATGCAAAATAATGCTGTCATGCACGTTTTAAGGTTAAGAAAAGGATATGAGACAGCAGTGAGACATCTGTAGATTGGGACAATGATGGACTTGTGGTATACTCTCAGTAACTTTGATGACTTTGAAGTGTATCTAATTGCAATCGCATGCTAGAGTTATTCTTAATTACAAGAATATGTTTACAAATCTACTCAAAAAAGTAACTACCTTCAAAAAAAATCTACTCTGAATATTTGTAATAGTTACTTTACACCCCTGGCTAAGTGTTTTCCAAAGATACTACTAGTTTGTCCAACCCAACCAGATAAGGCCACGCAGCGAAGTAGCGTCAGGAAACCAGGAAGCTGCAACTTTGGCAATCCAAAGCACTGATTTGAGTCTCATATCTCATGCCAAAATGGATGATAACTCAAAAGATGAAGATAATAAATATGAAATGCACCACGTAGGAAGCTGGACACGTTTCAATAAACCCACTCATGGAAGCAGGGTTAATAAAGCAACTCACAAATTACTCAATGCTATGTACACCTGCGATGCAAATCAGAGTTACCAGCGTGTGCAACCTTTTTTTGCACTTTATAAAGCATTAAAAGAAATTTACACGTTTTTGTAATAAGAAGGCCGGTTAGTTCTGATGCTTGTATGAAGAGCTAGCCAGGCTAACAGGATAGCTTACGTGTGGCGTGCACTCCTCCTCCTTTTCTTAGTTTCAGATAAAAAATAACTAAACTGCATAAGAAAGCATAGTTTATATTGAAGAATTCTAGCTCCTAAGTATGATGATTACGTTCAGAAACACTCACCCGCTCCTCTGCTCCTGTTTCTCATACACTTCTCACACACAACCTGCACTGTCCACTAGTCCCGCCCCTCCTACTCCATGCTGTTCGCTCATTGGTTCAAATCCTCCCTGCGCAGACAGTCCATACATTTCATTGGTCAGTTATTTGCCCATCAAACTCACTTCCGTATCTTGCCGCGTCGATGTAGTGACGTGTCCTTACCGGGCAAGTTCATGTATTTATCATCTACTACTCTTTCTGGAGGAGATGCCAAGCACATCATCTCCCATGGTCCCATCCAGTTCACACCGACCACATAGTTAAATACTGTTATTTTATTGAAATGAAACTTACTAGTACTTTACAAAAATCTTACAAGCATCACCAGCCTCCTCCATGTGCATCTGTACTTGATATTGTAAATGCTCTCTTCTTAAATTTTGAGCACATCTCAGTAGCTCAGGGGTCACTTCAACAATTGCATTTGTACTACAACAAATCAACAGCAAACAGTACTAAAATGTAAGCATTTGTGTCAGGCTCAGATGTAAAAACAGGCATGTTAAGGCTACCCACCTACTATTAGGATGGGCTTTTTTTCAATGCTGCCCTTTACAGCCAAGCAATGATGTGCTAAGAACACAGCATGTTTAGTAGTTAAAATGCACAGAAAGGAGAGGTTTGGCAGTGTCTTTGCAATTTTGAACAATACGCAGACTAAAATGTGTCTTTGCTGGTGTAAATTTTTGTTTTTACAATTCACCTCAATCATGCAATCTCCCATGCGTGATGAGACAAAAGCTTTACCTTTTTATTCATTTTCAGTATTATATGGTCTATCCCTTTTATAAAACTCTAGAAGAGTTGAAGCCTTGCCCAGGGGAAACTGGAAATCAAACGTTTTTTTAATGTGCAAGAAAGCCTTAACACAAATGTCACCCAACTGAATGCACATATAGAATGGATGTTTTCTATGAAAGCCCCTCAAATGTAAAATGTTCTCTCTTTAGTATTATTTTACATAATCAACCTCTGTGGTTTCTTGTGCTGTAATTTATTAAAGGAGAGTCACTCAAATGGCACATTATACAAAAGATAAAACAAAAGTCACCAAAGAAAGTCAAAAACAGAACATATAATGTGTTTTTGAGTGTGAGGCACAGGGCAGTCGATTGTTGTGTCACACTGCTGTATATGTTGATGCCAGGTGCTGCAGATTAAACTCCACAGAGCCTTGGGGGGAGTTAAAACATCTTAACCCTTCTTTTCCCAAACAATCCTTCAGACAGAACCTCTTTTTCACAGTGTGTGAGGTGGCTTGCATTTTGTGTCCTTCATCAGATCCCTCACTGGGCGGGTAGGGGGCGCTGGCGAGATGGGGAGGTGTGGGGCGTGGCCAGTCGATCTGAGGAGGCAGATGATGTCAGGGACGACTGCAGATGGACCGTCTTGTGAAAGAGTTTGTTGCTAATTAGCACGACGAGGGAGAAGAGACGCAGCTGGAAGTGGCTACAAAACACAAATGTATTTATGAAAGCGAATATACAATAAGTATGATTTAATTTGTATAAAGCACTAATGTTTTTACTCACTACAGCTGTGTTGGCGTCTTAGCTTCATTTGCACTGATGATGAACAGGGGAAAGAGAATGGAGAACAAACAGCCACTGGGGGTATAAAGGATATGTTTGATTAAAAAACTACAGTGACAACATCAAAAGAATCAATCCACAAGTAATGAACAAAAGCTAAATAAAAACTTTATATTTGCATCATTGGACTCATGATAAATAGGCCATGGTCTCAGTGTATTCTAATACTATGCTCCAAACTTGTCTTGAGTATCCCTAAGCCTCATCTAACACACTGAGTATTTCCTAACTTGTGTAATGGTGATTCTTTAGTAAACTATGAATCTTCTAAATTTAAATTCTATTACGCTTCCTCTATCTTGCTTTGATAAATTGCCCCACAAAAGCTTTCTTAAGATGTGATTTGTCCTTCGAAGTACATTTTAAATTCAACTAATATTCAACATCACCATCTTGTTAAATTTGAACAAATTCCAGGTTAAGTGCTCTGTGTACATATTTGAAAACACTGCCTTAAAGGTGCACTATGCAACTTTTCAGGTAGAGGGTCTGCCACGTAATTTTCTCCATGGAGATGCTTGGAATGTTCCACAGTATTAAACTTAGTATTAAATATATCTATTTTATGTTAACTGAATTACAGGTACCGGTATATTAATTGCTCAAAAATGCCTCAAAAACATGCATTCTCATTGTCAAGGCAGCTGCGTCTCCACAGATCGGTCTTGTAGTGTCACTTGCTTGCTTCTTTGGAGATTGATATTTTTTTATGTCAAGCTGTAGAAAGTTCCAGACTAAACAAAGATATCTCCATGGAAACAAGCAGCTGGCAGACCCTCCACTAGGAAAGTTACACATTACACCTTTAATATTCACTTATGTATGAAGTAAGTCAGAAGTCAGTCTAACCTTATAATGTACGATGAGGGCAGCGCAGTCAACAGAGCCATGGGTAAACCAAAACCAAAGTAATAAGGCCAGTTTCTCTCAATATTGGAAAGGCGCTGATGCATTTCAATTCCTATGAAAAAAAAAAAAAAAAAAGAAGTCACATTATTAGATGGTGGATTCATGAGTTTAAAGCTAAAAAGAAACAACAAAAGTCTTACCGTGATTGAACCAGCGATACTCAAAGCAGTAGAGGGAGTACAGCAGGGACATGTGCAGCAGACTAACTATCTGTCCAATGGCATCAATGGGGAAGAGACTGACGATCATACCCTACAGAATAAAACAATGTCATTGATTATAATTCTAACTTCAATACATCTCTTACTGTCTTGCCTGTAAAGAACCCAGGAAGTGAATATACAAAAGATGACAAAATGAACGTTTCTGATTTCATTATAGTGCTTTTGATTCGACGATTATATAATAAAATAATAAAACTAGAGAGACCATGGATTCCATTGTTGTGGCTACTGTGGTGGCCATCTTGTGATTGTAAGACCACCAAATTATAATAGAAAATAATACAAAACAGGGCCACAAAATGAAAATAGAGGGTTTAAATTGACATTAAATGCAGGGGTGAGCAATATGGCAAAAATGCAAATCATAATTTTCTTGTAGCCAGATCATGATTTTTATTTCAACATTTTTCTACTGCCATGAAGAAGTAAATGAAGTTGTAATAATTCCTGTTATTGCCTTAAATGTAGCTGTTACTCACTCAGAGCCTTGCAATGGGTAACCAATTGGGGAAGGGAGTGGGGTAAAGCGTGTTTGAGCATATAAAGTTTTACCCTAACCCTAACTTTTCTGGTAAAGGGTCAGTCAAATGCTTTTCTCCATTGAACATTATTGCTTTGTCTGGAATGTTTCACAGTATGGTATCAAAGCTTTCTATCTTCATGGTGGCTAAACCAGACCAAGTTACAAGTCAGATTTGTGGAGAGGTGACCCCACACACAGTGAGAATTCTTGTTTTTCCAAGTATTTGGCTACAAAACCACCTGTAACTGAATAAATGTAAGAGATGTAGAGCTGTTTAATGTCATACTGTGGAACATTCCAGGCAGAGCAATGACATATCCATAGAAAACAAGCAAGTGACGCACCCCCAAAAAAAAAATAATTAAAAATTACACAAAGCGCCTTTAAATATAGAAATAGTGAATCAGGATATGACAATTTCACCAAGAACAACATAGAACTGGATGTTGGTTACAATAGGTAAAGACGATTCCTCTAGTTTTATAATGCCTTGTGCCTGAAAACAAACCTGAATGAGAAACAGAGCTTGGAGAAGGAGGTTGAAGAGCATGTCTGCGATGATCTTACTAACACTGGGAAACGGCTGAGCTTTACAACCGGACACCTCAAAGGCCAAATCAGCTATATCCTGTATCACAAACAAGAGGAAAGTAGTTAGGTATCAGTCATAAATGTATAATAAAAGTAGAGCCAAGATCAATATGGGAAGAAAAGGAACACACCTGGAACCAAATGGCATTGACGATCTTACTGAGGACAAACAGGGGGAGAACCCAGAGAGCACTAAAGACTGATGTGAGAATGAACTCTAACCAGGACCAAACACTGCCATGAAGGGAGGGGTCACCTGGGAAATTAATTAAAGTAATAATTATTAAGATCGCACTGAACAATAGGACTGCGCAATTAATCAAATTGAAATCCAGTCTAATTGTCAGTGACTGATGCAGGACTACATTCATACCATACTTTATAATACAACTGTACTAATAAATCACCAATATGTCATGTCAAAGCTTCATATTCATGTTGCAGAGCATCTCCTATTGTACATAGTCTAGATATATTTAGGCCTGTCACAATAATTACTATATCGACTCATCAGTCAATATATGAAAGTCGGAACTATATATTTTGGGGTTCAGTATTCATCGTCTGTACATGTTCTTCTTCGTTTTTTGTAATACAATATGATTCGAGCTGTAGAGTGTTGAACTAACTTGGATGGCTAGGTTCATTCATCAATTTATTTGTTGCTGCTTAGGGTTTTTAATGAGGCTGTTTATTTAAAAATGGTTTACTGGGATTATCCTGTTTTATTGTTATTGTATCAGTGGCATAAAGTAGTTTCAGTATAATTTATCGCAGTATATCCTGTCACAATATATTTACTATCTTTGCCACTTTAATTACTTAGACTTTTACTGACATATGTTTTTCTCCTTTGCTGTTATATTGTAATGTGTGAGTAACTGTGTCAGAGTAATTTCCCTTGTGGATCAATAAAGTCCTGTTTTTATTTCGTCTTAAAAAGAGAGGAAACTGAACAAACATACCAATGATTTTTGCAGTCAGTGTTTGCAGCAGTGGAATAAACACCCGATAGAAGAGAAACAGACTGAGCTGGGGAGAAAATAAAGTGTTTCAATATACCAAGCATTTATCGATCACATAAAACTGTAAATGAACTCCCATCTTACCCAGAACACTCCCCCATTCCAGGCACAACACTGAAAGATTCTGCTAGCCACTTTTGGTTCACTAATAGAAAAAAACTATTTGTTAAGATATATTATTTTGTTTTATTTCACAATTTTTTTCTTTATCTTACTTCTCAGGTTTCCGTTCTTCACTCTGTGCCCGCCTCTGTGCCAAAGCCCCACTGGCCCTTCTCCTCCGCTGCTCCTCTCTTTTCTGCTGAATGCGGGCATCCAGCTTGGAGATCGTGCCAATCCCCAGTATGGAGTCCTTGATCCCCTTTATACCCCAGAGGAAGAGACGAGCACAAGTAAATACTGTTGTAAATACTTTAAATACTTACATCATGATTCTTGAATTAAAACGTGCAATGTGTAACCTTTCTGGGTTTACCACCAGCTTGTCTCCATGGAGATGTTATTGCTCTGCCTGAAATGTTCCATGGTATGGCACTGAAATTACTAATGTTCATTAGGACAAGCCAGTGATGCCACCAGTCCAACTACAGGTCATGTCTGTGGAGAGGCGACACTGCTCACAGTAGGAATGTTTTTCAAGGCAATAATTTAATAAATGCAATTTAATGCCATGCTTTGGAACATTTCAAGCAAAGCAATACCATCTCCAGTGTGGCAGCTCACTCACCAGAAAAGGAATTATTATTGTAGTAATTGTTCACATTTACACAATATTTGGAGAGTTACATAATGCACTCAAGCCAGGCACCTCAGGAATGCATTTAGAGGTGCCACTGACCAACTGATCGATAATATTGAACATAAATGGAAATGTTTATGTTCATGTTATGCTGATACCCATCAGAGACACAAATTCTTAAAAGCATATAATGTATATGTGACTGTAATATCCACATAGACATTTGAAACAAGTTCAAGTTCATAATAAATAATTAAAAATGTATCTAAAAAGGGAAGCATGCATACATAAATGGTATATTTTTGTAGATAGTTTTGTTTTTTGTTGAGCCAATTACCCAAAAGAAGACTATATAATTCACCATTCATTGTCTCTGGACCTGCTAACAAAGTATAAATGCATACCGTCGCAACATAGCGGAGGAAAGCCCTGACGCTGTCTGTCATCTCTGGGCCAGCTGCAGATCCATCAACTGCACAAGGAAGGGGGACTCAGCACCTGGTGGTCAGCGCTCATGGCAGGAAGGGACTCACCCAGCAACCTGAAAAACAATACAAGATTATACCAGCAATTTATAAACCACTGGAGAGACAATGCTAAGATTACTTTTCATGAATATGAAATACTCTTGAGTGGTTTTGCAGACAGATAAACATGTAAGTTCTGGGTGGGGTAAGCTAAGAATGTAGTTGGTTTAATACTTTAGCTTTAGTCTTTTTGTGTGGTAACGTGAACGAGGTGACTCAGTACTTACAAACATGGAGGTGTTGTTCAATTGCTTTAGTACTAATGATCAGTAGATATTACCTTATTCTGCTCCTACAAATATATATATATATATATACTGTAGGACCAGAATTTATACATTCAATTTACATAAAAAGGGACTTTCAATATAAAGTGTATATAAAAAGGGCACAACAGTGCTGCAGACACGGTGTACAGCACTGGTTTGTTTAGTCATAGCTCGTCTGTCTGTGTTGCTAGCTAACGCCAAACAAGAAACTTAGCTACCATGTAGCCTTTAAGTGCAATATACACAGGTAGCAAACAAAAGGTTCAAGTCTATAAGATCACAGACAATAAAACTTATGTCCTATTTACCTCATGCGACAGGTCTAGTGGGTTAACGCTGTCGTTTTCCTCTTATTTGCGCTCCTTAATGTGACAACAAGAAGCAAACACTCCAAACAGCCAGGGCCGAGAAAAAACACATTGCGCAAGCTCCGAACTGGAGGATCATGGGATATGTAGTTAACCTGTTTCTTCAAGTTCTGAAAAGTGGAGTAATAATGCGGACGGTCTCACTGTAAACCGGTTTGGTGGATTCTATTTTATTTTATTATTTTTTTATTTAACTGAGGTGTAGGCAATGATATGGATAAAATTAGATATAGATACAGACTTGGCCGTCGCTTGTTTAATTTTTCTATGAAAGCGTTTGGCTAAATGTCATTTGACAAATTTAGCATTATTATTGCCGTATAACAGTATAAATAAAATAGCTTTTTATCAAAGTGGGGCTAAAGAAAGCACACTTTGTGTAAGGTGTGTTCAATTTCCATGGGAACATCCCAGGGGGCGGTGCATATTCAGCTCAGCATCAAGCGCTCAGTGTCAGATGAACTACTGTGTTGACTACTTTACTAAGAGAGAGGCCTCTCCACATCAATGGTCGTGTTTAGGATAAGAAATGTTCACAAAAGGAAATATGCACTTGTCTGTCTCTGCATTGTCGGCTTCATCATGTACAGATATCTCGGGTATGTCAGGTATTATATGTGTTAATTTTGAGAAGATTAATTATTGTTATGTTATAAGATTGTTATTGCTGATGTCTCTTTGGATATTAGGTTGACACTTTGGCATACTAGTCAGAATAATATAGACTAATGGTTATGTGTACAACATATAATATTGTTTTTATATGCAGTATTGAATCTTTCTTTCATATTGCAGTGAATATTATCAGGATACACAAATCATATTCTCTAATTGCCCTTTTAGCTTGCAATAACTGTGCATTCTGCTTCATAAGAACACAAATAAGTTTAATAGCACATTTTAAATACTTCATGTTGTGCTCAAAGCTTGTCTGCTCTGTCTGCATGTTGCTATTGAGTGTGTCATGTGGTGTAGCACAATGGCCTGTGTGAGAACTGTGTGGGCATGACACAAATAACGTAACTCACTTCTTCTCAGTGTCAGCGTGCCTACAGGACGACGGAGGATGAGCCGAAGAGTGGGACTGAATGCAAACACATCACAGTTCACATTGGAGGGAGAGCCTTTCCGCATCATTGGGGGTGCTATACATTATTTCCGCATTCCAAGAGCCTATTGGAGAGACCGGCTTCTAAAGATGAAGGCTTGTGGCATCAACACAGTCACTACGTATGAAATCTACAAATCAGTTTCAACTTTCAAATCTTACAGCTAACACAGACATGGGCATTAAACCTTTATATAAACCTAAATCAATATTCTAGGTATGTGCCATGGAGTCTACACCAGCCACAGAAAGAAGTCTTCAACTTCCAAACACAACTGGATTTGGAGTAAGTTTCTTAAATATCGCAGGAAATACATTCAATACTGCATCTATCAGGATTGCTATATTTTTTCTCATAAAAGCCACACCTCTCCAGGGAGAAAGAGCCTCAAAGTCCCACATGACAACAGGAGCATCTTCACAACACAGCCAACCTCTCCGCATTTAACAACATAACAACTAAACTCACCTGTTCTGACTAGGCATTGGCTGATATTCAAATTTTGTGTTTCAATTATCGTGACCAAAAATAATTGCGATTGACAATAATTGAATAATATCATGTTAAGTATAAACTTCCTGACAATTTAAAATGTTATGGTTATGAATAATTATAAATGTTATATTATAAGTTCCATGTTTAAAGAACTATTAAAGAAATTAAGTGAAAACAAGAACAGTCTGAAGTCATGCATAAATAGGTTGTATCTTTGTTGGCGTTTATCATGATTATACAAAATGTACCACGAATGATTATTGTCTAGCCTTTTTATCACAATAACAATATTCTTGACATGGGCGTATTTTAGCAACTGTAAACAGAGAGATGGGGGTCTCTTTAGAAATCAGGATCTGTGTTGGAAAATGTGTTAGCTGATTTATGCTTTGTTTGGATTTCAGAGCATTTTTGAACCTTGCGGCCGAAATGGGAATGTGGGTGATTTTGTGTCCTGGGCCTTACATTTCATCTGAACTGGATCTCGGAGGGCTGCCAAGGTAACAGTCCATATATCAGACAGTGGGTTTTAAAACTGATGCTGAATATACAAGTCTAGCGGTGAGCAATATGCCAAAATTATGCAGCTAGTATCTTTATATAGCCTATGTTCCAATAAGTAAAGCTACATGTTGCTTCTGTGAGTTCATGCTTTACTGTGATTGGTTAAATCCATCTCTCAGAGTATAACAGAGGCTGACGAGAAGGAAGTATGAGGGGGAAAGTGACTGTGTCAACATACTGCCAGCCCTACATATGTATGTGTATATATGTATATGTATATATATATATATATATATATATATATATATATATATATATATATATATATATATATATATATATATATATATATATATATATATATATATATATATATATATATATATATATATATATATATATATATCCATTTATTTCTCAAACAAGAAAGTGTTCTTGTGGGGGTTAAAGCAAGCTTAATTATTATTATGAAATGAATCAAACAAATTATACTTCCTCACAAAGCGACTATGTGTTTTACTCATAGACTATATAGAGAGATAATTTTCCTTTTCATCCCTTTTTTTCCTACTTTTTTCTTTTTTATTTAGCTTGCAACATACAACAAGAATACAGACATTAGGCAGGACAATACAACACAGTAGACTTAGACAAACTTTACTCATCCACAAGGGAAATTAATTGAAAAGTACAATACAATACAGCACTACATCTTATAAATTTTTAAGTGCGTGTAAGAAAGTATGGAGGTTCACTATCAGCAAATACATATGATTTTTTTTTTTACAATAAAGTTGACCAAGATTTTGTTTTCTGAAAAAGCATTTTGATTTCTCTTCTTTCACAGCTGGCTCCTCAGAGATGACAAGATGAAACTCAGAACAACATATGCAGGTTTTTCTGAAGCTGTCAATGTTTTTTTCAACAAACTTATTCCTAAGTTAGTACCATTGCAGGTAGGTGTTTCTCTACAACTCCAATTTACCAAAAAAAAGTGTTATCATAAAAATATAACTCTTTCTGTTTACTTTGTTGAATTACTTTAACTCACAAATGTTTTTTGTGTTATATTTCTTTACAGTTCAAAAAAGGAGGTCCTATTATCGCTGTACAGGTTGAAAATGCATACGGATCATTTGCCAAAGATGATAGTTATTTAAATTTTATAAAAGAGGTAACTGCTATTGGTGTACATGTTGTTTTATTTCATCACACAAATATTTTAAATGATTATATTATTTTTGTTTGGGCATTAAGGCTTTACAAACTAGAGGAATAACTGAGCTGCTACTTACATCAGACTCTTCCAACTCTTTAAAGTTAGGAAGTGTGAATGGAGGTACAAAATAATAATCATAATTCTTTATTAACGTTCATATTAACATTCTATTGTGTTTTATGATCCTGATTTTGGTCATGTAGCTTTAAAGACGTTAAAGTTACAGAAGCTGAACTGGAGAGACATTCAGGACTTAACTGCCTTACAGGTTTGTACCAGTCTTAAAGGTGCACTATGTAACTTTTTGGTTGGGGATAAGTCAAATGCTTGTTTCTGTGTCACTTCTCTGCCGGAAATGTTCTACGGTATGGCATTAAACAGTTCTGCCTTACATTTATTCAATTGCAGGTGGTTTTATAGCTCAAAAAAATCTAGAATAACAGACATTCTGACTGTAAGCGGGGTTGCCTCACCACAGATCTGACCTGTAATTTGGTCCGGTTTGGTCTCTGTGAAGATAGAAACATTTAATGATATACTGCAAAATGTTCCAGACAGAGCAATATCACCTCCATGGAGAAAAGCATTTGATGGACCCTCCACCAGAAAAATTACACAATGAAACTTTTACAATAATTAAACTCTCATGCTCTTCTTTCTTTTACTGAGCTATTTCAGATCAATTTTGCAGTTTACAATGAACAAAATGTAAAATGTTGATCTACTGTGTGTTATTTTATGTTACTAAATACTAGAAAAAGTGTAATATGTCATCTTTAAAGGTGCACTGTGAACTTTTTGGTTGGGAATCCGTCACCTGCTTGTTTCTTAGCTATGTCATGGAATGTTCCATAGTATGCCTTTAAACAGCTCTACTTTAAATGTATTAAACTGCAAGTGCTTAGAAATATCTATCAATAAAAACAGAGCATTCTGACTGTGAGCGGGATCACCTCTCCACAGATCTGACCTGTAAATTGGTCTGGTTTGGCCTTCGTGAATGTAGAAAGGTTTAATACCAAAACATTCCAGACAAAGCAATAACATCTCCTTGGAAAAAAAGCATTTGACAGACCCTCCACCGGAAAATTACACAATGCATCTTTAATGATGTTTTCCTGCTTTTTCAGCCCAACAGCCCTACAATGATAATGGACTACTGGACTGGCTGGTATGATGCCTGGGGTGAGCTGCATCATATTCTACCACCAGAAGGTAAGAAATGTACAGATATGGATAATAATTAAATGACCCATAGACTTGTACAGATTAAGCCCACTAACCCTTTTTATAAACATATTCAAATGTGTGTTAAATTCACTCTACTCAGGCCTGTGCAGCTGTTATAATGGCCTTTTTCCAACCTCAAGTTTGTATTGGAAAACACATGCAAATATTGTATGATGTAAATTTCTAGTTTGTTTTTCCCATTGGAAGTTTTAAATGTTTAATGGTTGTTATTTCAGTCTAAAATATGAACAGGTAGTAAAGAAATAAAGATTTTCTACCAGGGCTGCACAATATCTTATATTTCAGTTGGTGCAATTATCAAATCTTGTTGTTTAAGTCTTTACAAAATGTTCTGAATTATTGTATTAGTTTATCACTTCATATTTCAGTCTTCACTCAAATGTTAAGGGTGATTGTGTAACTCTGGACCTCTAGTGGAGAGTCTGACAAATGATTTTCTCCATGCAGATGTTATTGCTTTGTCTGGAATGTTTCACAGTATGGTATTAAACCTTTCTATCTTCATGGAGACCAAACCACACCAAGTTACAGGTCAGATCACAGTCAGAATGCCTGTTTTTCTAGGTAATTTTGAGCTATATTATATTCAATAAATGTAAGGTAGAGCTGTTTAATGCCATACTGTGGAACATTCCAGACAAAGCAATAATCTCCATAGAGACAAACAGGCAATAGGCCCTCCACCAGAAAAATTGCGCAATGCACCCTCAATGCTCTGAAGTTGTTTACAATGTGAACATAATCTTACTTTTTTCATTTCATTTATCTTCATTTCTACAGGAAGAGCCCAGTGCGAGTGCCAGACTCTTTTTCATGAGTGCCCTGTTTAACAATTCAAACAAAGTAAACAAAACTATAACAACAACTGCATAGGTCCATTTAGAACACTAAAAACAGGTGCAGGTGTGACTGTAAATGTATATCACCAGATTATTAAAATGCAGTAGTGGCACCGATGTATCCAGTTTTGCATGTCTTTGAAATGTATTACATGTTTCTAAAGCAAAATAACTGAACTGGCTTTTGTTCCCATTTCAGTTCTAGTGCAGAGAGTTTTTAGAAGTAAACAATCACAAGATCTGGTATTAAAAGTTCCCATCAGTTCAGCAAACATGTGAGATATTGACACTTTTCAGTTGATGTCATAAACATGTCCTTGGGGTATGATGCTAACTGGTTTTATTAGACTTTAATCAGACTTTATTTTAACACAATCTGACCATAAAGAACTGACTTAGCTGGAACTGATTGCTCACAGGCCCTGAAAATGTTTTTTTTTGTTGTTGTTGTTGAGTTCAGTTCAGTGTAGCTAAAGGTTTCAAAGTACAGAACGAAAGGTAGCTTGAACAATTTCTTTTCTGAAATTCAATGAGATACATGATTTGTTTCTAAACCTACATTTGTTTTTAAAGGTTTCATCTTGCATTATTTTCTGGAATATTTTATAATCTTTCCTCATCAAAATATGCCTGGAGTTGTGTTTTGTTTCCGTCACATGTTTAACCCACAAACAATCTTTTCCACCTTGTGATGTCATGTGGTAATACAGGAAACTCCATACACCTTCACTAGAATCATCTAGACCATTTCATCCCTGGAACTGTCAATCTCTACTAAACGAACGGTAAAGGGCAACTGTTATCTTGAAAACTAATTTTATGAGAGCACAAGGTGGAACAGATCATTCTGAGCTTCAGAAATGTAAACAGGCTTATAATAAAGGATTACTCAAACGTGTGAATGGAACAAAACATAACTCCAGGTATGGTTTTGATGAGATTACAATGTTCGAACATGGCTATTATAGGATCTTTAAACTTTTATCACAAATTGAATCCCAATTGCAATACTTGTCAGAAAAAAATGCTATTATTTTCTACCATAAACAGCTGTAATTTCTATGTGCTGTTTATTGACTTTTTACAGATATGGTGTCAACTGTGAGGGAGATTTTAAGGCGGGGAATGTCCGTCAGTTTGTATATGTTCCATGGAGGATCTAGTTTTGGTTTTATGAGCGGAGCCTTGGCTGATCCCACTTACCGAGCTCTGGTCCCCAGCTATGGTGAGTTACATTCAAAAGTATTCTCTCTCGTGATATGAGCAATAAAGTGTTTCCCCTTAAAAGACTATGAAAAGACTATGATAGGCCCACATTGTGTAATTTTTTGCCACCATATTCTGAAAACAAGCTGAATATTAATAATGCAAATTGGCTAATTTATGGTATTACACAAAATTGTTTACACAGCAAATTCAAGTGTTAATTCAACTCGTATATCATTAATTTTAACACTTTTACCATGTCACATGGGGTCCACAATAAAATGAGTTAAAACTACACTTTCCAAAGTGTAGAAGGCTCAACACTGGTGAAGTGATGTAACCACACTCCTCATAGCTAAATTTGACACTGATTAAGATTTGATTTTTTTTTTTTACACTAGTATATAGTGAAAAACTAATAACTCTATATTGCTATGTTTTACTTTATGAAGTAGAAATAATGTAGAGTGTTCTTCATGTAACACTATGCAATAGTAACTCTTTCTTCACAAATACACTGTAAATTCTGTGGTCATTCTAGTTCATAATCCCTTTTACAAATGTAAAATAATGAAAACCACCACAAAATTTAATTTCAACTTAACTTATATTAAAACAATGCACATCATACAATCAGCACAATTTAAACAAGTCATATGACACAATACTATTTTTGCAAAATCCAAGTGACAGCAGGAATTCTCTGTGCCCTCAGCAGTTGGTCACAATGATTGTCATTTACTTTTTTAAAGTTGATTTTTCAATGCAAGCAGTCGATGGATGAATCAAGATCTTGTTTTGAATGGAATTCAGGCTCATCTCCAAAAATGAGAGGAGCATGTCTGACTGTTTGAAACAAGATCTTCTCTCCATTATATAAAAATAACAATGTTCACATTAGAGGCAGTCCTGCTAATTATGAAACATTAACATTGCAGAAACTTTTTACCTCAAGAGTCAGTCTTTCACTCTTGAGGTTTCTTTTGACACATCCAGTGTCCGTGTTGTAGACAGTTCTTTGAATACAGGTGTAAGGTTTGTAAGAGTCTGAGGACCAAGTGCCTTGAAGTGTTCACCAAATTCAGCCAGGTCAACAATGACATAAAAGCCTTTGTCCTTCCCACTTCAGTCACTGGTAGAAAGGCCGTCCAGGCTCAACCAGCAAGAAATGTGTCCATACCGATCTGTAAAATAAAATATAGAATAGAAAAAATATAACATATTCAAGTAACAACCTTGCAAAACAGGCTATACAATATTTAATGAGCCATGAATAAAAATTAAAAAGTAAATATATAGTAAATATATTATGGTGCATATATCATTATTTGTTTGTTCCTATTTAGCAGGTTATTCTGTTGCATAAGGTGTATGTTTTTGTACACAGGAACCATTCAACTAAATAACTTGAAGGGTAATTTGAAAACAATTTGCCCCTTAGAAAAGATTATTTTTAAATGCAAGACCCACAAGAAACAAAACACCTAAATGCCATTAATCACAAAAATAGAATGAGATTAAGGCAAAAATTACAACTACTTAGCACTTAACCATTTCATGACATACCGCATCTTTCCATTGTGGCCTTTAGGAGTTGGGGATGCATGTGAACCAGCAGCAAGACACTCATCCTAAAGAAAATACAAAAAAAGAATGTAGGTCATTCCACGCCATTTCACCAAATGGCTCATGCACTTCGATCTCAAAAATGTTTGAAAAAAATACCAAATAGTCCCTTACTATCATGTACCAACCCTGTGAAGTTTTAGTGATTTTCGATCACTCCTTTTCAAGTTACAGCTCATTTAGTGAGGGGAGTATGTGTCAATTTACGGGTCCAAATCACATTATTTTTTTCTTGGCCGTTTTCACAGGTCGATATCTCTGTAAGTATCACACATAGAGGGCTGAAATTTTGTAGGCTTGTAGTCCTCTACTCTGTGTTCAAATAACATCTATCAAAAGTTTGGTATTGGAGTTTTTTTTTATTTTTAAGTTCATATAAAATGACAATGTGTTGAGATACTAAACCTCCCATAGATGTTTTTTGAACATACATTTATTTCAATAGAGCTGATGTTGAGGTCTTACTGAAGTGTAATATCCTTTACTCACTGTAGGGGGCTGTGTCTTACTGTATATGTTTTTCAGACTATGACGCTCCATTGTCTGAATCTGGGGAGTACACACCAAAGTACCATCTGCTCAGGGATCTTCTTTCTCGCTATAGTAGTAAGTCAAAATACAAACAAAATAGATATAAAATTAAGATGCACCGTGTAACTTTTCTGTTGGAGTGCCTGCCATCTGCTCGAGTACGTGGAGATGTTATGCTTTTTCATAACCCTATTTTGATTTAAAAAAAACAACAACACAAAACGAATTACAGGTGTTTCTATTGCTCAAAAAGATCTTGAACAACATGCATTCATACTGTGAGCGGGTTCACCTCTCCACAGCACTGACTTGTAAATTGGCCTGTCAGTTTTACCTGCTCGTCTCTGTGAAAATGAAAAGCTTGCCATACTCTTCATTCTAGGCACACCAATAATGACTGAGATATAGAGACAAAGAGGTGGCACAAAAGAAATGTTACATTACACCTTTAATACATTTTTTTATTTGCTCAAAACCAGATTCCGTAACTTGGCCTGTTCGTGTCACCTGCTTGTCTCCATGGACATAAATTGCATTAATCCTATACTGTGGAACATTCCAAGCAACACGTTAACATCTCCATAGGGACAAGCACTAAAACATTACATAGTGTATAGGGATGTAACAATATCCAAATCTCTCGGTACAATTATAATCTTATAATCATACAATAATTATCATGATGTGCATCTCACGGTACGATATTTACTGCGATATTTTGAAGAGGCTAATCTAATTGCTTTAAAAATACCTTGGCAAGATTTTGGTGTGGATTATTTCCATCATAATCCCAAGAATTCAAGTAAAAATCATATCTCTTCATGTTGTTTGCACTGAAATTAATCATGGGATATGTAGTTCCCTATGTTTATAAGCTGTTGCTACTATAAAACAATGCATTTAAGCAAAGGAACTTGTAAGTCGATATATTGTGACAGCCCACGATATTATTGTGAGACGTCTGACAATATGATATCACGATATTTCAGTTATTGTTACATCCCTAATAGTGTACCTTCAGCGGTATTTTCAGCAGTTACTTATGTGACTCTTTGAGCAGATGGAGAGCCTTTCCCAGACATGCCCACCTTACATTACAGAGAGGCATATGAACCTGCCATTATGTACCAGCACCTGTCGCTATGGGATGCTCTGAGCTTCACTGAAGGGGTAGAGTGATTTATGCTGTTTGTACAGTTTGTCTAGGAGGAATAATAAAGTTTAATTTCATTTTGTCTAAAGCCGTTCAAGTCACACAAGCCAGTAAGCATGGAGAACCTCCCAGTGAACAGTGACAGTGGACAGGCGTTTGGCTACACTCTGTATGAAACCACTATAACGACTGGGGGAGTACTGAAATCTGCAGATAATGTACGGGACAGGGCCCTGGTAAGTCTTCTGTCTTTACTGTATTATGTATCTATTGCTCTTTTGACTGTTAATTTTTGTTGTGTAAAGCTTCTTTGAGTGTCCAGAAAAGCGCTATATAAATAAAATCTATGTATGTATGTGTATGTATTATTAGACTTTGACTTCGACAAACTTTATTGATCTACAAGGGACATTACTTGGACACAGTAGCTCACACATCACAATATATTATAATAACAAAGAGTAAAAATATAAATGATAATAATAAATTCTAAAAAAAGGAGCAAAAAAGATAGCAAGAGACTGGTGTTAAATAAGGCATAATTGTATAAAATATATATATGTGCTGTGAGTTTTGGAATTTATGCAGAAATTTTTGACTAAAAGCTATTGAAAAAAAAAAAACTGTAACGTGACGGTGACTGTGACTGTGTGCTGGGATCAGTTTTGATTCTCTAACACAGGGGTCTCCAACCTTTTTCCTCCTGTGAGCTGCCTTTACAAAAAGAAAATACCAGAGAGTTTCTCATTTTAGCAATCCCAAGAAATTCAAAATATAATCATGGAAAGCCTTAGGTGGGATACAGTTAGATGCCTATAAAACATAAACCATTATACATTTATTTGCACACACAAAGTTACACATCAAAATGACAAATTTATAAAGGTAGTTAATCAAATTTTAGTTAGCACAGTACATATAATTTAGCAATCCCTTGGTGAGCTACTTGGAAGGGGGTGGAGAGCTACAAGTTGGAGAAAGAAGTGTATTTATGTATGTAACCTTTATTTAGGCAGATTGATTGAGAACCAATTCTCATTTACAATCTAATCAAAACACGACAGTGATGAATGTAAATTGAGCCCATTCAAACGTGTCTATTAACTAATGGAGAATCTAATCATGAAATATGAGGTCTATTTCAAATATGAGTGATTAATATACTGTTTGTAGTTCAGACAGTCGTGTATTTATTCAGATTTTCTTTCCAGGTATTTGTGGACAAAATCTACATTGGTCTTTTCAAGCGTCAAACTCAGGAGCTAGCAGTTTCTGATGGGCAGGTATGAAATCAAAACTTTCTATTCATTCTATTCTGTTTTAATTCGGATGTAAAATTCACAATGCAGGGCAAAAGAACTCTGAGTTTTTATTGGTGGAAAACTGTGGACGCGTTCACAAGGGTAGGGACCTGGATAAACAACATAAAGGTGATGGACAGACATTATGCAGTGTTATGCAGTTACTTGTTATATTAAATCAAGCCTGTGAAGCTGTGAGTCAACATTGATTTGTGTTTCTTCCAGGTCTAGTGGGGGATATTTTATTAAACAATATTCCCTTGAGGGACTTCACAATATACAGCCTGGATATGAAGCCCGCTTTTATTGATAGGTTTGGGCAGTTTATTGCTTTCAGAATGAGCTAGATCGCGTTTATTTATTTGTGATGGTTTTGATTGCTTTGTTTCAGTCTCTAATCAGGCGCCATGGAAAACTCTTTCTAAAAATCCCAGCTTTCCCGGGATTTTTCATGGGGAAACTCTTTGCGTACGGATATCCAAGTGACACTTTTGTGAAATTAACGGTAAGTCATATAAAAGCATGAAGAAAGACTTAAAGGTGCATTGTGTAACTTTTCTGGAAAGTCCGACAAATGCTTTTCTCCATGGAAATGTAATTGCTTTGTCTTCATGGAGACCAATGTAGACCAAGCGACAGGTCAGATCTGTGGATAGGCAGTCCCACTCACAGTGAAAATTCCAGTTTTTCTAGGTATTTTTGAGCTATAAAACTGTTTAATGTCATACTGGGGAACATTCTAGGCAGAGCAATGACATATCCATAGAAACAAGCAGGTGACAAACCCCCAGCCTGTTTTTTTTCCAATTAAAAAAATACAATATTTAGTCTGAAACCCATGGACATCAGCAGGATAGATATTAGAATTACCTTTTGTGTATTATCAGTAAAAGATAATAATTGTCTTTTGCGGTCTATGATATGACATCAGTAAGAAGAATGTAACTCTAATCTGTATAATTATGTATTTTCAGGGCTGGGAAAAGGGAGTGGTGTTTGTCAATGGGCTGAATCTTGGCCGTTATTGGTCGATTGGTCCCCAGCAGGCTCTTTATCTCCCAGGGCCCTTTCTCAACAGCGGAATCAACCAGGTAACCAGCTGAAAGCAACCAAAACTAGTACAATAAGGCTGCACTTGCACAATCAAACACAATCAACAACATCAAAATTGGGACTAAAACTGGGAATAAACCTGGAACTAAGCCTGTACTAGACCAGGACGAAACCCAAATCAGGACTAAACCAGGACCCTTTTATTGTATTGTGTATGGTATGACAACAAGATTTCTCTAACCTCAATTTGAATGGACACAATTAGCTAAATTAGCAAACAAAACCTCCACTAACAATAAAATCTCCTATCTTATCCTGCGTGAAACTACTAACTCTGTAGTTTAGACACAAACATGTTCTGAAATGTGATTCTTGTATTACTTTATCAGTTTATTTTTCAGTCTTTTTGTCAATTCCGCTGGAGGTGTTTAAAACATGAAAAATGTAAAACGCAGACAGATTCCAATGAGATATTTTCCCCACATTGTTCAGCTCTAGTGCATGACTTTGATGAAATGTGTTTATTTATTTATATTTCATTTCATTTTGAAGGTGATTGTGTTTGAAGAGCAAGAAAGTGACTACAAGGTGCAGTTTGAGGACACCCCTGATCTGGGCATGGCAGCGGAAATCCAATGAACTTCACACCGTTAAAAGACAGGCAGCTTTATTCATTTCGGACAAATTTTATATTTACATACATTTACACACATTTACATACAGTACCTGCAGTTACTCCAATACCATTCCCTGTTGTGGATCTATCTCACGATAAAGCTACACTATGTAACATTTACCTTAATAATCAGAAAACCATAATCTGAAATTCTTTTGTCTTATTTATTCATATTTTACTGGGATAAAAAATATGGAAAAGTTTGGTTATTTCTCATGTAACCTGACTGTATATATTTAGGCTTACTGATATTTAGGCTTATTACTTGAGTTTGTATCTGAATTTCCAATATACTGTCTCCTAACTTTTCTGGTGGAGGCTCTCTGCTTTAACTGGAATACTCCACTCGATGGCAACAAAAAGCAATGTTATAGTTCAGGGGTTTCAATTATAAAGTGGGCGTATGTACAAAAATGTTACTCACACAATTTTTCATGTTAAATTTGCAATCTAGAAAATGTGAACTTAAAGGTGCACTGCACAACTTTTCTTGAGGAGAGTCCACTACCTGTTTGTCTCCATGGAGATGTTAGTGTTTTACCTGGAATGTTCCACGGTATTACATTAATCATATCCATCTAGCATTTATTCATTGCAGGTGTTTCTGTTGTTCAAAAATACAATAATTCCTTTTGTGAATAGGGACGGCTCTCCACAGATCTAAACTGTAATGTAGTCCAGTAACCTCCCTCTTGAAAGGCAGGTTTCAAGTTTAAGTTTAAAAAGTTTATTGTCAATTCTTCATATGAAAAATATATAAAGAATTTAAATTGTGTTTCTCACTTCCATGTGTATAAATAAATAATACAGTTTAAATAGGCTTAATCTAAACTGTGGAACATTTGTAGACAAAGCAATAACATTTCCATGGAGACAAGCAGGTTGCGGATCGTCCACTAGAAAAGTCACACAATGCACCTTAAACGGGCTGTCCCAAAATTTCAGAACTTAAGGCATCAGGATTTTCAGAGATGAGACAGAAAGAATAAATTGGCAAGTTTGAGGAAGTTTGTGGAAATTTCTGTTTTGTCCCTGTGTATAGTTTTAATATTAATTCCAAATAAAGATCTGTGGAGGAGTGACCCCCACTCATTGGAAGAACACATGTATTTCAGGGTTTTAGGGAACATTCCAAAGCAATACCTATGGAAACAAGCAGGTAGAGTAAAAGTTCCATAGTGCACCTTTAATGTGTCTTACAGTTGTCTCACTCTATAGCAGCAGTGTGATATCAGTTCAATTACTCGTCAAAGAAGTTACATAGTGTGGCTTTACTTATTTTCCCCAGTCTACTGAGTGAGATGTGTGAGTACTTATTATTAAATATGTTAAACGCTCAAAACTATGAGAGACAGAGGGGAAGTGAAAATAAAAATGTGATAGCTTTTCTTTAAAAGTCAAAGGCTGTGTAGAAATCTGTCACATTAAAACATATCTTTTTGTATTTTAACATTCTGGGTCAAACATTTGCATCTGTAAGCACTGTTATTGTGAATCTATTAAATCATCAGTTTCTGAGCAGACGCGAGGGTGACAATAATTGCTCTTAAACAGCTACTAGAAAGAACCAAGTGGACTATTTAAAACCTTATATGGACTTCCACATATTCAGGCGCAATAGAACAGTTATGTAATCTATATGTGATCTATAGGATGTGTAGTAGTCAGTTACATTTACTTGTTACTTTTCTCAGTAGTTTCCAGACACTTTGTTTGTGCTCCTAGCTCAGCAATAGATTTTAAAGTACTCTTATTTGAGTAGAAGTTTTGGTTACTCTTCCCCTGTGAATAAGTCTGCAAGTGGTAAAGACATTATCTTGACTAAATGATTTGATCATTTGTGTCTTGCGACGCTCCTTCAGGTATGATTTTAGCTTGTCCTTAGAAAATACCACTTTTTAAAATTTACATTATTTAAAGTTTTGTCCTTCCAACTACATTAAGGTCCAATGATGGCTCAGATGTTACGCCCGGATAGTTACTCTTACTTAAATAGTAGTTTTTTTATTCTTTCTCAATTTCTTGGATGACTACTTCTGCTTCAGTGATCATAATTTGAGATAACTAGAGCACAAATTTTGGTTTCTCTACCCAAGTAGCTCTAAAACGTTTGACACCAAGTACTACCACAGAATGTAAATCAAGTCTGTAACAGGACTATTCTAGGTCTAACCAGGGCTAAACCGGGTCTAAAATAGGGCATGTTCACTGTAGTTCTAAACAAGAAATTATCCAAAGTAGGACATTAAATAAATTAGTCAAATCTACCTCCTGAAGAATACATGTACCAGAGTTTGAGAAACACAGCTCCAGCCACCCTATTGATCCCAGTGTACCCTATACATCATAACACGGAGCTTGTTTGTGCGTGCTAGTACATCATGTGTTTTGGCTGCTGCACATGTGAATATAGATGTGTAAGGCTTCTATAAGTACAGCATCTCATTAGTGCAGCCTTTCTATAGTTTTTTGTTGTACAGTAGACTGATTCAGATCCTCCAGTGCTGGTTCTGAATCGTTTATTACAAGAGCTCTTTCATAGTGCGTGCTGCCTTGTGCTACCCTCTGAACAACAAAAGCCCAGTCTATGATGTCCGCGGTATCAGGGCATGTTATTGCTTTCAGGCTGCAACAGTTAGATCTCCTCTTCTCCTTTGTCCCAGAAAACAGATATAGTGCCCCCTGTCTGAGCGCTGCTGGGACGACATTGGGGTCGGTCCACTCCTGAGGTTGGTGTGAGCTTAGCTCTGTCTGCAGACGGACAGGTGGTCATGCGTTTCTAAGGACGTGCAAATAGAGCTGCTGCTGTATCTGCACCTGTCCATGGTTTTGTGCAGCTCTGGCTTTCAATGCCAAAGCACACGGAGAGGTAACACTCACTGTAACACAAATACACATGCAGAGATTAATAAAATACTGTTAGTGCTCACCCGGATTACAGATAAGTTATATGAGAAACGGGTGCTCACCAAGGTCCTTAAAGGGCAGATATTTAAAGCTCCCAAATTAAGCTACTTTCTGATTTATGTTATAATGTTGTTTCCTAATCAAAACATACCTTAAATTGTGTTTTGTTTCATTCACACATGTTTAACACAAACCCTGTATTTTTAAGCTCAATCGTTCTCTCTAACAGAAAACAGATGTCATGTGGTAATACAGGAAGTGCTCCACTGTGTTTTTAAACTCTGTAAATCTTCACTAGAATCATGTGGATCATTTCAGCCCTGGTGTGAACACAAGTCCAGGTATGTTTTTGATGAGGTAATAACATTCTAACATGGTTTAAAGCTCAGTAGAGTCAATTTAGCATAGAATAGGACCTTTAATAGACAAAAAAGCAAGAGGTCTGAGGCTCTTTAAAAGTTTGCTTTATATACACCAACACATTTCAGCTCACATATCAGGCTAGAGATTATTTGGTTAATCGATTATCAGGGCTATTCTTGTCAAAATATAATTGTTTTAAAAAAAAACTTAAATGTTATGTGATGAATTCAGAAGCAAAATTATGTAATATCAACTCTATGCTAATGTAATGACCCTTTTTATCTGATTGTGTCTATGCAGTATAAACTTAACTTTATCATTCAGAAAGTTTGATTTCATAAAGCTGGTCACACGCTAAAGAAAATGTGGTCATTTATTACACAATGACTGCCTTTCCTTGCACACTCAAAATCAAATTATTTTATTATCTGATTTCTGGAGCTAAAAGATGAAATGTAAACAACAACATCATTTGATTTCTGTCAAGGTCACTCTGATTATTCATATCTGATTGTATGTATATGTATCAGATCTTGGTGAGTTTGTAACCACGACCACGATGAATAAAAGTAAATTAAGGATTTAAGGAGGTCATGGAGCTGTGAATAATTGTGACATTTTGATATTTCCTCACCAATAACTGTATAAAGAAATGGACTAAGGGAGTGTGAAATCACCCATAGTGTTTCAGTCAAATGAAACTCATGAGTTATAGGAGCGAATTTGGTGTTGAGTTCCATATTAGGAATAGTTTTTTTTTTTTTTTTACGGACAAAATACCAAACTAAAAACATTAGGATCAGGTGGAGCAGCTTAATATATGATAACATTTTAAGATGAAAATGACGAGGCTCACTGCAGCAGTTACATTGAGAGGTGTGTCAAGTTTCAGTGCAAAGTCATTTGGAGCCAGAAGTGCCCCCATGCTGACTTCCTATTGGAACACAGCAGCTTATGGGTTAGCTATGTCCATTTATAGTCTATGTTCCTCACACAATAATCGTAACACTAAAATTATATATTGTGACAAACTAAGCAGCAAAATCTCCTAGATTCCTTCCTTTTCCTGTACTGCTGTGCTCTTGGTTTATGTGTTAAATGCATTGTTAAGGTCAGACTCGTGTGTCACTGTGCCCATATCTTTTTGGTCCATCTCCCAAAATAATGACTTGAAGGCGCTGGGGTAATTTGCATTTGTGAATGTGTTCGCACCTGTGTCAGATGGAGGCTGTCATATCTCCACGTTCACATCAGTAAATCCTTTCTTGCCCTCATTCACCAGCACTGGCTTCTCTGTCCGTGTGTGCCATACTAAAATCTGCAGGAAGATGGATTTAAGGGAGACAAATAAATGCATGCATAAGAAATATAAAGGGTTTACATGAAGCTTTAGACAAAGCTTTAGATAAAGCTTTAGACGTAGTTGCTTTGTCTTGAATATTGCAGTTTGGCATAGTGCTTTGGCAGGTGCTTTTACTGATATAAATATATACATATGCATTCTTACTGTCACTGCAAGTTGATCAGATATGGCACTACCTGCTTGTACATGAAGATATATATGTTTAATGCCATACTGTGCAACATTCAAGGAAAAACATAACATCTCCAAAGAGACGATGTACAGCTTTACAATAGATCTATTTCTGATCTATGCTATCATGTCATTTCCTCAGGAAAAACATACCTGGAGCTGTGTTTTATTTCATTCACATATGTTCAAAACACAAACCCTGCATATTTAGGCTTTGCTCAAACAGAAAACACTCTGTTCTACCTTGTGATGTCATGTGGTAATACAGGAAGTGCTCCACTGTGTTTTTAAACTACATACACCTTCATTAGAATAATTTGGATAATTTCAGCCCTGGAATTGCCAATCTCTACACAACAAAAGATAAACTGTAGGCGGAACAGAGCATTATGAGCTTTGGAGATTTAGAAAAACTAATAATGCAAGATTACTCTTTGAAGCCAAACACAGCTCTGGGTATGTTTTAGAGGAGGTAACAGCATTATAACATGGCTTAAAGCTCACAAGAGCCAATTCCACATAATATAGAACTTTAACTTCACAGTAAAACTCAAAATATAAAACGGTGACGCTGAGTTATGCTTCTCTCACCTTGGTGCAGTTTGCAGCTTTAGGCTCCAGGTCGCCGAGGGTAACCAGCTCCTTTAATAGGCTGCTCTCCTGATAGCCTCCCTTCACTCCTCTCAGTTTGAAATAGGCCTGAGGTTTGGACAGGATGAGGCGCAGGTTGATGGCAAAGCCGGCCATGTCGATGGCAAAGGGCCGGTGAGGGTCAAACACAGTTTTCCAGCCAAATACTTTACCCAGAGAGTTCACTTTAGGAGACTCATAACGAAGTCCCCCCACAAAAGCTACAGGCCACACTGACACCTTCTTAGTGGAGCGCATCTGAGGACATGGACACAAGCAGAGGGGTAGAGGAGACAAAAATAGTACTTAGACAAGAGAAGCATTACATTAAAATATCATTACAACTAAAAAGTAGTGACCCATACATAACATATATACTCATGTAAGAATAAAAAGTATTTGTGGAAACTTGAGTAATGAATATTAGTAATATATTAGTTTATTCATAAAATTTATTTAAAATATCATTTAGTTAATGTATTAGAAATTAACGCAAAGGGACAGGCACATTTTCAAAAACTAGGCACAAAAAAACACAAAAACAAGTCATATGTGACGGTAAGGTGCAAGAAGTTCAACAGTTCATTCATTCAGTTAATTTAATATTGTCTTAACTTCACTTGAATCCTTTTAGACTTGTTCATGGTGGGAAGAGTAAACAAACTCAAGTAAGACTACTGTTATTCTAAACAAAATAAAAAATAAGGGTAAAAGTTGAGTTATAAAACTTTTTTTCTACAATTTTTTTATGTAATTTTTTCTACAATTTCTTGATGTTACTGCATGTTCCTGAGCGCAACCCACCTCTGCATTTAGTTATATATTTAGTTTTAATACCTATTGAATCTGATTATTGTTCAGTAACATGTATTTTGTATTTTGTTTTGATGCTTGCTCTTGTAACTGCTGCTGTCTCTCATCTCTTTGCCTAACCTCTTCAAAGAGCTCCAGGCTGTACGTGTTGTCGTCATCTGCGAAATAGACCACCCCAGGCTGGCTGCTGTTGGGGTTCAGGGTTTCACGGAGCCAGCGGAGAGCCAGGTTCCTCTGGATGGTGCCACGGGGTATTCGGGGGTCCCTGGTGTCCCCTCGCACCTTGTAGTTCCGGGGGGTCTCAACACTCAGATGGGTGAAGTTCAGACCAGTATCCTGCAGGAAGCGACTGACCAGTTTAGTCTTCTTCTGGGCGTCCTCCACCAGGATCCAGTGCAGGTTGGGCACATGGAGCAGCGTGTTGGCGAGGCGCGTGAGCTCAGCCTTTTGCACAGGCCGGCTGTAGGTGGGGGTGACCACGTGGAGGGTAGGGAGGGCATCAGACCAGGGTGGGGGGCGAGAGTACACATACTCTGTACGCACCACCTCCACAATGCCACGGCCTGGAGAGGAGCAGTCCTTATAGATGAAGGTGTTCCTCGAGCGACCACTGACTCTGTCATCTGTGGGAAGATATTTTAAAATGTTTTATAGATGCAATTTGAGACTGTGTGATTCTCCCTGACAGATCCTCAACAGACTAATAGAACAGTCTTTAAAGGAGCACCACTAACTTTTCTGGTGGGGAATCCAGCACCTGCCTCAACGATAGAGAACTTTATTGTCATGTGGAACAACCCATCCCCAGCTAATGCACATGACACACATGATATGTGTAGTACTTTGAACTGAGCTTTGAAGATCACAACAGCAGAATAAGCAGAGTAATTAAACTTTTGTTTCCAAATCCAGTTGAGAGAAAAATACATATTTTCTGTCCACAAAAGTGTTTTGCAAAAACAGAATAATCTGTATTTCCTCTAAAATATGGCCAGCTGTGTTGTCATCAGTTCGCCATGTTTGTTTCAGTTCATTTGGTCGCTTCCCTTTTTGCTTCCACCCAAACCACAATACTGCTCTGTGATTGGTCTGAACCACTGTAAACCTGAGCCTGATCTCAAAAGTAGGTGCAGGGCACAATGGATTCTTGTTAGTTTGTGAACTCACAAATATCACAAGAATTTATCTCAGCAAAGCAGTAATTTGGAGACAAGCAGGTGCCAAACCCTCCACGAGAAAAGTTACATAGTGCAGCTTTAACAATTATACAACTCAAAATAATAAAAGAGTGACTACAGTAAACTAGTGTCAGTTGTGAAAGGGAAGATGTAACAAGTGAGTTCATGTCTCTATACATACAAATATGTGTAGATACATAAAAAGCTCCTATGTATCATTAATTATAAGCTGTATTTTCTCAGTGGCATAAATATTCATGCAGGATATGGCATAGGTGATTACTCGTGCGAGAGGAGAGCAGTGGAGTGATGGCGTTCTGGTGCCAAACAGTGATGAGCAGTGTCCACGGCAACACAATCAAAACAATGGCCACGATGTCGCGTCTCTTCGGCATCTCCAGAGTCAGCCCTCTGTCAGAGCATCACCTACAGACCACATACAGGTACATTATGCTTTTTCAGGTACATATTGAACTATAACATAAGTACATCATCTTTGTAAAGCACAACACTGACCTATAACAACTTGATAATTAGTGCTGTCATGCGATTAAAAAAATTGATAGATTAATTAATTATGATCTGTAATTAATTAATCTAATTAATTTCATTTTAATCTCATCTAAAAATTGCTGAGAAAAGCTTCAATTTGAGGTATTTTCATTTAAATTCATTATTACATTATTGTGGCAGATCAAAAGACTGATATAGAACAAAAAAAAGTGACTTTATAAAGTCATTTATTGTTTAACAAATCTCTCCAATTTGTCTGTTGAGCCCAAGTCTCCGTGAATAAGAAACTGTTTGCTTGTAAAGTAGCAAAGACGAGGAAATCTGAACATAATAACTTTTGTCTACTTAAAGACAATAAAAAGTCCAGTCTTTCCTTAACCATATTAAAAATATTATTGATAGAGAAATGCTTTATATATGAGATCACTGGTTTTAGTCCTTGTTTTAGTCCTGGTTTAGACCTGCTTTAGTCCTACTTTAGTCTTAGTTTAGTCCTGGAATGGATTAATCCTGGTTTTAGTCCTGGTGTTAGTTCTGGTTTAGTCCTGGTTTAGACCTGGTTTTAGTTCTGGTTTTAGTTCTGGTTTAGTTCTGGTTTAGTCCTGGTTTAGTCCTGGTTTAGACCTGGTTTTAGTTCTGGTTTAGTCCTGGTTTAGTCCTGGTTTAGACCTGGTTTAGTCCTGGTTTAGACCTGGTTTTAGTTCTGGTTTTAGTTCTGGTTTAGACCTGGTTTAGTCCTGGTTTAGTCCTGGTTTTAGTTCTGGTTTTAGTTCTGGTTTTAGTTCTGGTTTAGTTCTGGTTTAGTCCTGGTTTAGTCCTGGTTTAGTCCTGGACTGGATTAGTCCTGGTTTTAGTCTTGGTGTTAGTTCTGGTTTAGAGGCTCACAGGAGGAAGCGCGGTTTATGCAGCGTAGCGAGAAAACACGATCCACACGCGGCTCACGGGAGCACGTCGGTGTCCGCGCAGAAAAACAGAAAATAAAACCGATTTTATAATAAAGCAACTCGCATACAGAAACAGTAAAGTTAGAGATTAAAAATGAGATTAACGCGATTAAAAAACATAACGCGCTAAATATGACTGTAATTAATTAATCGCAATTAACGCGATAATTTGACACCCCTATTGATAATATGATGGGTAACTTAGTTCGGCCTCTTCAGAATGGCATTTTATAGTAGTAAGCAGAAGATTTTTGTGGACATGTTTTGTTGCAAAATGGGTGTGACATTTTAAAAGCCCATTATGTGTCAGTATTTTGTTAAATATTTATAACATGATTAATGATTATGCCAATTGACCCAAGAAAATAAACTAGCTAACTAACTACTAAAAGCAGGGATGTGGGAGGGGATAAGGGGTAGGTGAAAATAGGAATTTTTAGAGCAATAATGCCTTGAATGCAGAAGAATAGTTTAGATTACTTAAAAATACATGCAACAATCAAAATACATTTATGAGTAAACTAATGGTGAGGGAGCACTGTTATAAGTGTGTTTATAACAAATCTCATCTCATCTCATTTTTAGCCTGGACTCTTTTGATCTGACTCTACAGAAGTATCAAATCGGACACTAAAACTAGTATTTAGCTCATTTGATTATTTAGCAATTTTTTCTGAAAACAGGACCAAATTAAAAGTTTAAGAATGAGCTTGAGCTTTATTAGAACTATGACCACACAGTCACAAAGAAAGTTTTATTATTTTGTGTTGAAAAAGTCAGACTAAAAAGAAAAAGAGCATTTTTAGATTATCATTGTTATATTGAAATCAGGCTTATTCCTTAGTATAATAGTATGTATGATAACACTACTCTGAAGTATGGTTTATTTAAAATAAGAGGGAAGGATGCTTTTGTTCAGAGTGTAACAAAGCCTCATATTTCTTGTGAATATTTTAAAGTCTGTACAAAGCCTGAGCCCAGCGTGGCTCTTTGTGTTTAAATGCAGTGCACACTGTGGTGGAGAGAGGACAGCTGTGTCCAATCCCATTACACAGGTCTATTTTGTTCAAACTATAAACCACTCAGCTCCTGTTTAATTAAAGTGCATATGGCAGCTTAGACTCATTTCACTAAAACATATTTAACATCATTATATTTCAGATTTTACAAAAATTCTTGCACATTTTTTATTTTGGTGAAGTTCATAATTTTATATGACATACATAAAGTAATTGCATAACTGTTACCTGTTACAAATCTCATGATTAAAGTAATAAAAAATTGCAAGACCTTTATGTTAAATGAGGATTTATACAGTCAGAAAAAAGCCTTATCTTAGTACACCCAACTTGACTGTATGTCATCTTCGACATGATATTTGAAAGTCTTTTGCTGCTTTTGGAGTTATATTTAGTGCAGTGTTGTGAATGATAAAACAGGTCGGGCTAATGGGCTCCTGCTGTAATACTATGAAAAGTGGATTTAAAGGAGACACATGGTGCAGATGACCAGAGCTGAAAGGGCTGTGATGTCAAAGAGGCATTTAGTGAAGAAAGACCCATACAAGAAATAGGTCATAGAGTGCTCCCAGCTTTGTCTGGTGAACTATAGAGATGTGTTAAAGGCTATTAGGGGCAAAGGAGATAAAGTTCAGCAATATACAAAGGTTCAACAAGTTAAAAGTAGTTGTACACATTAGGGCTGCGCAATATGGCAAAAACATGAACACAGCTATTTTTTCTGATATTGATCAGTCACAGTTTTCAATTAGATTATTTTTTTCTTTTCAAAAGACTTTAACACATAACACGAAAATAGAAAAAAAAATCCTCCACATTCTTACTTCTGGTCCAAAATTAAACCACTAAGCAGCCAGTTGTTCCAGATTTGAGATGACTAGAAATCGAATAGGCTTTACCAGACCTCTCACGATAAACTATAGGCCTATAATGCATTTTGGGGCTCAGTATTTATTGTGTGTATGTTTTCATTGTAAAATTGGGGAGATCTTGGGTATTTTTGTTGCAATTGAGCTGTATGGGTTTAATAACAAACTTCTGTGACTGATTATTGGTATTTATTTGTTGCAGCTCAGGACTTTTAATGAGTTCATCACAGTATATCTCTGTTGTAATATATTGTGCTACAGTATTTGTTAAAGTGACAGGTCTAGGCTCTACACATGTGTTGGTGTTTAGATTTTACCTTTGTTTCTGTCACATGATCTTAAATCCAGCTAGTCCCACTGAGAGGTCCATTGGTCAGAAAACTGTGTGGTGCCTGTAAGATACACAAAGAACATATAAAATCTGACTCCAGAAGTGACTCTTGGATGATTTGGTTACTAATCCAATCCAACAAATTTGTATTGCACATTAAATAAACAAGTTTCCAAAGTGCCGCAAATAGCAAAGTGAAACAAATCTAAAAATTAGCAGAATTATGTTTCGGACAAAAGGAACTAATACAAATAATAGATAAAAATAATAAAAGCAGTACTAAAAAGAATGAATTAGATAAAAAAAACAATGCATAAATAAAAAAAAAAAAAACATCTCTCTATATAAATAAATATAAGACACAAAGGACCACACAATGTAACTAGTCTGCATGATAGTAGCACAGAAGGAAAGGGCGTCTGTTTTTTAGCCATCCTCTCTGTGCTCAACACCTCTGAGTATTTAGACATAATTAGTGTTTGATTAAAAGCATCAGAAGCAGACTGAGATCAAAGGTGGAGGAGGCTAATCAACACGGGGAACGCGCTAACAGGGTCACGTCCTCAGACTCCACCGCTGAAAACAACAATGAGGTGAATTATGAAGTTGACAGTGGCTTTTTAAAGAGATACAACACTGTTTAAAGTTATTGTTAATGAGCTCATATTACACTATTTTCTGATCTGGTACAATGTTGATTCCTTGTCAAAAACAGACCTTGTGTTTTTCATTCACACATGTTTAACATATAAATCCTGCATATTTAGGCTGAGTTCTTCTATCAAACAGAAAACACCCTGCTCCACCTTGTGATGTCATTAATCATTACAGCCCTGAAATTGCCAATCTCTACTGAACTAAAGGTAAAAAGATGTTAATCTGAAAACTATCGCTTCATGACATCACAAGGTGGAACAGAGCATTTTGAGCTTTGGAGATGTAGACAGAATACTAATAAAGGATTACTGAAATGTGTTAATGAAACAATGAAACATGAGGTATGGATTAAAGCTCACAACAGTCAATTTTGTGAAAGATAGGACCTTTAAAGATTGGCTAGTTACTTAATTAAGTTTATGACAATACTATAAATTAGCCTATTTGCATTACCAATCTTGTTCAGTTTGTTTTTAGAATATGAGGGCAAAATGACACAATAAGGGCCCATCTTAATCTTCTCTTTAAATGAACACTATTCTTGAGAGTTCTTCTCTCAAACAGAAAACACTGTTCCACCTTGTGATGTCATGTGCTACGCTGTGTTTTTAAACTCCATACACCTTCACTAGAATCATTTGGATTATTTCAGACCTTGATGAGGAAGATCTGCTGAAAGAAATACAGATGTTGGAAGCTCAATTAAGAGAGAAACAGGAGGAAAATGAAAAGGAGAGAGCTCTCCATCTGGAACAATATGAACGCAAGTGTGTCTATGCAGAAAATCTCCAGAACCAAATACATCGTTTGAAAAGGGAGAAGTCCACTGCATATGAGAAACAAATGAAAGATGTCAGGGCAGAGGTAAAGGATGAGCTCAAGGGACAGACCACTGCCAACTCTTTACTTCGAGGGCAACTTAGTGAAGTCAAGTTGCAGGAGAAAGAGCTAAAGGACCAGATCACCACTCTCACCCAGCACCTGGAATAGGAGCAGGTGGAGAAGCATGACCTGATGCGTCTTGTGGCCGAAATTGAATGTACTTTGAGAACTAAAAAGTTCTCATCGTCCATTCAATTGAATTGAAAATGGTCTGATGGAACAATTAGCTCACGTATGAATTCTTAAATTTGTATTGGAGCTAAGGCTATGTTTTCCATTCTTACCTTTTCATTAATGTTTATTGTTATTAATTATTATTTGTTATTTATTTATTTGTTATTTGTTTATTGTTATTGTTATTAATGTTTTCATATAAAAATATCACTCCCCCCGAACAGCCACCTTACCGTGGTGGGGGAGTTTGCGTACCCGAATGATCCTAGGAGCTATGTTGCCCAGGACATTATGCCCCTGGTAGGGTCTCCCATGGCAAACAGGTCCTAGGTGACGGGGCAGACTAAGAGCAGTTCACAGCACCCTTATGAACTTAGAAATATCGAGGACCGTGATGTTGCCCGGTATGGAGCAGCCGGGGCCCCACCCTGGAGCCAGGCCTGGTGGCCGGGCCTTTGCCCACGGGGCCCGGCCGGTTGAGAGATACCGGCTAGATATAGTCGGGCTCACTTTTACTTCTTACTTCTCACTTCTGCCTGTAATTGCCACTACTGAACAAAAGGTAAAAGATGTTAACTTAAAATCTACCACCACATGACATCACAAGGTGGAACAGAGCATTTTGGGCTTTGGAGGTGTAGAAGACTAAAAATTAAGACATACTCAAACATGTGTGAATGAAACAAAACACAACTACAGATATGTTTTTAAGAAGGTAACAGCATTATAACAATAAAGTGTCCATTTTGTGTTTTTGTGTAATATATGCCTTCAAATGAATGAGTCTTGATCCAAATGGGCCTTTGCTAAACAGTGTATTCTATCATCGAAGACAAGCACAAATGTAGCAGGGTGGGGAGGAGAAGGTGGACTAATTAATGATGAAAACAGAGTTGGCTCCCTTCCTAACAGGAGGATCCAAGCACAATTATCCCTGTCAATCAAACTGAAGCCTAGAAGTGAAGCCTGTGGCCACACCGTGTACCAGCAGACTTTTTGAGGGGAGCTGATATTGACTGCAACTCCTCTTTGAATATAAATACCAGTGTTTCCCAAAGAGTGGGTCGCAACCCTCAGGTGGGTCACAAGAGAGTTTTTTTGGATCACCTTGTCAAGATCTGCATGTAGGTCTGCAACATATAGCTCTGACACATGAGAGAGCTAGTGACTCAGCAAATCCTATCTGCCTGCCTTGAACAAGTGTTCCTGCAGCTAAAGTTGAGAAATGCTTGCTTGGTTGTCCAAAAAGAAGGGTGATACATCAGCAAAGGTCAGTGCATATACTAAAGGATACTTAAGGATCCTTTTATCGCTGGTTCAATTACTGTTTTTCAGTTTTGTTTAAAACCTGAGTAATACTAATTGTTCTGACAGACACGATCACTCAATCAACAATAAAATGCCCTCATCAATGTTCAATAATGGTCAAATCAACCTTTATTTGTTGCGAAGGTTTGTGACTTTTAAAATATGGGTCCCCAGAAAAAAGGTTGGGAAACACTGGTAAATGCCACCATTAAGTGTTTTTTGGACACATATTTTGTTTATTTGTCTGTTATTTTCTACTGGTAAGATAGTAATAGTTGGCTTCTTTAATGTTATAAATTGTTTAATGGAGAATATTTGATCCACATTATTTTTGACATTGCGAGTCTAATTTAACTGCAAACTTTGTAATCCCGTAAAAGCGTTAACAAAGGAAGTAATTTAAATGTTCAAAAATACACGAACGCTATCTATTCCTTTGAGACAGAATAAAATAAGCTATTTTTGAACTGTATAAAACTGCATTTCTTTTATAATTACAATTCCACCAATCATTCAGCATATAAATGCGACCGTGGGCACTAATGATGTTTTACCACAACCGTCTGATCATAAACTATAACTGCCTCAAAGCGCCACAAAAGGAAATCAGACTGGAGACAAGGTTTTAAGTGTAAGACTATGGACTTGGTTTCATATTACATTGCAATACACTACAGGCCAATAATAATTAAAGGTGCATTGTGTAACTTTTCTAATGGAGGGTTCATCAAATGTTTTTCTTCATGGAGATATTAATGTTTTGCCTGGAATGTTTCACAGTATTCTATTAAACCTTTCTATCTTCATGGAGACCAAACCAGACCAAGTTACAGGTCAGATCTGTGGAGAGGCAACCCCGCTCACAGTCAGAATGTCTGTTTTTCTAGGTGTTTTTGAGCTGTTTAATGTCATACTGTGGAACATTCCAGGCAGAGCAATGACATAGCTATAGAAACAAGGCGATGGATCCCCAACCAAAAAGTCACATAGTCCTTAAATACAGATGGGGGCAGCTAAAATGAATACTGTTAAAATGCAGTTTTTTGTTGGTGATTTTTTGAGTTAGGAGTGAGCAGACTTCTCAGAATTATCACCTTCTCAATTAAGTCTTACGTTCTTTACACTTTCGCCCAACATAAATTAAGCAGAAACAGTTCTTCTCTATTTTCTCCACCACTCTGGCCTCTATGTAAGAATAAAAAGTCATCTTTCAAAGGTGCACTGAGTAACCTTTTGGTGAAGAGTGTACTGCCTATCTCCACGGGGATTTTATTGCTTTGCCTGGAATGTTCCATTAGCCTGATTCATCAGCCGGTTTCACTTCATGAAAACCGCCTGACCTTGCAGCATTAAGATTTGTTCACTCGATGGTAGGTGGGTACTTTTTTAATTTAACCAGTCGCTGCTATTTGTTTGTGACATATGTAGTGCGCCACTAATGGGGCTAACTGGTATATTAAGTTTTTCCCAAATCCCCTAGGAAGAAGGACAATAACGGCTTTGCCCTTGATAAAATTCACCAAACATTCTCTTTGTTCCAGCTTTAAATCCTCGATCTCGGGAATTGTTGCTAACACAGAATGTATGGCTTCGTCTACATCCATCTTGACCGCTTTGTTTACTGTTGTGCTGTAAAAGGGACCCAGACAGGCGCTTGAGTTCATGGCTTCACAGCTCTTCACTGATTGGCCTGAACTGTAATGTAGCGTGGAACATTCTCGATAAACCAATAATATTTCCATGGAGACAAGCTGTAGCCGACCCTTCACCAGAAAGGTTGCGCAGTGCACCTTTAACTGTGGTGGGGGTCAAGTACAAAGTAATCAATATCTGGTTCTGGCATACCCCACTCTCTGGCAACAGAACTGCTGGGATCAGTACTGTAACTATTAGTAACATTAAAAATACTCACATTACTGTAATTGTGTACATTTTTGGGGTGATTTTTAGCCATTTAATTGTAATTAGCTACTTTTTTAAATCATATTAGTTACTGGTCCCTGTACACACCTGTCTCACATCTATCTCTGCTCCTGTCTAAAATGAAAAAACACTGTGATTGATGTTTAAAATATAATCCTGCTTTAATTTATTAAATCAAGTTTTACATAAAATACTGATCTAACCACCATTAAAGGTCATATATTATGCTAAATGTTTTCTTGTGAGCTTTAAAAGGACAGTTCGGAATTTTGGACATAGGACCTTATTTCCTAGTGAGCCAGAGTGTTGGAGACGTGTGGAGACACTTTTTTAAATATTCCAATTGCATCGCATGAATTGGCGCATGTTGAGGGACTATTTTTTCATTTCTTTCCACCGCTGCCAAGATTTCTATCAGGAAGTACAGCTCACTATTGCTGCTCAGACATAAATCCTTCAAATGCAAAGTTGGTTTTACTTCTAAAATTATTCTATCAACACATTCACATCAACAGTCTGGTGTAATAATAGATTTGCTTCTGGTGTTTTGTGGAGTGGGTAAGACTGTTTTTAGTAGCAGGCCAACTATGGCCATTGACATTCGCTAGCCTAGCACCAGCGACCTCTGCAAATACAAGGACTAGATGGAATATTTTAAAAAGTGTCTCCACACGTCTTCAACACTCTGGCTAAGTAGGAAATTAGGTCCTATGTCCAAAAATCTGCCTCTTTAAGCTATGTAAGAATGTTGTTGTTTTTTTCATTCGCACATGTTTCAGTAACTCTGTTGTTAGTCTGTCTACATCTCCAAAGCTCAAAATGCTCTGTTCCACTTTGTGATATCATGAAATGGTAGTTTTCATGTTAACAGCTACATTTTAATCTTTTGTTTAGTAGAGATTGGCAACTCCAGGTATGTGCATTTTAAAAACACAGTGGAGCACACCTTGTAGTAATGTATGACATCACAAAGTGGAACAGAAGAACTCAGCCTAAATATGCAGGGTTTGTGTGTTAAACAAAACACATCTTCAGGTAGCTGAGGAGGAAACAACATTATAACATAGGCCAGAAAATAATGTAATATGAGCTCTTTAATGTAACTGTTCTTTTACTTGAGTACAAATTTTCAGTTCTCTTTAGGATTATGGCATAAGATTTTTGAACAGGTCACTTCCAAATATTTTACAGAGCCTAAAATTGCTCCTGTCACTCTTCTATGACAAACTAATTTAGGTCTACTGCTGACACAAAGGCTTTATATGGTGTTTTGTCAGCAAATTCACTTGTCAAAGCAAAGCAATGAATGTCAAAGCACCAAAAGAACCACCGCACACTTTGAAACTCTCAGCAGTGTCACCTCAGACTGAGACGAAAGCTTTGAAAGACTCAAAGATAAAGATGACAGCTCTCTACAGCATTGGGAATACATATGGGTTTTTGTGCTATTGTTTGTGTATGTATATGTTTTAATAATTGGCAATATTGTCTATCCAAGTTCATATAAATGCTCTTTTGCAGCTTGTATGTAATCATAAACATACCTGGAGTTGTGTTTTGTTTCATTCACACACACATATTTGAGTAACCCTTTATTATTAGTCTGTCCACACCCCCAAAGCTCAAAATGCTCTGTTCCACTTTGTGATGTTGTAGTTTTTAAGTTAACAGCTACATTTTACCCTTTGTTCAGTAGAGAGGTTAGGTTAGGTTGCTTTATTCGTACCGGTAGGTAAATTTGTTTTGCAGATTTGAGAGGCTGGTCCCACATTTCACATTTCATTCATCCATATTATGTGCAATAAACACAATTACAAAATAAAGTGTTACAGTGCTCCAGTGCAGAATGGCTTTGTTCCATAAATAATTAATAACATTCATCCATAACGCTTGGATAAGATCACAATAAATAGTAAATATATAGAAAAAAACAAAAACATGATTTTTTTCCAAGACAACATACTAAAATAGATAGGTAAATAGATTATAATTTTTTCATAAGTACGATAGCAGCTGGAACGAACTGCCTTTTAAAACGATTCGTTCTAGATCTTGGGACTAAAAGAGAGCGGCAATTCCAGGACTGAAAACATCCAAATGATTCTAATGAAGTTGTAGTAAGTAGCATTGTTGGGCAATATTGTTGTACTATAATAGTGGCCATATATTTGCTATTAAAAGATGACAGTTTAACCTGTTCCCATCCACCTAATTTTGGCGTGTGCACAATAGCACTACATACCCAAATACCATAGCTTATTAAAAAAAAAACTTAGAACCCACATGCTTGTGTGAGGCATCATTTTAAAGCTTAGGCCTTCTAGTTTCTGTAGATATGCATATGCTGCCTAACCTACACTACAGTCAATTAAAAATGTCTTTTTTTTGCTTCAGAAAAAAATAAAGAAAAAAATAAAGGCCCTAGCTTGGGCATACTTCATGCTAGGCATTTGTGACTCACTACACTCACTGTTCAGGTTGTTGGCAACAACTGTGTAGAATTTCAGATCTCTAGGACTAAGGGTTTTGATGCTGTGAGCCTTTGTGTATACAAAATGGGAAAGTTCACTTAAAAGTGCTCAAAATAGTCCATAAAGTACACAACAAGAAGCTGAAACAGTGAATATTTAGTTGACTACAGCCCTACTGTTAAAGCTGCTGGATAACACACATCATTATCATCATTACAATGGCCCATTATACATACGCACGAATGACTAACCCTTTTATTGATATCTGCTATTTACAGTCATGGAGTCTAGCCAAGCCCACTATAGCTGACTGTATACATGCCTGTCCATTCTACACATCTCCTTGTGTAACATCTATACTGCAGGCCTGTCCCACTTTGCTCTGCTCACTGTTCGAGGTGACGGATTAGATAGAAATGTTGAGTGAAGTGTTGAATACATTAGAGGTACTCAAGGATTTAAGGCTAAAACTTTTTCACCTCCGCTCCTCTACCTGAGCTGAGATTGTACAGCTGTTGGAAATAGGTGATTCTTTCAAGATAGATAGGAGTATTTGTCATTACTAGATCCCATATTAATCATAACATAATATACATAAAATACCATTGTTGATATAGTTCTTCTCCATTGTCTTTTAGTATGGAACAGATTTCTGAACACTTTAATTCCTATGATAGAAGAAATTCTCAATATAGATCTGATATAGGCAACAATAAAGACAATCAAATATAAACGTTCTAATATCTGTGAGCCAAAATAAGAAAACTTATGGGGTTTTAGCGTGCTGTTATGTGGAACATTTTGAAGATTTTTCCCATTCGAAAGATAAAATATTTTTGGAATTATTAATAACTGTGACAACAATCCTAAATTCTAGTAATTCTGAAAAATAATTATAATGTGTTGGTAATGAAGCTACTCTTAGCAATATAATTAGTACAAATAAAGCAAAGTAAATGTAACACATCCATCTCTGTTCAAATATTAAGTTTTAAATTGTTAATAACTATGACAACTAAATTCTCATAACTCTGAAACTTAATTATAATGTGTTGGTAAGAAGTATGTTGCATAAAAGTACGCTTAGCAATTCAATAAGTCAAAATAAAACCAATAAAATAATTGTAAAGTAACTGTAACTCACCCACCTCTGTTAAAGAAGATGTCCCATGAGCACAGTAAAGCCGCCATGACAGATATACAAATCCATTATGAGCTACACGTTGTTTATGAACTCTCCCTGTAGATTTGGGGTGACAAGGGCCAGGTCCCGGTCCCCTCTGTCTCCCATGGGTGCTGTCCAATCGGAGCAGAGTAGGGTGGCGTCCGCGGTGCCAGCGCCTGCACAGATAGAGGAGGTCATGGCGCTGAAAGAATGCTGCTTCTCATTGGAAAAACAAAGGCCAGGATTGTCAAAGCTTGTGCGGGTGAGGAGCAGAGGCGGAGGGCTGCCACGGCCTGGAGGACATGGGACAATGGAATAAATCACATAATAAAACAGGTCACTCACAAGCTGGGCAAATGGAGTCCTGCTTATGTGTCAGATGCCCTCCCATTCTCTTGTGTCCCTGTGTGTCACATGCCCTCTCGTCCTCCTCTGTCCCTCCCATCATCTTATAGGTTTCAGCTTCCTCTTATAATTCTTGTTAAATTGTTAACCGCTATAGCAACAGCCCTAATTTTTCATGAATGGACTTTTCGAAACCTGTGTGTGTCAGATGCCCTCCCATCCTCCTATCCATTGATTGTGAAGTGATGAAAATCAAACACTGTTTCCATAGCAACTGAAAACAAAATATTATGTCTTTTGAATGGGCAAAAGTCATCAGAATATTCCTGTGTGTCAGATGCCCTCCCATCTTCCTATCCATGTTTTTCACTATGATATGAAATTAGGACGAGTGCCATTGCAATTTTGGCTGATTCATCAGCCAGTTTCACTTTGTGGAAGCTGACCTTGCAGCATTAGAATTCACTCGCTTGACGGTGGGCGGGTACTTTTAAAAAAAATGTATTTAAGTAATCGCTGCTATTTGGTCATGACGTATGTAATGCGCTGCTAACGGGGCTAACTGGTATATTAAGCTTTTCTCAAATCCCATACGACATTTGGGCAATAACGTCTTTCCACTTGATAAAATTCACCAAAACATTTACTTTGTTGTGGGTTTAAATCCTCGATCTCTGGAATCGTTGCCAACACAGAATGTATGGCTCATGGCTCTTTTTGCTGATTTTTGCTGATTGGCGGGTGCCTGAACTCGCACTTTCGAGGTTCTTGCAAACTGTCTAGTGTATTCCGTTTCCTGACCTAGTCACTGGAGAGAAATGAAATTGAGTGGAGGCACTAGGTGACGCCAGCCTGGTTAATAGCAATTAACAACTGAAAACAAAATATAGTATTATATCTTTTGAATGAGCAAAAGAGCTGGAAGTGCATATATCTAGATGCCCCCACCCTCCCCCCATCCTCTTGTATCCCTGTATAACACATGCCCTCCCTTCCTTCAGTATTTCTGTGTGTCAGATGCCCTCCTATCCTCATAGATCCCAATGTATATGATGAAGCAGTACACTTCCAGGGCATTATCTTCATGAGGGGAAAAGTGCACTAGATTGTGGGATTACTAATGGCTCCTTACCGCTGTTTAGGAAGCTCCTGAGGTCCGTATGCTAAAGGAGCTTTGAAAAGAAAGATGCAGGCTCCTTTTCCTAACTCCTTCCTAAATCAGACTATTTGGAGAGTCCTTGTCATGGTAGATGGTGATGTTTAGATGCTTGGATGCCCCTTGCCAATTAAGGTTAAATTAAAGGTACACTTTATTGTAGTGTCCTCTGCATTTGACCCATCCTTCCATCCTTCCATCCTTCAATGCCGCATCTCTGTGATCTTGAGCTAGGCTTGGTCACTCAGGACTAACTTAGGTGGAGGATTTTACCTATTATGCATATTTTAGGTTGATGGGAAACCAGACTACCCAGTGGAAAGCCAGCCACGTGGAGAACATGCTAACTCCACACGAAAAGTCCAGATTGTATAGAGGTATTTAAAAGAAGCCAAGGAGGGAGGAGACAAGGATGAAGTGAACATAGGGAGAAAAGAGAAGGAAGAGAGAAGGAAGGAGGAAACAAGGATAGAGGAGAGAAGTATGGAGTGAAGATTGAGGGACACAGGCCACTATTCAGTACAAATGTATTTTTGTTCATTCTGCGGTCATTTCTAAACATGTGAAAGGGGAGGAGTGTGGGAGCTCCAGGCAGTCACTATGTTAAACAGAGGGTAGATATGCATGAGATCTGAACAAATGAGAGGCAGCTCCGATTATCTCTCCGATAATCTTAGTTTCAGTTGATGAACAAAGAGACATGATGGGTGTGTGGCACATTTCTTTAGGCGTTCTTTGTCAGAGTCAGTTTTCAGTACCACATGTATGTGTAATATAATGTCTAATACTATGTGCACTACACTGCTGGTCAAAAGGTTTAGAACACCACACTTTTTCCAGTTCTTTACTGTTTACTGTTTACTGTTGACCAAAATGTATTCTAAACTTTTGATTCATGAATATGTCCACCTTTGTCAGATATAACAGCTGAACACACTCATAGCATCCCAAGTCTTTTGCAGAAGTTCCCATAAATGTGTGGCACTTGTAGGTTGCTTCACTCTTCTGTCCAGTTCATCTCAAACCAGCTCAATGGGGTTTAAGTCTAGAGACTGTGCTGGACACTCTATGTTTTCAGCTCACCATCTTGTTCTTTTTTCCTGAGGCGTTTTGGCTGAGCTTGGACTTGTGTTTTTTATCGTTTATCTTTTTTTTTTTTTTTTTTTTTTACTTCTGGCTGTTCAATACTTATCTTTGTAACATTTCACGCTCTTCATTGGACTTGCACAACTTGAATTGCAATGAATAACTGGAAATTAAATGAGGGTGTTCTAAAACTTTTGACTGGTAGTGTATATTGGATCCCACTGGAAAATGATGTTTTTTTGTGATTTTTCTCTCATTGAAGTAGATGCCAAGTAGGCCAGTGTATGTCCCATACAGTCAAACGGGAAGAATATATTGTATATTTAAAGCACTATTTTCTGATCTATGTTATAATGTTGTTTTCTCATCAAAAATACCTGGAGCTTTGTTTGGTTTCATTCACACATGTTTAATACACAAACTGCATATTTATGCTGAGCTCTTCTCTCAGACTGAAAAAAATCTGTTCCACCTTGTCATGTCATGTGGTAATGCAGGAAGTGCTCTACTGTGTTTTCATCATTTGAATAACTTTAGCTACAAAATTGCCAATCTCTACTGAACAAAAGGTCAAAGGGAGCTGTTAACTACCACTACAAGGCATCATAAGGGGGAATAGAGCATTTTGAGCTTTGGAGATGTAGACAAACTAATAATAATGAATAACTCAGACATGTGTGAATGAAAAAAATCACCACTCCACATAATGTTTTTGAGTACGTATCAACATTATAACATGACTTAAAGCTCACAAGAGTCAGTTTTGTGCAATATAGGACCTTTAATCTTAATGGGTTTTTTACATAACACATGAAAACCTATATGATCACCACAGCATTCTAAATGGAGGTTTTGAATAAATATATTGTAGCAAGAAGCAACAACTACGCACACTAACAACCACCCCTGTCACCACTGTCACCACACATTGAAAGTATTAAAGGTATTTATTTATTTAAAATTTATTTAAAAACAAATCTTGTCACTTCCCTGTTCTGAGCGATGAACATTTAATATGATTTAACCCCTGGCCTTGAAACCTAAATGGGACACAATTCTGATGGGCATGTCTACTGATGAGATTAGGACTGAGTCATGCATATTTTCTTGCTTTTGAATGCTCCAAAAAAAAAAAAAAAAAAAAAACCTTGTCTCCTTCCACTTTTCTATACTTTCTATTTTTATTTCAATAATAACAATATTGCTGGTATGTGGTAAATACAGGAAGTGCTCCACCATGTTATTAAACTCCATAAACCTTCACTATAGAATCATTTGGATGATTTCAGACCTGGAGCTGTTAACTTGAAATCTACTACTGCATGACATTACAAGGTGGAACAGAGCATTTTGAGCTTTGGGGATATAGACAGACTAATAAAGGATTACTCAAACAAACATCTGTGAATGAAACAAAACACATCTCCAGGTCTGTTTTTGATGAGGTAACAACATTCTAACATGGCTTAAAGCTCAATTTTGCATTATAAAAGGTTTGCAGACCTTTAAGCTGTTTCAGATCAATCAATTTTGTTCATTGTAAAATTAAGCTTTAAGTCATGTTAGAATATGTCTTCTAAATTCAATCCTGTCTTCCTGTCTGTCAAAACCATGCCTTTGGTGTGGACAGATGGCTCAAAATGAGAACCTGATGCAAGAAAATCCACTAAACAAAATGTGTAGGTGTGCTATAACATAGAGATGATTTTCCATAGCTGTGTGTTTATTAGAGAGGCATAGAGAAGCACTAACTTTTCACTGTGGTAATTAGTGACTTCTTCTACAGAGACGGTCTTTGGAAATGCCACTTGGCTGTCATGGCTGTTTTATTTTTGTTGTTCACATAACTATAATGGTATAAAATAAAATGTGTGGATTTGAAACTTGAGGTGGAAGAAAAAAAACAACAAACTCTCACTGCCAAATGCTTTCTACTTTCAAACTGACTGTAATACAAAGGAGCTGATAACAGAGTTTAATAACAACCATTTTGAAAACTGCACAAAATCATGACTAAAATTATCTATTGAATAAAAAGATGAGTACTGAAAATAAGAAACAGAAGTTGAAACTCGCTATATACTTCTTAGATAAATCTAACACAAATGCTGCTGCTTGAATCGTGTTAATTTAAATTTTGTTCGAGTAAAATTATTTTTAGTTTTAGTTAAGATTTAGTTTTAGTCCAATTTTTTTATTTTATATATTCCTTGGACATTGAGTTTGTTCATGGTTTGAGGTTTGAGGACTTAAAAAGTGGAACTGGAGCTACTTGATTCATGTATGTACACCAGTGGTAGTAGTACTTTTAGTTCAAGAGAAATATCTCCTTTTAGTCATAATTTTAACCAACAAAAATTCATATTATTTTGGTCATAATTTCAGTTTTTATTATTACTTTTTAGTTTTAGTCAACAAAAACATAACATTGATGACAAAATTAACACACAAGAAATCATCTGTGAAGTTACCGGTTGGACCTGGAAGTGACATAACCAGCACAAACCCTGTACATACAGTATGTCTTACTGAAACAAATGGCAGATGTGTGTTCTGTGGGTGGTATGAAATGATGCTGCTCCTAGTGAAGATGTTTACACGTCCAAATGGTGTGAAGTGAACATTTAACAAGTCCAGCTCACTCTGCCAACAGAGCCCTTCACACTCCTGCCTCCTCCTCATCATCAGGGCCATAATATTCCCAGCAGAATATGCTTCGGAAAAAGCTGTTATAGAGTTCTATATAATTCTCATAACTGTGAACATATGTTTCTTTCTTCTGAAAATGTATACTCATGTACAAGTACAGCTAGTTACGTGGCTAAAAATGTACTCAAAAGTAAAAGGTACAGGTTACTTTTTAAGTGTAAATATTTGTAATTAGTGACTTTCAACCCTTGCTCTGTCTGAAAATGTTATATAAAAAATGTTGAGCTATAAATATTGAGCGAGAATGAACTTGAGCTAGAACTAAATGGAGCAAGATTAAATATATCATCACGGTTTATTCAGAATGATATTTTGATTAAAGCACATACATGAAAATCCATTACTTGCTACAGTGAAATGCAACTATGAATTCTGAATTCAATGGTTCCATTATTATTACTAAAATGTTTTGCAGATTAGATTTTATTATATCAACTGGGACAATACAGTATGGGCCAAGCTTTGTTTTGATTTCATCTTAACCTCACATTTATACATGGGGATTTTCTTTTAGCTCTTCCTTTGATCCCTATTTTGTGGTGTCCCCCAAGGAACTCTTCTTGGTCCCTTTTAATTCTCAATGTATGTGCCCCCTTTACCAAATGATTTACAAACAAATCAAAATGAAAACATTTTCATTTCATTTTGTGTCCAATTCCCCAACAGTGACCCAATATTCATGACTTGCCACATATTTGCATGCGTAAGAAATTAATTTTAACAAAATCTCTATTGCTTCAGCACCCTCCATCTTTCAAAATAATTTCCGTTTAATTAATTGCATCTGTTGATGTAATAAACAATTGTAAGATTATTTCCTCTGAGGCAATCACTAGTCATAAAAATGCATGTTTGTCTTGGAATCGATTCAGTGATCCTAATCAAAGTAATAATTGCATTAAGAGCAGAGCGTTCTTATGACAATAATCAAGTGTTGGCCAGAGGGACGCTCCACTCAGAACACTGTTAAAGTCTGCCAGCCGTGTACTGAGTTTGATCCAGTTAATCCAATGATCAAACCACACACAGCTTCTCACATTATAAGTGTGAATTTTTCATGCATTACTTATTAATGACATTCTTTGCAAACACTGCATTCATGTATTGTAATAGAAAAGAGCAAAAATGTGGATTCTGGCGCTGGTCCAAATAGGATGGATAGGTGTCATGGTGTAGGCATATTTAAGAACCATGAACACAGTTAAGCAAAAAAGTAAATTTTGTCTTTACCCAGGAGAGATATATTGTACGAGTTGCTCTTGGGGTCAAAATAAGCCAGCAAGTCCAAGTGGATCAAAAATAAACAAATAAATAATCCTGATTAGACCTGGGTGTTTCATGAGAAATGCTGTTCCATTTTGATTAACTGTTTAAAATGATGTATAGAAGCACCTTAATCTGAATAAATTAGCATGTATTTGAATCTCCCACAAAGATCCATGCACACATAAAAATACATAAACAATCACAGCTATGCTCAAATGTAGTCATCAAGCATCTCTCCTCAGATTATAAAGCAGGGCCCTCCAACCTGTTTTTCCTGGAGAGCTACTTTTACAAAACAAAAGTGGCACACAGCTCCCCCTGAGAGCCATAAGAAATAGAACTGACACAACGGTGACAGCTAGCCTTAGATAAAGTACACTTATATACCCATAAAACATAAACCATTATGATTTCTGTTTATTGCATAGGCGGCTCTTGAGGTCAGCGGTGTCCTGTCTGCATCGAATTATTAATGTATTTTATTGTGGACGTGCACTGTTAGCATGCTAGTTGTTTTCATATCTCTGGTCTGATCTTGGTGAATAATTAGGATGCTCAAAATGCATAAGATAAGTGAGGAATAACTCTGGACCACTGTAAACTGTAATAATTTTTTTTTTTTAGGGCAAAATCAGATACAGTGCCTTTAAGTAAATTAGTACTACACATGTGATAAATCCAAATTAAATTATTTGTTGTCATATGCAGAATTCCTAAATCCTATGAGAAGCTGCTTGGAAGTGAGTGGAGTGCTACTGGTTGGATTTTTTGATTATATTCATCAGTAAAGCACAAGGTTACATTTGCTCATAAAAATAAACCCCAAAGTGAGAGACATTAATTTCATGTTAGCTAAAATTGTAATACATCGTTTTAGATCCTGTTAGAGGTGTTGGAATGGTGACGAATGTAGAGCACAGGATGAAGATATGCAAAGAAGATATAACAGAGGAGACAGAAATGCAATTACTCTGTTTGGATATTTGGCTGTGATGTGAAAGCAATTGACTGTTCATAATAATTATAACATATTGCGCAGTAATTGGAAGAGGAGTTAAGGTGTGGTTGTAACTACGTGCGTTAATTGAGCAGTAGATCAAAATTTTCACATAAATGCACTCTCTCTCCTCTCTATCAATCAGGTGTTTCATCTATATCCAGTAATTGGAAGAATACTTTTAAAATGTATTTAATGATTTGGCCACTATGGCTTGCTGCGTTCGTAAATGATTGACCCATGCCGACCCCGCCCCCAAATGGCGCCATAGGAGGAGGCGTCAGGCAATGCGGGGTCGCTTGCTGGGTCCATTACCACAGGCACTGAGCTGCCATGATCAGGCTTTAGCCAATAAACACTTAGAAAAAAAAAAAATTTAGTAACAGATTACTGAATATCTGAATTAAAATGTATTTTGGGATGTATTTGGACCAAACTTTTAAACTGAGGCACAAAAAGAACTAAACTAGTGTTTCAACAAAACAAAAGTCAGACAAGTACTAGTACAATACAAATGACTGACACGAAAGACACACACAAACACAAAAAGGCAGACTGGCAACCAAGGCTGGAGGTGAGGCAGGATTGGTCAGGTGTAGATGTGCCCCACCAATCACGGTACTGAAATACAGTTACTCAAAAATACTATTAAGATTATGTATTTTTGGTAAATATATTCAGTTACTTCCCAACACTGACTATATTATACCCACATGTACCCAGAACCATCAGCCACACAAGCCTCTCCAGCTCCTCCTTTTCTCCACTCCTAGTGGTGTACATTCAGAACATCAAAACTCGGACTAAAACAGGACTAAACCTGAAACTAAACCTGGACTAGACTAAGACTGAACAAGGATTAGGACCAAAAGCAAGTCCACCTCAAGACTACAATGCATATTATTATCAATTTCTGGACCAAAAACAATTGTGAATACACCCCCTCGGCCATTTGCCTCTCAGAGTTTAAATTCTGCAGCACAACTTTCAGGTATTTGCAGATGTAGGTTGCATTCAAATTCTGGAGTTTTAAGATGCCATAATTTCAGACTCAGCGAAGAGATCTATATAACTCAGACGCATTGTTTTTCCTCCAAACGTCCAAACTTATAAATCAAAATATTGAACTTTATCATCATTATTTGTTTGGCAATGAGTCCATAAATAATACAGGAATACCCGAAGTGCTCCAATTTGTTTTTGAACTTTATGTTCTTTCACTTGAATCATTTGGATGATTTCAGTCGTGGAATTGTCAGTCTCTGTTAAACAAAAGGTAAAAGGTAGATGTTAACTCGAAAACTATCGCTTTATGACATTACAAGCTTTGGGGATGTGGACAAACTAATAATGCAGGATTACTCAAATATGTGTGAATGAAACAAAACACAACTCCAGGTATGTTTTTGATGAAGTAACAACATTATAACATGGCTACAAACTCAGAAAACTAAACAATAGCGATTTTACAATACTATGACGTCATGTGAAAGTCACCTATTAGTATTATTATTATTATTAAGTAATTTTGGTGAGATTTTGGGAATGATTTTACCTTGGGGTCATGACCTAAGTGAATTTCTGCTGGCAGACAAAACCTGCTCTGTTTTGGGAGATATGAGACAGAGAGGACCTCACAGCCTCAGCTCTGCCTCCTCTTCATCGTCACGGATACTGCTGCTACACTCTTTCTGTGTATTGATCTGCACATACAGCGTTCCCTCGGCTTCAACTGGGAAAGTGTCTGATGTGAACGGGCTTTCAAGTCTGCCAAACAAGCACAAAACATTCACTTAAAGGCATTTTGCTTCTGCGTTCATTAACGGGTTCTATATTGAAAATGAACTCTTGTGAGCTTTAAGTCATGTTATAATGCTGTTACCTCATCAGAAACAAACCTGGAGTTGTGTTTTATTCATTCAAACATGTCATGAGTCCTGATGAATCCTGATGATGTCATGAAGTGGTAGTTCTCAAGTTAAGAGCTACCCTTTACATTTTCGTTTTGGCAATTCCAGAGGGGAAATTATCCAAGTGATTCTAGTGAAGGCGTACTTAAAATATTACCACATGACATCACAAGGTGGAAGTGAGAACTCACTGAATATGCAGCGTTTGTGTGTTAAACGTGTGCATGAAACAAATCACACCTCCAGGTATGTTTCTGATGAAGAAACATTATAATATAGATCAGAAAACAGCATAAAATGGCAAGACAGAGACCAGATAATAAATATATTAACTGTATATATGAAGATCGTTGGGTACATTGGATAAATTAAATTCAGTTTTGTCAAATTGCACTCCAAAGCAGAACTGAAAACATGAATGAAAATATATGGGAAAAGCACTTCTCAGTCCTGAAAGTACTCTTCAGAGATATATGGTTTTCAAAATGATCAGCTTGCAAAGAGCATAGACATAAGAAACTTTAGAGCAGGGATTAAATCAGGACTCAAGATGCACTAAAGAAAAACCACAAAATGAAACCACAAACTGTCCAAGACCAAACAGGACTTCTTTAATCTAAACCCATCTCGGTCTAAGCCAGCAAAACAATGTATAAATCGATAAATAAATAACAACACAACACTACAATCACTACAATAATACAGCTTTAAATCACAACAGCAAAAATGAAAGGGGCTTGAAATAAAATTTGAAAATATTTGAAAACATTTGAAAGCATCATTTGTCAGTCTCCCCCAAAGCTTTAACTAATGGGCACTGTATGTTCTTTAATCATACTTCTTGCATTTCTAAACTATATTCATTTAATATCCATGCAATTTTACAATCCATTTCCATTTTCTCTAACTTTTCTCTGCGCCTTCTCCCCTCATTTCATTTGGCACGTCACCAGCTGGAAACAGAACTGCAAATCTTTTACCTTAATTCCAGACAAATGCGAGCGATCCACTCTTTATCCTCCTCTTCTTGTATGAAATCTTTACAATATTCTGATTTCCATGAGAGCATCTGTGTGGACGCTCTATTCCTGAATGAATGAATGCATGTTTGGTTAGACGGATGTTAAAGCGATGTGCTGCGTGGCTGGTGGACTGTGTGAGCTCTGAGAAAAGAGAGGAGAGATTATTCACCACTCTGCCCTCCTCCTCCTCCTCCTCTCTCTTGCTCTCTCTCCTTCTCCTTCTTCTCGCCTCCCTCTCTTCTCTCCCCTCTCTCCTCAGATACCACCTCCTGAATGTGCTATCTCTGCACACTTCAGTCGTTTCTGAGATGAGGAGGCAAGCATCTGCATAGTGTTAATTCTAGCGTGGTATAGTCTGTGTGTATTTATTTCCCTATTTGGTGTTTTAATTAGTGTTACAAAATATACATCTCAGTCCAGAAAAGTGCAGTACTAGGAACAGCAAATGTACTTTGTAGAAAACTCAAGCTTCCAGATGCTTTTTTAAAATTAAAATGTATTATTATTATTAGTAGTAGTAGCAGTAGTAGTATTAGTATTAGTAGTATTAGTATTAGTATTAGTAGAATTAGTAGTAGTATTAGTAGTATTTGTTTTAGTAGTAGTAGTAGTATTAGTAGCATTAGTATTAGTATCATTAGTATTAGTAGTATTAGTAGTATTAGTAGTAGTAGTATGAGTATTAGTGTTAGTATTAGTATTAGTATTAGTAGTAGTAGTATTAAAGCATTTGTGTGAGGACAGTTTCTCCAAGTGGCATTCTTAAAAATGATATTATGAGAAAAAAAAAAAAAAAAAAAAAAATTCAGTAGTATGTAAAGTTCAGAGGCATATTTGCTTTTAGCTGATTGGAAAGAAAAAGTGAGACAGATATTGCCATGGCGATCTGGCAAAAATGAAGTCACATTTTTGGTCTGTGCATTATTTGCCTTTTAGTCTGTTTTGTCTGATTGATCTCAATGTTTTCAATTTGATTTTACTTTTTTCTTTTCAAAATAAAAAATAACTTTCAGTATTAATCACTGCCATTTAAAATAAACTTAAAATAGTTTCCTCCAAAGCCTGAACTCTGCTCCACTCCACATGCTTTCACTGACAGACAGCAGAGGCTGTAGACCATATCTTTGACCATTAGAAAAGCCTGAATCAGTCGCAATAAAAATTTGACTAATTGCTGGGTTCTAGTTTGACTGCACATCTGAGAATTTTACACTTGCCAGATAAAGCCAAAGTTCAGTGCTCAGATGAAATAAAAACTGGACACACATAATATGGTAAACTGTCACATTTTTATACAGCAATTTCCACTTTCAAAGCTCTCAAAGCTCACTCATACACCAGTGTATACAGACACTGGTGACAAATAGCATGAAGTTCTTTGCAGTTGTACCATTAAAAAGTCTGCAGTTGCCCTCTCAAAGTGTGGAACTGGGTGAGGCTTCTGGACTCTGACAGATGGTCCCTGGAGAGCCATTAAGAGTCACTTTCTCTCTGTTTGAAAGCTGTGACATTTAGAAAACATGCTACGCTTCAGAGTAATCCACCATTCTTCAGTGTAACCTTTACCAAATAAAGGACTGTAGCTACGCATCATGTGCTCTCAGTAATTGGGGCCCATATGAGGAGATAATAGACGGAAGTATAGAACATTAAATATAAACTCAAAAATATGCATAGCGGCTACTATCATCCTATATGTTCAGTTTTCTATATGATTTTATTTGGTCCTTTCATTCATTCAAGGTCCTGTATTACGCAAAATTGACTCTTGTGAGCTTTTAGCCATGTTATAATGCTGTTATCGCATTAAAAACATAACCACTTTTGTTGTGTTTTTTTTTTATTCACACAGGTTTTACTAATACTTTATTATTAGCCTGTCTACACCTTCAAATCTTAAAATGATCTGTTCCATCTTGTGATGTTTTCAAGTTTTCAAGTTAACAGCTCCTTTATCTTTTGTTCAGTACAGATTAACAATTCCAATGCTGAAATTATCTAAATGATTCTAATGAAGGTGTGTGGAGGATAAAAAACACAGTGGAGCACTTCCTGTCCTGTACGTGACATCACAAGTTGGAACAGAGAACTGTGTGTGAATGAAACAAAACACAACTCCAGGTCTGTTTGTGATGAGATAACAACATTATAACAGAGGTCAGAAAATAGCGGAGTATGAGCCCTTTAAACTGCATCAAATGAAATACAAATTTGTCTTTTTCATCATAGCTAAAAGCTTTGGTAACACTGGCATCACCCAAAACAAGGTCCTCATTCAGCTTTCTGATGGATGTATCTGGATGATACAACCAAAGCTAAAATGTTCTTTTTTTATTCCTGTGACACACCATCAGTACCATCATTATCACTGATATACTGCTGTTAAAATAAGTGTTTGATTTGAACATGTTCATAACAGCTCATCTGTGTGCACTACCTTTAAAATGTTATAGGTGCAAACTTTAACTGTGCAAAAGCAACGTTTCTAGTGGTGGGGGCCACAACCTATTGTCTTTGCCTGTAAAGTTCAGTACAGCATTTATCTTAGTTTATGTAAAATATCTTTAGTTAGAGTTACAGTTAACTGTAACTTATTGTCACCTGCTTTTTTTAAAATTATCATTATTATATTTTTATGTTATACTGTGGAACATTTCTGGCAAATAACATCTGGAGACAAGAAGAAGAAAAGTTACATAGTGAATTTTTCAGAATCCACGCCAGTTTGTGATAAATGAATCGTTTTATACATTTGTTTATTGTTTGCAGCTTCATCAAAACATCATCCACCAGTCCAACAGCTGTGGCCCTTTGGAACTTCTCTCTTTGGACCTAATCACTGTCAATAAAAGCCCTGACAGAACATTTAGCTGCATTTATGGGGATGATGAATTAGCAATGTGATTCTGATCGTGAGGAGCAACACAATCAGAAAAAGTCAGATTTTATTTGCAAACTCAAACCAACAATGGAGACTGAGTATAACTGTGCTCCTCCTTTGGTCTGCTTTACTTTGCTATTAAAACTTATTTAGCCATGTTATAATGTTGTTGCTTCATCAAAAACATACCTGGGGTTGTTTTATTCATCCATGTTTGAGTCACCCTGATTCATTTTTTAGTCTAGTTACATCTCCAAAGCTCCAAATGCTCTGTTCCACCTTGTGATGTCATGAAGTGTTTGTTTTCAAGTTAACATTTACTTTTACCTTTAGTTCAGTAGAGATTGGCAATTCCAGATTTATTATTTAAATGATTTTAAAGAAGGTTTATGAAGTTTAAAAACAGGATTGAGCACTTCCTGTGTGACATGACATCACAAAGTGGAACAGAGGTTTTTCAGTTTGAGAGAAGGAACAAAAACACAACTCCAGGTATGTTTTTTATGAGAAAACAACATTGTAACATAGATCAGAAAATAGCATGATATGGGCCCTTTAATTAGTTATTTTAATGAGTTATTAATCTAGTAACTAAGCTTGAATCATCAATCAAACTATAAAAACTGTAGTTATTATAAAGTGTTATCTGATACGAACTTGACTCCAGTTTACTTTCATTGTATAAGTGATTTAACTTGGATTTAGTACATGTAATATTTTTTATTTCTTTGCTTGGTCTAAAGTTTTGCCACAGATTTAACCAAACTTCACTGTAAACTGAAACACCCCTTGAACTCTTAAGCATTCACATCATTATTTTTCACAGTGTTGTTTTCCTCACTTAAGTCTCCTCACTGCTGCACAGTTTTCCTGCTGCCAGAGGAACAAGTAGGTCAGACCGCCTTGGGACCTGCTCAGCCTGACAGACTTCCACATCCTCAAGTTTCTCTCCGACAGAAAGGAGAAGGCAACATTTAGGGCAAAATAAAAAATATATAAATAAAAACTCACTTTATCTCCAGAAGTAGCACAAACTTCTGAGCAGGCAAACCACAAACTCTAAAAATAGATCAGTGCCGTGCGTGCTCAGTGGAGGGAGCTTGATTTGATTAAGCTCAGGTAGGTAGATATATATTATAATGATGCATGTAGTGTAAGGGGTGCACTTTTAATACGCTGTGTTAGCTTACTGCACTGGGTGTGAAATCAACTTCCCAAAAACTATTAAATACTCAGTGGCGCAGTAGTTAGGCCTTTAGCCAGAGGGTCCTGGATTTGACTCGAGGGCAGCATGAAGCCTTCTGTGTGGAATGGAAAAGAAAATTTATTTCTATCGACTGGACAAACATGGACAGAGAGAGAAAGATACAGTGGTGCAGTGGGGATTTTTTAAGAAGGGGAGCACGATTCATGATGTCACTGATGTGATGAATCTAGCCCTCCTACCTACCTTTAAAAATAAACCAAAAAAAAACTCACTTTCAGTACAAACATAATGATGCCAGCCCAGTAAAATCTGTAATATCTTATGTTTTTTTTTATTCAAAATGATGCAGAATCATGTTATTAACATTAATGCCATTCATAATTAGCCTGATTCAGCAGCTGGTTTCACTTCATAGAAACCTTCTGACCTTGCAGCATTAGGATTTGTTCCCTCGACGATAGGCGGGTACTTTTTTATTTAACCAATCACTGCTATTTGGTCGTAATGTATGTAATACGCTGCTAACGGGGCTAATGAGTATATTAAGCTTTTCCCAAATCCTGTAGGAAGAAGGGCAATAACATCTTTCCTCTTGATAAAATTCACCAAACATTCTCTTTGTTCCGGCTTTAAATCCTCGACCTCAGAAATTGTTGCCATATGGCTCTTTGCTGATTGGCTTGTGGCCGAACTTGTACTTCTGGGGTTTTTGCAAACCGTCTAGTGTATTCCGATTCCTCACCTCGTTGCTGGAGAGAAATTTAATTGAGTGGAGACACTAGGTGGGGCCAGCCTGGCTAATTCATAATCACCTACAGGACATAAATCATAGACTACAACACATATGCCAAGGACTAAACCTGGGGTCACCCGACGGTTTATACAGGTGCACCTCCTGACACTCAGTCCGGGTTCAGGTCTGGTTTAGTCCTGGTTTATTTCTGGTTTAGTCCTGGTTTAGTCCTGGTTCAGTCCTGGTCCCCTCATGTAGCAGGTCACTATAGGACAGTACTGGAGATATCGATGTTGTCACCATTGCAAATAGCTCTGGTTTGACATTTAAGTTGCAGCTATTTTATATATGTTACTTTTTTTATATCTCACGTCGGGAGAAGTGGGTGGACGGTGTACCCCCGTGTACCACGCCCACACTACACCCCAGGAGAGATATGTATACTTTATTGATCCCGAGGGAAATTCAAGTTTTGCTGCAACATTTCCACTGTTAATCTCAGTGGCCTTTGTCTCAGTCAAATGTCTCAGTGCAGTTTAACAGGAGGGTTAGCAGATCTTGTGTGAGGGCAGTTTGAGGAGAGGAAGAGCCGAAAGTGTCCATCCTCTGTGTCCTGCAGCATCACAGCAGCATCCACGGGGAACCAGGTGAGAACAACCTTGTTCTTACTCCCCTCTGGTGTCACTTGGTAATAAAATGTTTCATTCAATCAAAGTAATTGCTCTGGAAAGTCCTTGAAGTATTTCCTCTGAAGGTCTTCTGCCACATTTGCTGCCACATATGGTGTAAAAAGCCTGTAGCATCTCAAATGTCCATAGCGAGTTCCTAATCTAGACTCTTGCACAGTCTCCATGGATACAGGAAAAATAAACAGTTCCTTTCACACAATCCAGCAGTCCCTTGTGTACGATAATTGTATGATATTTGCTTCTCTGGATCCGGAATACACACATTTTCGACACTTGATATGCCAATCAACTGATCAGGGACATGCATAGTCTGTCTGTATCAAAACAAATATGACCCCTTACGAGGAAAAAAGGGAAAAAAAATATCAGGGGACTGAAAATTACAGTTTTACAACATTTGCAGACTTTCATTAAGTCATTTGAAGTGCCCCAACATTTAAACAATTTACAATAGAGATAAATGGGGACTTACTATGGTGAGAAATGGCTGATTTTTTTATATGCAGTTCTGTACTTGTGTTTCGATGCATCATAAAAATCCCCAATGGAAAGCATCATACTTAAACTGTTCCCATTCAGCAACAGTGGCAGGGCTCAGACTGTAGCAGAGGAGATATGGGCAGAGGAAAAGAGAAGTTTCAGGGGAGAAAATAAATGGCAGAGACCACGGTTTTGTCTCTCAATGGCCACCGTACAATGTGAGTTAATTCATCCTTCACAAAGAGGCCGGGCAAGGCTTTCCCAAACCACCAAACAAATGACTGGCACGCTACATTGGTATTCCGAGGATCAGTCCAGAGGCTTTGTGCTGGAAAACCAACAGTGGAATCACAAACAAGCCGAGGTTTACAGACTCTTCACTCCGTCACTGAAACTTCCGCCTTTTTGTCCTCTTGGATTTATCCTATCTATACATTGAAGTGAGGAAATTGAAATGGGAGCTGTTGGTGGGTGCATTTGCAAAGTAGGGTCCTGAATTTAAATGGGATAAAATCGCTCTCATGGATTCAATAGAAGTTATATATGCCACGTATCCATAGGTTTCAGATTGATGAGAAATATTGTATTGTTGCCATAAGAGATGAACAATTTAAAGGCCCTATATCACACAAAATGGATTTAAGCCATGTTATAATGTTGTTTCCTCATTAAAAACATACCTGGAGTGGTGTTTTGTTTCATTTCCACATGTTTTTTGATGAGGAAGCAACATTAGAACATACAGTACATCATAAAATAGTGTAATATGGGCCAATTAAACATAACATTATTTATTTTGAATCAGGAAAAAGTCTAATCTATAAACAGGAAGCTGAAAATGAATAGGTACTTTTGGTCTGCTGGCAACACTTAATATAAGTTAACTAAAAAAAAGAAGACAAATGTATCTGCCAAATGACTATATAGTTTGGACTGAGGATGTAATAGAGATAAGTGGTTTATAGGTTTTAAGTTATATTCTCTCATCCCTCACAAATGCCGTAATATACCAAACATGTAAACAAAAGAGTGTGAGTGTTCTCCAGACACCACGGTCACACATCATCAGTCTTTCTCATGATCACCGGCCTGGACAGAGAGAAACCAAAAAGGGTCTTATGTAAACCGGATGCCAATACGTACCATATACACTCAAAATATCACACGTAAATTGCCACAGAAATGGACTGCTCTTTTCTGTGGTGCTACGTTTATTTAATTTTTGCTGCTGCTGAACTTAGAATTTCCTTTTGGATCAATAAAGTAAGTAAATAAGTCAGTAAGTCAGTCAGTAAATAAGTAAGTAAGTCATTAAGTAAGTATCTAAATAAGTAAGTAAGTAAGTAAGTAAATAAGTAAGTCCATCAGTAAGTAAATAAGTAAGTTATTAAGTACGTATGTAAGTAAGTAAGTCCATAAGTAAGTAAGTAAGTAAGTAAGTAAGTAAGTAAGTAAGTAAGTAAGTAAGTAAGTAAGTAAGTAAGTAAGTCAGTAATTAAGTAAGTCAGTAAGTATAAGTAAGTAAGTCAGTATGTATGTATGTATCTATCTATCTATTTATCTATCTATCTAGTTTCAATTAGTTGAGTAATCATTAGAAGTCAGTAGTCAAAATTCAGTTTTAATGTGGTCAGAATCAAAATATGTTTTATTGCCACTTAAAGAAATTGACACAATTCACAAACCAGGAAACTAGGAAAATATAAACTATGAGACAATGAAAGCCATAAAGTAAGGTGTTGGAATAAAAATAAGCTTTGACTGGATATAAACACAAAATACAAAATATACTATATGGACAAAATAACAGTACAAAACAAATTTCGCCTTTAACAAATCTGAAGTAAAAAAAAGTGAACTTAGCTGGTGGTGGGTTCGTCACCTGCTTGTTTCCATGGAGATGTCCCTAGAAAGTTCCTCAGTATAACCATAAACATCTAAATCTCCATGGAGACTTGCAAGCCAAATTACAGGTTAGATTTGTGGAGAGTTGATCCCATTTACATGTTTACACCTGTAATTGAATAAATACAGGACAGATTAGTTAAATACCAAAGCATTAATATCTCTCTGGAAACAAAAATGGCTCCAGACCCAAAAATCCCAAAAAGTGACACAATGCACCTTTAAATGATTAAATGTGAAAGGTTCAATATAATAAATAATAAAGAGTGTAACTTATTTGAAAGCTGTTTCTCGGGTTGTTGCATATTTTTACTGCTTTCCCCATAGACACTCTTAGAACTGAATGTTTACGTATTTCCCTTAGAAAAATTCTGCCTCATATTGAGCATTAAAAAAAAACCCTCCACAGTCAGTCCTTTGCTAATATTTACAGCAGCTCTCCAAACCCTGAGCATTTAGTCAGGCTCAAGGTTATTTTCTAATGCTTTATGAAATATTAATTCTCCAAATGGCCTCTCTTCATTATTCAGTATTAAACGATTCTGCAGATTTTAAACTCGTGCGTGGCTACTGCAAGAGGAGCCATGAATCTTTAATCAAAACAACTTCAATAAATAATGTGTCACACTGTTTATGCATATCATAAGCTGCTTTTGATTTCCTTTGCTCTGTGCCAGTGTCCAGCTGTGGTGGAAGAAGTACTCCATCTTGTTACTTAAATAAAAATACAGGTACTAGAGCAAAAATATATTGAAGTAAAAATAAAAGTATCACATAAAAAATCAACTTAAATAAAAGTGTTAAAGTACCTGTTTCAGATTCAACTTAATAGTATTAATAAAGCTTAAAATGTAGCGATTTTGATAAAGAATTGTGCTGAATTTTGTCAGTATTTTTTTCTAGCTGTTTTTATTTGTATATTTTTGCCTGTTCAAACTACATGTGTTAAAAATAAACTCTGAGCCTTTTCGGCAGGTCTCAAAAAAAAAAAAAAAAAAAAAAACTCTTTCACTTTTAAGTCCAGTTAAAAAATGAAGTGGAGTAGAAAGTACAAACACCTTCTCTCAAAGTTAGTGAAATAAAATCCACTTTAAAAGTATGCACTATGTAAATTTTCTTGAAGAGGGTCCAACACCTGCTGGTCTCCATGGAGATGTAATTGCATTGTCTGAAATTTTCCTCAGTATGTTATTAAACTGTTTTATTTCCATGGACACAAGCAGGTGTGACGTCACCAGTCCAAATCACAGGTCAGATCTGTAGAGCCCATTCAAAATATAATGTTTTTTTGGCAATAAAAGTTGAATATATGCATACTCTGGGACATTTTAAACACAGAGATAAGATCTCCACCAGAAAAAGAGTTAAGTAGTTTAGGTTTATGTTTATTTAATGACTTTGGGACAGTTCACATTGATCAACATGTGTTAGTATGTGTACAGTATGTAAATGTGCCAGAGTTTGCTGTGCAGGCTCATTTTGATCTGTAATCCCTTTGGCAGGTTGATGGCAAGACAAAAAACAGGACATAGACACAATAACATTCAGTTCATCACATATGACAAAAGACAATAAGATCAGTGAATATTAACTGTAGTCACATTAGTAAAATTAGATAAAAGCGCACAAAGCACACAGATTAAAGACAATAGACACTATCACAATCACACAACAAGACAAGACATTTTCTATGTGATATTAAAACACAAACAGATTAGTTATGCTCACACGTCTGGTTGTCCAGAAGTCATTGTTTCACAGATGGAGGGAGGTCATATTGCGTAGTTCTTCTCCAAAAGTCTTTCTGAATGGGATTTTACCGTCTCCTCTGCTCAGTGCTCGAGTGTTTGTATTTAAATTCAACTGTATGAGGGGGTGAAGCAAGATCATGAGGGTTTTATAGACCAGAATAATGTCTGGGTAAATAATTAAGTTTTCCCAATTTAAAAATGTATATTTTATATATTATGTTATTTATTTAGTGTACCAATAAATGGAATGTGAATGATTAAGGCAAAGTAAGTGCCAGTTTTTGCAAAGTGATGAAGTGTGAATTTTGCTAAGAGAAGCACGAAACGAAATACTAAAAATGCCATAGGAACTCGAGCTCCTGCAGTCTCAGCAGAGATCTACAGAATGAGCTACAGCTGAAGTGACTGGGCTGGTACAAAGTGATGAAGACGGCTGTTGTGTACATTGTCAAGAGTCAAACAGCACTCTTTGCACCAAGATAAAGCATAGGCTGTGAGTCATGTGTCAATAATACAGACAATTCAAATACACAGCAGTATTTGTTTTATTTTAATTTATGTTATCTATTTCAGAGTGTGTGTGTAATGTAAACTTCTGTAAATGCACCAGAATAATCCAAGACTGCTATTTTTCATCTTTAGTCCTGTGACAGATGTTAATATTGGCCTAAAAAAAGGAGTTTGTATATTAATTGATGTATGTTCTATTATAATTATTTGCATTCATTTGTATTGCTGATTTGTGCAGGATTTGAGTGGGGAAAGGAATGGATGGAGAGTTGGTTGGGGGTTGAATTATGTTAGGTTAGATTTGGTGTGCCTTATTCTCCAAAAAAAATAATAAAACATGTAAATGAAGAAATTCAAATATGCTAAAAAAAATATTTAAAACACCTGGAAGTACTTCATGATTTCCATTGATCAAATTTGGTTTCAGGACCTTTTTTATGCTCAACTAGCACCAAAGATTGTGGACATGGACTGTTTGGGGGCTATAGGCACTCTCTATACTAGTATTGCTTATATTAGCTATGTTGGTTTAGTCAGTTATAGGGAGCTCTGTGTAGAGTCACTGCTCCTCCATTACTCCATCTACTCACACACATGCCCACATCCTCCCACAGTATAAGCACAACATGGTGTTAATAAGACCTGGCCTAACTCCAGAGCAGAGGAGACTACAGGGAAATAATAACTGTAATTAAGTTTGTGATGGAGGACTCCCCCACTCCCTCCACTCACAGGTCCTGTCCTCCTCCTCCTCTCCGCAAATTGTCAAAGTCATATGAGGTGACACACTCGCTCACTACAGGGGGCATGATCTGTGTGATTGCTTTACATTTTGTACTTCAAAAAGAATGCTTAGGATTTTGATGTGCTCGTAAAACATCACTGGAAAACCTGGAAAATATTTGGATATCTGGATGTTGAATGACACTCACTTCCAATACTTTTTAAATTAAACATCACGCAAAATTGACTCTTGTGAGTTTTAAGTTGTGTTATAATGTTGTTCCCTCATCACAAACATACCTGGAGTTGTATTTTGTTTCATTTACACATTTGAGTAATTCTGCATTATTAGTCTGGAGGAAACAACATTAAAACATAGACCAGAAAAATGCAAAATATGGGGCGTTTAATGTATTCAGTTTTAAAAGTGCAGTGTGTAACATTTCTGGATAATGATTTGCCTCCAAGAGGGGATTTTATTTCTTTGACTGAAATATTACAAAGTGCATTGTATATATCCATTTTGAATCAATTCAGTTACAAGTTTTAAAACATTAAGTCCTGCTTTTTCATCATTCTGATTCTAATTCAACATTGAAATATATAATGCCACAATTACATCATGAGATATAATTAAAATTCACTGAGCTTTAATATAGAAGATAGCTCATTATAGATTCCCACAGCCAGCCAATATCTTTAAAAGTGTGCCCAGGAAATATTATTTTTTTACAACATATATATTGTAAGCCAATCATATCAGAGTCTCCACTTCAACTTACAAACTTACAAAATGAACGCAGCTGTATAACCCAACCCAATAAAAAAAACAAAAACACTAATTGTACAGTTTGGGCCTTGATTGTAACATCTGCCCACATTATTATATTACAGAAAAATCATACAAACATCAATTGTTATAATGAGATTTCATTAATAAATTTATTTTTTTTGTAGAATACTGTAGAATTTCTTGGCATTGGAAATGGCTTGAATCTACAGGAGTTACGACGCTCAGTTTGATTTCAGGCAGTGAGCAGGTGATTTGTGACACAACAACATGGTTTTTAAATGGTTCCTCACTATAAAGTGGTGAAAGGAAGCCTGAAAATCAAGCTGACACTTCCATGCAACCCCAGAAAGAGAGCATTTACTCAGACCTTGTTGCCATGGCTTCTGTAGTGTTTTCATTTGTAGCACAATGGTGGAATACGTTATTGCCTATTGTGGAGCTTTTTAAGCAAAACATAAAGTAAAATTATGAATTTATTTACAAACTTTTTTATTTTTTTCGGCACTGACAACCTTAGAAAAGCATGCTTCCTTACTGTGAGCAGGCTTGCTTCTCCACAAACCTGACTCTCCTTGACCTGAACGGCATCCACCTGCTTATCTTCATTGAAATGTTGTTCTTTTGTCCAATGAGGTTCATTTGGTCTTTCAATTATTTATGTTATTAAGTTCTTTTTTCAGATTAAGAGTTTGTTTTCATACTTGACAGTTTCGACTGCTCACTAGTGCTCTTCCTCAAAGTGGTCACGTGATGTTGCTGTGATTGTGTCCAGTCAGTGGATCTAAACAGGTTTTGGCGCCGTCCCCCCACCGATGGAGATAGGATGACAGCACCATCCGCAGTCCGACTCCCCCAGTATAGCACCCCAGACACGCGAGAGTAAAAAAGCCCCCTTGTCCCGGCCCATAGTCCTGCGAGCACGTTTCCGCACTTCGACCACCTCTTCAATCAAAGACGGTGTTCGTTATCCTCCACTCCAATGATGCCTGCTCCGTCCCAATCCCAATATGATTCTCTCTTTCTCTCTACAGTGGACAGAGATGGCCGATTTGAGTTGTTCCTGTTCTTGTTCTTGTTGTTCTTTTGTTCCACAATATTCCACAGTATGTCATAAAACTCATCTTTCTCCATGGTGAACTTTCCGAATTTTAACTTTCTACTTTGGTTGAATTACCTCCAGAAAGTTACACAGTGTTGCTTTAAAATAATGTTCCTTCTTGATGTGAGATGAGAGCAGCTGTCTGTCTGGATACTGCACTATAAATATATATTGGTCTTAAAAGCATTGTGTAACAGATGTAGAAGAACACATGGAGTTACTTGCTGCTATAGATCTGCTGTACACTCCTACGTGACCTATGTAGTGTTGGGAAGTAACTGAACACCTGCACCAAAAATACATATTCTGAATACTAACTTTCAGTACCTGTATTCTGGTACAGTTACATTCCTAAGTTAAAATGAATACATAGCAGTCCTTTATTGTTTGGCTTTGAACTGCACTATTTTAGTGAGAATCATAAAAAAACACAACTCTTGCAGCGTGTGCATGTGTGATTTTTCATCTCTTTTCATTTCGACATAAATGAATACATAACAAACAATGCGACAAAAATACTAATTATATCAGATACATGGTATATTCTGATGCATGATCTAATCAGAGTACTGTATTCTGTATTCTGAATACTTTAAATACTTTTACAGTAGCATTATATAGAGAAAGAGAGATCAGTATCAATATTACCTCTCTCTCTCCATAATAAAACTGTAAAATATTCGAAGCATTCAGTATACAGTACTCTGATTGTACCATGTATCAGAATTTGTTACAAAATACATTTTAATGCAGGTATTCAGTATTCTGTAACTAAAAGTATCCTCCCCATCATTGCCAATAAACATTTGTGTAAATTGGCAAAATACATAATAATCCAGTGTTGTGAGTAGGTATTGATGACTCTTCAATAGAATATTCCAAGATGCTTCTATTGCTTCTAACCCTTACCGCCTGAAACCAAATACATGCCATATAATTTGCATAATCAATACTGCTTTCTTGTGTATATGCAAAAAATATAGGCCTATATATTATACTTAGACAAAGGCAACCAGCTCCAGCGTAAGTAAAGTAAAATACCAGTGTGCTCCACCATGATGAAGAGCCTTGTTTACAGCTTGGCACTGTGGCTTTTGAGTCTGCAGAGATGTGATTGTTCAGTTATAAAGTAATTGGCTGTCTCCATTACTGCCCTGATGTTTATGGCTCTCACTGCTGTTAATCCTCTATTTTAATTAGACGTTACTTTGTGAGATTAGATGTACCACTGATCGTCCCTTTGGCCATTTTTAACTCACAGCTCTGAGTTTCCATGACGCATAAAATCATATTATTTCTATTAAAACATCCCTGGTATGTGGGATTTTTGAATTATTATTTGCAAAAGTCTGACTGAAAGTCTGAAAGTATGGACTAATGGCTGGAATGAAACTAAGCACCACCAAAAAAATATTTGGATTTCAGAGTATCAAGTCAATAAAATATAACAAGATTGTTGAAGGTCTAATCTAAAGCGAAACCAGGTCTATAAATTGACTACATCATTTCCACTGTAGTACTAAACACGAAAATGTCCAAAGCAGGACAAAAAGTGGATAAAATTAACTAAATTAGGCAACCCCACAAACTGAAGAGCTGTCCAATCACCACCTGAAGGAGCCAGTGTTATGCTGACTGTAATTTATACATGTAGCAAAGAGATCTAAATATAATTGTACTGGGGAACACTTTGCAAAAGATTTAGATTTGTTTTAACTCGCATGCCTATTTAGCCTTTAGGGGTTTCCCTGTTCTGACCTTTGCAAGTGTAATCTATATTTTAATTCCTCAGGGCCTCTGTAGTTCCAGGCGTCACTTCTCTAATTGTTGTTATAAATGATTTATTTTGCACATTCTTGTAGGCTAAAGACCACAAGTGCTTTTGTGTTTGCAATTATAGGTCTGTAATAAACCTTTGTAAACTGTATTTTTCAAAGCTCGATTTGAAAAGATAGTGCTTTTGCGCCCTCTTGTGGGTAGAATGTAGGACATTCATAAAATAGCCTAATGTATCCGATTCTTGTCTACAATGCTACAACTCAATCATTTAAAATAAGTCTATAAATCTCGTTATTATTATTATTAGGCTAACGCAGTCTAAACTTATATAGTCTTTGAGGTTAACATTATGGAAATGACCATATGATTTGGTCACATGGTCATGCGGTCATATGGCCGGGTACAGTAGACTACACTACAGGGCACACATGTTTTTGGAGACGTCGTGTCGTGACATCTGTGACCAAGAACTTGAACCAAACCTATTCCAGGTTCAGGTCAGTGACCTCTGTCAAACCGGGGCCCCCATGTTCTCGTGTTCTCGGGGGTATTGATGGTCATTTTAAAGCACATTCCACAAAAAGGCTTTTTTTTTTTTTTTTTTTTTTTAAATCGCGCAAACCAAGATTTCACGCTACACAATCGCAGTCTCCCATATTATCTACTGTCCACCAGCAGTTGGTTTATAAACTAAAGCTGTAGCGCAGCCGTAATCATGTGGGCAGTGCTCAGGGCGCGGGGGCGCGCACGGGAGACGCAGCTTCGCTCATCGTCGTTTGCGTCGATGGCCTGGACACAGCGAGGGGAGCTCGTGTGAGAGGTAAACTCTCTCATTTCTCTCAGACGGGGTAGCCACAGTTTCCACCGCGAGACCAGAGCTAACGTAGAGCTTCAAACAACGGTACCCTGCACGGTTACGTTTACATCGGTCTTTTTACGCGCTACGGCGGCCCTGGTCTCATGGTCACCTTTAGCCAACGCTGCTCACCATTCATTTATTCGACTGTAGAAAAGAGAAGTCCTGACTGGTTACATACCGCCTTTTAGTGTGTGTCCAACATTGCGCACCCTCCGTTTGTGAGTTTGGGGCGTGTTCAATACATCCAGAGATGACCCCAACTCTGACTGATTATGGAACGAGACATGTGATATTTCCAATGCTGCTGACCACTCCAGAATGCACAGCCACTGTCACAAGAAGTGACAAGTGACCAGACACAGTGGACAGCTCAGAGGCGTCCTGCAATGAATGGAAGGATAGACTCCACTTGATTATTTGTAGGCTATGTTTTAGGTTTGCTCAAATCTATTTAAAAATCTACCCATACTCCACATAATGTTTTGTTCTGACCTTTGTCTGTTTCTATTTCTAGGCTCATGTCCGACTTCCCTCCTGTGTCCAGGCGCCCACCGCAGCCACAGACAGAGCTGCTCTGTCTGTCCCTTTATTCAGACCAATGAATGAACTTAACCAGGACGACAAGATTCACAATTAAGAGCACTTTCTTTTTCTAAATACGATTTGAACTTTTATATTTTTGAAATCATGGGATCCAATGGCTATGGCTACTACCGAGTGGTCATTTTCTTCAGTATGTTCACAGGCTACTCCCTGTACTTCTTCAATAGGAAGACTTTCTCATTTGTTATGCCATCTGTGATGGAAGAGATCAAGCTGGACAAGGATGACTTGGGTAAGAAGTGAGCGGTGTGTGTGTGGATAAAGGTAGTTGGTATCAAAACAACAGCTGTTCCTATTTGGGGGTTTTCCCTGCATGATGCAAACGTATTAGTCCCCGAAACAAAAATCCTATAAACTTGTTGAGTGACTAATAAGTATTACTAATAAATATAGTATTTAAAATGCATTTAAACTGTGCCATTCTTGTTTGTTGTCAGGTTTGATAGCCAGCAGCCAAACCATGGCCTATGCCATCAGTAAGTTCATCAGTGGAGTCCTGTCAGATCAGATCAGTGCACGCTGGCTCTTCTCCATCGGCCTGTTTCTGGTGGGAGGCATCAACATCATGTTCTCCTGGTCCTCCACTGTCACCATGTTCTCTCTCCTCTGGTTCATCAATGGTCTGGGCCAAGGCTGTGGGTGGCCCCCATGTGGAAAAGTGCTACGCAAGGTAATGACACAGTAATGTTAAATACACTGTCACTTACTGCAGCTCACTGTTACAATAGAGTAATGATATAAACAAATAAGATGATACTGCATTTCTTTTGTATGCAGACAATGTAATCACAAGAAAAGTTCACACTTAGCCAAAGAATAAAAAGACTTTGGCATTTGCAGAGCACTAAAGGGAGTCCAGTTACACGCTATTTATAGTGGTTTCTCAGGAGAACTCGAAAGGGTTTGCCTTCTAGAATAATCTTGAAAGAAAAATTTAAATAAAGATAAGAAATAATGTAGCCTACCCCATAGCTGAGTTTACACAGTCTGCATTGTCACTTCTTGTAGGTCTTTGTTTTCACTCTAGTTATTTTAGTTTTCACGAGGTCACAGGTTGCTCAGTCAAGTGTCCTTTGAAGAATGTTTGGCTGACATTAACTCCATTATATCATTTGGGGGTTTAGCAGTGGTGGGATTTGTTAGAATCACTGTTAGTAAAGTAGATTAAGTAACAAAGGTCCTGTGTTGTTTGTTACACTTTTTGGTTGCATTCATGTGTTCTTTTAGTTAGTTTTGGTGTCATATTGAGATGGAGGGGGACAGGTTTGTCACAGTAGAATTTGCTGTTGCTGTCTGTCAGATTGCAGATTTGTTTACCTGGTTTGTGGCTAATATTTTTGTAACAACATGAAACAAAAACTCAGCGTGTACGTAACCACCATTGGGATTATAATTTGAATATAGTTTCAGAAAGTGGTGCCATTATTCAATACCAAAGACATGATCGATATCAGATAAATAAGAAAGTTCAACATTTATGGAACATATGTTTGATTATTAGTAAATCTCCTTCAAGGTGCACTTTGAAACTTATCCAGTGGAGGGTCCGTCACCTGCTTGTCTCCATGGAGATCTGCCTAGAATGTTCCACAGTATGGCCATAAACTTAAGAATTTCCATGGGGACTTGCAAGCCAAATTACAGGTTAGATTTATGGAGAGGCAACCCCACTCACAGTGCAAATTAATATTTTTTTAAGATATTTTTGACCAATAAATAACACCTATAGCTGAATAAATGCAAGACAGATTAGTTTTCATGTTGCGGACCCTCTCCAGAAAAATTACACAGTGCACCTTTAAGAGTTAATTTCATATATTAACTAATTTCATATTAATCTCAACTTCCTGTTTTATGCAACATTTCAAGGAGTTTTTCCCCATTCAAAAGATATAATATTTTGTTTTAAATTGTTATGGCAGTGATCCCAATGTTTTATCATTCGGAAAGCTTAGGCACCTTCCTGCAATCTGGAATGAACACAGCTCAAACTGAGTGAACACAACTCATACTCAGATTCATGACTTTAACTTCTTGGGTTCTTTTTAAAGACAATTGAGAAAAAATAAGAAAAAATTGTCTTTAAGAAGAACCCAAGAAGTTAAAGTATATAAGAAGACAAAATTAACATCTTTTGCTTAATCAGATTCATGACTCTTTTCTCCCATACTCTCTGTGCAGTGGTACGAGCCCTCCCAGTTTGGTACATGGTGGTCCGTCCTGTCCTGCAGTATGAACCTGGCGGGCAGTCTGGGCCCCCTGTTGGTCACGGTGCTGCTGCAGTACTACGATTGGAGAACCATCCTCTCCATGTCTGGGATTTTCTGTGCAGCCTTCTCTTTCCTCTGTATGGCCTTTGTGAAGAATGAGCCTAAAGACGTGGGTCTGACTAGCATCGAGGCAGCAGCCAAGAAGAAGGGAGGTGAGGTCATGGCTAGTTTAAGTATAGAACATAGACTGTATATATAAATGGACATATTTAACCTGGGGGCGCTTCCGGCTCCATCGACTCTAGCTCCAATTGATTTTACACTGAAAAATACTGCACCTCTCTCTGTAACTGCTGCAGTGAGCCTCGTCATTTTGGTCTTAAAATGTTTGTATTAAACCAGTCCACATGGTATTTTTATCCCGTTATTTTCCCCATACATAAATTCCTATTCCTAATATGGAGCCGAACGCTATGGGTGATTTCACTCCCTCAGTCCACTTCTTTATACAGTCTAAGGTACAGAGAGAGGATGCTATACACAGTGCACACTTTTACTGATCAAAAACTTTGAGCTATTTGCACAGTTTAGTACATAAATTGCAGTCTACTGACATTTCAAGACACAGTATTGGGAAGTAACTAAATACATGAACTGAAAAAACATGAGAACTGAGAATACTTATCTTTAGTAACTATTCCCTAAAATCATTGCGGTATTTAATCACACAAGTTAAGCCTAGAACCTGTACACCATGAGTGAGAAAAATGTTGATGTGGTTAGTGTATGTATAATTTACCTTCTTAGTGATAAAATACTACATAACAAACATTTTGTACATAAAATTAGAAAGCACCTCAACATGAAGGTATTCTAAGTATTCAGAATACTCTGACTGGACCGTGTCATGACATACATACATACTGAAAAGCCCAAGTAGGGACAGGAGTTGAGAATTAGCACAAATAAATAAATAAATAAAAAACATGAAAAAGTAATACATTTTAATGCAGGTATTTACTTTTATGTCAGTATTCATCAGTAGACAGAGATGTAATTTTTTACAGAGTCTTAATTACTAACATAACATATCAAAACACTAAAACACGACAGAAACATATGAAAATACATTAACATATAATTAAATAACAAATCTTTTCTTTTCTTCCAGGAAACTGTGAGAGCACTCTTCAGGAATTCCTCCTCTCTCCTTTCCTGTGGGTGCTGTCCCTTGGGTACTTGGTTGTGTTTGGGGTCAAAACTGCTGCTACTGACTGGGGCCAACTATTCCTCATGCAGGAAAAAGGCCAGACTGCTCTGATGGGTAAGAACTGATTTAACACTTAGATCAGAATTGGCAAACAATGTTGTGCTGAATAAATGAATCCATGTTTCCATAGGCAGTAGCTACATGAGTGCACTAGAGGTTGGAGGTTTTCTCGGCAGCCTCATATCAGGATTCATTTCAGACAGAGCTGTTGCACGGGTAAGGTGTTGCTTTTTGAGAATTTAAAGGTCCTATATGAAGCAAAATTGACTCTTGTGAGCTTTAAGCCATTTTATAATGCTGTTACCTCCTCAAAAACATACCCAGAGTTGTGTTTTGTTTCATTCACACATGTTTGAGTAAGCCTTTATTGTTATTCTGTCTACATCTCCAAAGTTCAAAATGCTCTGTTCCACCTTGTCATGCAGTGGTACTTTTCAAGATAACAGCAATCTTTTAGCTTTTGTTTAGTAGAGACTGACAGAAACCATCCAAATGATTCTAGTGAAGTGTATAGGTGTGTGGAGTATAAAAACACAGAGGACTTTCTGTATTGCCACATGACATCACAAGGTGGAACAGAGCCTAAATATGCAGGATTTGTGTGTTAAACGTGTGAATGAAACAAAACACAACTCCAGGTACAATATGTTTGAGATGAAGAAACATATAACATCTGTAGATCAGAAAATATATGATGTATATATAGTCCCTTTAAGTCTTGCTTGTGGTTATACACTATTATCGTCCTCTATTTAAATTTTACTAGCAAGGCCTGAGTACCCATGGCAACCCTCGCCATGGTCTGCTCATTCTTATGATGGCTGGGATGTATGTGTCCATGTACCTCTTCAGAGTCACTATCACCCCCGAAGTGCCACAGGTATTTATAATGGGCCTTTCATTACATCTCTAGTATTTTGGTCTGCGAAATGTTTAAAGTTCTGTTTTGTTTTTCCAGGAGTTGCCACTTTGGTTTCAAGTTCTTCACCCTGTCTCATTGTTGAGTGGCATTTCAGAAAAAGAGGTCACACCATTTACTTTTATTAATACATTAAGTGACTTTTCTGGTGGAGAGTCCGTCAAATGGTTTTCTCCTGCTTAGTCTGAAAAGTTTCACAAGATAATGTTAAACCTTTTCTCTTTATGGACACCAAACCAGACCAAGTTACAGGTCAGATCTGCGGACAGGCAATGCCCGCTCACAGTCAGAATGCCTCTTTTTGTAGGAATTTTGGGGCTATAAAACCACCTGTAACTGAATAAATGTGAGGTAGATCTGTTTAATGTCATGCTGTGGAACATTCCTGGCAGAATAATTACATCTTCAGAAACAGAAACAGAAAACAGGTGACGGACCCCAACCCAAAAAGTTACATAGTGCACCTTTAAGTGTGTATATGTTGTTATGTTAATGATCCCTGAAAAATCTTCTCATTTTATTGACAGATCTGGATATTGTTCCTGGGAGCCTCTTTTGGATTTTGTTCTTATGGACCCATAGCCTTGTTCGGGGTGATCGCCAGTGAAAGTGCTCCTTCCAACTTTTGTGGAACCTCTCACGCAGTTGTTGCTCTCATGGCCAATGGTAAATTTTGGAGTTTGAACCTCAGTGCATTACAGTTTCATTTCCAATGTCATTAACACGCTCTCACTTTGTTACAGTGGGGGCTTTTATGGCGGGACTTCCCTTCAGCACAGTGGCCAAACAGCACAGTTGGGACACGGCCTTCTGGGTGGCTGAGGTTGCAATGGGTGCTGCTACTGTTTTGTTCTTCCTTGTCCGCAACATGCGCACCAAAATGGGTCCAACTGCTGAGAAGACTGAGTAAACTTAAAGGTCCTATTTGACACTGAATTCACTCTTGAGAGCTTTAAGCCATGTTTGAATGTTACCTCAGCAAAAACACACCTGGAGTTGTGTTTCATTCACACATGTTTGAGTAACCTTTTATTATTAGTCTGTCTACATTTCCAAAGCTCAAAATGCTCTGTTCCACCTTGTGATGTCATATAACTGTAATTTCCAAGATAACAGCTACATTTTACCTTTAGTTCAGTAGAGATAGGCAATTCCAGGTCTGAAATCATCCAAAAAATTATAGTGAAATAATGTGGAGTTTAAAGCACTTCCTGTATTACCACATGACATCACAAGGTGGAACAAAGTGTTTTCCATTTGAGAGAAGAACTCAGACTAAATATGCAGGTTTTGTGTGTTAAACATGTGTGAATGAAACAAAACAAGGTTCCAGGTCTGTTAATGATGAGAAAACATAACATAGACCAGAAAATGGCTTAATGTAAGCACACTCATAATATTTGTTGTGACCATTCATGTTGATTTAAAGATGTTACTAGAAACTAGAAACATTTGTTTATACTCACTACTTAATAACTTAATTGTTGGAATGCTTTAAATGCTATTAAATAGAATGTTTGCCATATGTACCTCACACATTGTAAAATTGTAAATTAAAATATTTTCACATAAAACTGTACTATATTTTTAGATCGTATAAAATTTAGTAGTTAAACGTTACAGATAATTTCTTGCCAACTCAGAATGTACTTGGGTTTGTTTATTGTTAGGCATTTCATTGTGTTTTTAAGCGATTTTCGTATTTTAGGAATTTGTAATCTGTGTGCACTTAACTTGCACTTAACACAATAAATGTCTATTAAAATTACATTGACTGTTTGGATTATTGGTAGTTGAATCTAAATATATAGGCAATACTATAAGGAACTACCTCTTTAAGACATCAAAGGTAAAGACAAAATAGCATTCACTCAAAACGCTACCACAAATTACCAGTGAAAACTACATCTTAATTACATATAATTAATTTTACTAACCTTTACTAAGACAGGAATAATTCAGTGGTTGTCATTATAGTTGAAACTGTCCATGGTGCTGAACTGCTTATATCTCCAAAATAGTTTATTTTCAAAGTCATGTTTTTGCCCAAATAGTGGACACATCTCATTACTCTCCCTTTCCATATTATCACTTTAAATTCAGCTCTCTTGCCTCATTATACTTTGGCACTACATACAGAGAAGACGTAAGCAGTAGTTCACAGCAGCTATACAGATTTATTGCGATGCTATCACAGAACAGACACACAATCCACACACGTGATGCACAGTTCTGACAGAGAGCTCCAGCACTAGTATTTTAGCTTTATTGACCAAATCATTAAGAAACTGCATGAGTACAAGAGTTAACATAGAGGAACAAAGCTTACAAACATTCTAAAACACTGTTTCTTCATTATAAACAACAAAACAATGAGTTGCCCTTTGTCCATCCCCTCCCCAAAACAGATTACGTACAGTCCCTTATAAAGCATATGGAATGTAGTCCTCTCAGGAAAGCTCTCTCCGCTGATGCCCAGCTCCTGCGACCGATGTGTTGCATTGACACAGTAACCTGTCCCCCTCCCTCCCCTCCTTCACATTTAAAACTGAAATGAATACCACTGCTAGTAACGAGAACTGCAAGTTTTATGATGTTGAAAAACTGTGGGAGTTGATGAAATTCCCGTCTCCAAATTGACTTTTTTCTTTCATTAAAAAAAAGTGTTCTCTATAATCCAACTACTAAAAAACCTGTATTTAGAAAATACTTGATAAAAATATTCCCCTGAATTGTACAAGAAAAGAGGTACAGGGAGCACTGTTAAAAGATGTGGTTCGAGTGATGTTATTCATCAGCATCATCTTTCTGTTCAGCGTCTGCGGCTGGTGCCTGCACAGAGACATAAACATAATTAAATTTAGTATAAATTAACGATTCTTCTGTGCTTATATCTGAGACGAGCCTCACCTCATCCTCAGCTTTGGCTTCTCCGTTCTCTGCGGGGGCCTCGGGTGCTTTCTCTTCGGGCTTGGCCTTCTCTACATCCTTGGCTTTTTTAGGCTTACCAGCTGCCTTCTGTACATGAACAGTTTAAGTTTTTTTTTAGATTAATTTAATAAAATCATGGCAAACGCTACTCTACAAGACTTAGATTAAAGATATTAAAAATGCACTAACCTTTGGCTTGGCTTTAGGCTCTGGCTTGGGAGGTTCAGGTCTCTTAAAAAAAAAGACAAAACAACATGTTTTAGGAAACAGAGCTGTAATAATTCTTGACAGTTAAGTTTGTTTACACTCACATCTTTCAACCTGAGAGACCTCCTCTTGGGCTGCAAGATAAGAGAGAAGAAAAAATGGTTACTTTCACTGCCCTTTGCTGACCCCTAGCGGTGCTACAGTGCTTGAGCATACTGCATACTGTAAATGCACGCATAAATTAAGATAATAAACGTCTTACCTCTGAATCTCCTGCTGCAGCTGCCTGAAAAACAGTCAAAGACAACACTGTTAGAGGTTTTTATGGCTTAAGCCACACAGCCTGCACAGGTCCAGTAATTACATAATGCAAAGTGGGCGTTTCCACTGGATTTGACGCGGGGCACAGTGGATGGAATAGTCTGATTAAGCATGCTGCAGTCATCAGTCTGTGTGGACTGTATTGACTCTGAATGATCTGTCCATATATATATATCTTCTAGAGTGTATGGTTCAGCAGGCGCAATTTAGGGCCTGTGTAAAGCTCTCCCTCAGCTGCAGTTAACGCGGCCAGAACACGCTTCCTGTTCTGGTTCCTGCTCCAGGCGGAGAGAGCCCCGCCCCCCTCGGACAGTCATCCAGTGGTAATAAATGGAGAGGAGAAGGAGGGAGAAAAAAAGAGCAGCAGAGGACTGTTCCCGCCACTGGTTTGAAAAGAGCCATGTCGATCCGCAGCAGAATCTAGAGAGCCCAGCAACAGGAGCAGTGCTGACGGAGATTCGCCATTGCATAACCTCCACTGGCCTGGGCTGCAACAAGGGCACACGGCGAGCACGTCTACCGAACAAAGCTCACGCACAAACGTACAAACAATAACGCCATTATAAAAGAAACGACGTGCAATCGACGTACAGTCATACGAATTAGCACAAAATAAATGTATGTTTATTACAATGTTAATACTCCGCTGCAAACTCAAAACCAATATACAACGGCAAATTATCATAAAAAGAGACAAATGAAGAAATAAAACAAAGAAATGCCCGCATTTTGTAATCCAAGAAACTAACGCGAGAGACGGCACCATTTGAAACAATCAATACCGCCAACTTTCTCTGCAGAAAAGCAAACCATCGCCATAGTTGGCGATACTTTTTGCACAAGGCGGTAAAAACGCGAATGCATAAAAATCGTGCAACAATGCAAATCTACATGCATGAGAGAAGGGCATTAAAAGGTCTGGGAACAAAGATAATCACTGCACAAGATAAGACTGAGATGAGCCACTTCGCCAAATCAAAACAGACAGTATGGCGATTCAACACGACAACAAGCCAGGTACTGTACACAAATCTACACACATCATTGTAGCAATTCTGTACGACATTATGCTATTACAATCTCCTTTTACAAGCGGCAACCGTGTCTCATAAATGCTGTATTACTGCATGAAAAATAAGGTGTACTCACTTTGCTCCTTTTAGGCATGGCTGGTTTGTGTGGGTGCTTTGTAAAAAAGGAAAAACCGCGCTGAGTTTTTGCGGGTAAAGAGTAAAATCAGTGCTATATTGAGTATGAGGCTGTAGCAGTACAGTGTAATACAGCGCAGCGAGACGCTAATGTTCCATTGGAAGAAAAACTAGCTCAAACCGGATTGGATTCTCCCCCTCCCTCCTCATTCTCTCTGTTATAGTCCCAGAGTGATTGACGGGCCCAGGTTCCGCCCACACTGCGCTGCGATTGGCTGAAACCGGCATCAGCAATACAATTTCAAATGATGGCTCTTACCTGTGTGGGTGCGTGACACGTCAGTCATGTAATGTGGAGGTTATTTGTCTTTTCTGTGCAGCCATCTGCTCTAACAAGAACCACAAAATGTCAAGGCGCTGGCCTTTCTTCGCGCCCATACATACATCTGTGATATGCATTTGCTGTGTTACAAAAACGTTATTTTCTCCTGAAATAGACCTGAATAAATGATCCATGCGCAAACATGGAGAGGGATGTGTGCCCATGAAAGCAAAGGCATTGTATTTTAACTCGGGAAAATGGCGACACAGTCTGTGCGGTGCATCTTCTTTTAGCCTACGACGTGATCTTTGCGAGTTTCCAGAGTGTTGTCACTGTGCACTTGTCCAACAGCACAGACTGAGCGCGTAATCCAAGCATGACTTCAGAGCCCTGAGTGCTTCAGAGAGAGGCGTGAGTGAGGTGTGATGGCGCTCCGCTTTTTGTTCACGCGCTGACGTCTGTCTTTGGGTGAACACTGTAGTGTGGAGAGCATGTTTTTACTGATTAGGACACATTTGGCATGAAGGGTAGATTAAACAGGGAAGGCCAGGACCAGGTTGATGAATAAGATATTTCGTAGAAAGTCGTCCAGTGCTTTCCATTAAGTAGGCCTATCTAGTTGTTTACACTGTCAATAAAAATCCAACAACGCCTGCCCCTCGCTCAGCCTTTAGCCATATAATTTCCAAATAGCCAGCTCCTCATCTTCACCTTCAATAAATAGCATGTTGTAAATGTATGGGGTGAAAGGAAATGCTCTGGCACGCCAGTAGCCTATATTATGCAAGATGCCAACCTACCAAATGTTTCCTGAAAGTTACATCTTTGGATTTCACAGTAAACTGATACTTCCTGTAGAACTACATTTGACAAAAGTCTGACAACACCAAAGTGAGAAGTTCAGCTCACACCACATGTTACATGTCTCACTGGCCTAGAACCACAACTTTTATTCTACACAAGACCCAAATGTGATCATTTTAATAATCTGTGGTAGTCTACTTTGATAGATTGGAAGTGTATAATGTGGGGTTGTTGGTGTGAAAGTGAGGATTTGGTTCTTCTGTTGTGTGTTATTGTGAAGTGCTTTGGGGATCTTGAAAAAGGCGATAAAAATTTAAGATATTTATAGGTTTGGGGCAGGCAGATTATGTAGGTTACCTTTATTCTTGGTTAATGATTATTGATACAACCCAATTGGTAACCTATGAAAGTTTTTCTTTATTGTACTCGAACTCTAGCCAAATACTCACATGACTATGCTGCAGCCTATGCACTTGTAATAACATGTAAGAACTGAACTGTATCTCTTGTTTTGCAGTGGAATAAGTTGGCTGTTGTGTACTGGAGAGTCCACTTTACTGTAGAGTGGTACTGTAGTCTATGAGGAGGGCAGTAGTGGAGGGGGAGGGGAGGACATTAGGTAGGTCTCAGATAACAATGCTGTTGTTGTATGGAGTGGAGGAGCCCTTCCATCACAGCTGCTGCCTGTAGCCGGCTCTTCGCGCCTTTTCACTCTCTCCTGTTTTCCTGCTTGAGCCAGAGGTGGCAGCAATGCTACAGTGGAGAAGGCGACTATGATGAACCTCAGTTGATTTATTCATCTTATGTTCTTGTAACTGGAGCAGTAGTTTCTATGCAGACCAGCTATGGCATAATCCTGCACACAGTGACAGACTGCAGGTAAAGGTGACCTATTTCAAAGCCTCTTTGACACAGAGCAACTTGTTCAATCTTGCGTCACGTTTGCCACATGCCAGGAGCTGTTGTTTAAGTCTTATCAAGCAGGAGCAGGTGAAGGCAGCTGTGTTGTGTGTTGAGTTAGTGCCTAAAGCCAGTTCCACTAGTGCAGTCTACATTGGATCAGTGGGACACAGGGAAAGACTCTCCCTCGCACATACTCTTAAGTGGATTTCTCTCATGCAGCGAATGGCAGCCTTTCCATATGGACTGGAGGGTAAAGCCAGATTACAGCAGTTCATTTGAAAGGGGTCCAGTAGCACCAGAGTTCACAGTGTGGGCCTTAACTGTGCATCCATATGAAATTGTATTTTTTAGGACTAAGGACAGAGTGAGCTTTGCCCTGCATGTCAGTGTAATACTGGGTATTTACTGAAGAACTACATTATTATGAACCAAACTGCAGATTTTCCTGAATAAACATTTGATTGTATTTGCTCAGTCAGAGGAATGGGGTGTGTCCATGACGAGCCTTGACACTTGAGTCTATGACACAGACTCGCCCCAGTGGTAACACGCCCTAATAAGCTCACACACTATAAACCTTAGCAGCTTTGACCATTGATTAGCTATCAGCTGACACAACAAAAACACAGCACACAAAAGGGATTCATGCATGCTCCAAGGGCACGTGAGATATGTGTGTTTTGAGGCCCATCTTGTGTTTCCAAATAAAGGGCCAATTGAATGGAACTAATTTGTAGCTCTGAACAATGGGCTGAGACAATACGAAGGTCAGGTCTGTGCGAAGTCAAGCAGCAGACCCTGGAATAAGCCTTCGTTTGATTTTTGACTCATGATCTTCGACGGGGTGGTGGCATAGCCAGAGGGGGCCTCCAAAACCCGGCCATATGCTGGGAATAGGGGACCCTCCCCCACTATCTACTTCCTGTTTTTCATGGACGTCTGCTTGCTTCTGCCTATACAATACCAGCTGTGTCTGGAGACATTCCAGTTTGTTCTATGGCCACATAAAGCATGGTGCTGTACCTAGGGCAGCGTGAAGACAGCACATGTCCAGCTTTTCAACTGCATCCAATCAAACATGAGAATCACATGCCCCTCTAAAATATCTCACATTTTACATCGGTTTGTATAACCTATATTCAATATATTAATCTGTTATTATTGATCACAAATAAAGCAAAACAAAAGTACTCATCTGTTTTTCAATTATGTTATTTGTATCAGTTGATTTAGGCACAATATACATTTTGCCTGTCCAATATAGAATCTACTTTAAGTAATGATTTATTTTACTGTCCATAAGTAAAATAAGCCTAAATGTTCCTTAAGCATCAAGTATCCTAGTCTTCATTATCAAGTATTTTGAATTTAAATTACATACATACATGTCTTCTGAGTCAATTGAAAAAACACATTTGAATAACTTCAAGCCTTGTTAGATGATCATACAGAGACCTCTAGTGGTTTATATTTGAAACAGCACCAGCTCCTTTTGTGTAGGTTTTTAAACTGCTTTCCACAATGGTATAGAAAATAATTTCATTGTGTTTACACTAGGGCTGGGTACCAATACTTGAACAATAATTGACCTTTTGTACCTACTGCTGTATTAGTCATTTTAAAGAATAGTTGGCTTTATCATCTGTGTGTCTTTCTATGATGAAATACTCTCCACCAGGCATTTCCTTTTTTTTTCTTCACAATTTCTGTTATTGTTTTTGTCTCCTGGTTCACACAAGAATATTGAAGTGGTTCTCTGTATTTATTTATTCATTTATTTATTAATTAATACATTTATTTATTTATTTTTAACATAACAGTCTCATCATAGTGTTACTAATATTCAGAGTGCGTATTCAGAGGGGTAAAAGTGTACAGTGTAAATGCTAATGACCTGCCTATTATGAAGTTTGTAATGCCTCTCTATCATTTAATTTTAATGTCAAATATCAGATGTGAGCTCACCGGCAGCAGAAACGTCATCCTCCTCACGCCCAGAGACTGGCTGCGGTCGCACTGAGTCCATTATTACAGGCTGACAGCACAATAGGAGATAAGAGCTGTTTGAATGGCTGGACTTGAACCTTGCTCTTTCAGAGTTTCACACAGGTGCAGTGCTCAGCTCACCTGCCAATTCAGGAAATGAAGGTCCCAGCCACACTACCGACCCCGTAAGTTCAACTAATCAATAATAATACGCTATTTAAAAGTTAGTCAGTGTTGAAATTGATGTTTTCATACTAATCAGAATGGGAAAATGACCGGCAATAAAACCGAAATACCATTAAATTGAAAGCTTTAAAAACTTTAATAAATTGGTTTGGCTCTTTACATATACTTTTTAAGTAATATTGTATAAATTACATATTGAATGTAATATTTAGATTTAAAGGGCTCATATTACATTTTACCTTTTTTTACTTTTAACTTTTTTATACTTAAACATGTGTGATTGAAACAAAACGCAACTTTGGGTGTGCTTTTAAACAGCATTACAGGAAGATTTAAAGCTCACAAGAATGCATTTTGTGTAATTTATGACCTTTAATATGAAACTTTTTGTTCTTATAGAATATGTACACAAATATGATTGTTTTCTGGAAAACCTGGCCGTATCTACTTAGTCCCTGTTTACTGCTGTGTACAACTGGAGGTAAGATGTTATTCACTACGCTTATGCTTAAAAAACATATGTGAGTATCTGAAATCCTCACAATCTTGAAATCGTGGCCAGCATTTATGGAAAAGTAAAATCAGCCATTGTAGAGTCAACAGTGTCTTCTAACAGCAACATTCATTCACAACAGATTATTCCTAAATGAAATATATCTTGTTAAAACATTTTTACCTCTGTTTCAACTCTTACATTTGGAGAACTAGACATCATGTATTGTTAAGTTTGTTTGAGTTTCAGAGCCTTTGTGCTGTGCTTTTCATGAACAAACATCTTAACTCTGTAGTGCTTTGCATTACTAAGAAACCTCTCTGATCATTGTGACATACTGAAACACGCTCAAACTATACTCAGTCAAAATGTAACTAGAGTAAAATTGTCTACTACTGAGTTAAAACAATACAAAAATTATCAGACTTTGGGATGGTGTTAGTATATAATGAGTACACATAAAAGCTCTTTTGTTTCTGTTTTTGCAACCCGAAACAAAATGCAAACTTAAACAAATGCTCATGTAAAATGTATCTGCGAATAAATCAAAATTATAGTTGTTATCAGTGAAATATTTATTTATTATTTACGCACTTCAGCTACTTCAACAATGTCAAAATGATAAGGAGGGCATGTTTTTAAAATATTTAAAGCTTTCCGGGGCACGTCACCTGCATGATTCTATGAAAAAAAGCTTAAAACCACAGTTCTCCATGAAGATAGATACTCTGTAGAATATTATTGCCACATGGAGACAAGCAGCTCTTCTCTAGGCCAAATAAAGAGTCAAGTTTGTGGAAATGCAAGCCCGCCCACAGTAGTGAAGCATGTCTTTCAGTGCAAGCGACTCTGAGAGTCTGTAAAAGTGCTATATAAGACTAATGCATTATAATTGTTATCAGAATGGATTCATTTTGTATTTATCCTCATGTGTTTTGTGCTCTAGCTGCCCAGAATCAGTTCCAGCTGGAGCCTGCAAATGTGACCAGGCTCCAAGGCTCTGAGGCCCAGTTCAACGCCACAGTGCAGGGGTCATGGCCCTTCATGACCTGGGAGTTGGGGAAGTATCTGGTGCTCACGATGATGTCTACAGGCAACGCTACGACCTCATCTCCTCGCTACTCTGCTCGGCTCTGTGGAAGTGGGAGCAGTTGTGTGCAGTTCACCATACAGAACCTCACACGGCAGGACTCAGGGACAGTCAAGTGCACTGTACAGGGAGATTATGGATACAAGACGTCGGAGCTGATCGTCCAAGGTAAAGCTCCAACTGTGTTCAGATGGGCCTCAGGTGGGCTCTGTAACTTTTCTGATGGACGCTCTCTATGGAGATGTTATGCAGGGATGGGACAAGATCTCGTAGTGCAAAATCTCACAAAATTGCGCACACAAGAGAAAAATTATGTCATGATTATTATTATTATTTTTATTTTTTCCATTTTTTTCCATTTATATTGGACAAAAAATAGTTAAGTGCTATGAGATAGTTATGACACAGTTAGGGTTAGTTAAGAAGCTCTAGTTCAAAAACATAGTGCTATAGTGACAACAGAAATATTAAATAAAAAAAAAAAACTGTTCTTAGGCCAAAATAATGAACTACTGCACAATGTCTTTATTACAAATCATGTCAAAATCTTGCCTTGTATCTTGTCTCATCTTGTGGAAATTGTACCTTGTCCCAACTCTAATGTTATTGCTTAGAATCAGATCACATAAAGTTTTATTTCCATTATCAGTGAAACTATAACTTCCTTCAGCGATATGGTGCAACTTAAAATGATGAAGAATAATAATAAAATAAAATAAACAATTTGAAAACAAGGACACCCATAAAAACATAAGGACATGCATGAAAAGCCAGAAATGTTCCACATTATGGTATTGCGTTGATCAATCATCAGTTTAATTACAGGAGTTTTAATTGCTCCAAAACGTGTATTTCTGAGGTGAGCAGCTTTGCCCCTCCACAGATTTGACCTGTAACTAGGGCGGGGCATCATTATATCAAGAAGTTGCCTATACGATACATATGTACATATGATACACAGGCCATGATACGATACATATCTTGATACAGTACACTTCGGATTCAGTATGATATATTTCATATTGATTCGATACAGTGCAATACAAAATAAAAGCTAAATAATGACTGTGATACTAAAAGTGTTTGTTAAACCACTTCTTGTGCAAGGTGGATATAAAACACTGATTTTAATCATCAAAACAGTGAATATGTGAAATATGTCACGTAAACGAGTTTCCTTCCTCTAAACAAGAAACAAAACTGTAGCGCTGTAACAAAATAATTTAGTAAGATATGCCAAAAAATACTCTTGGTAATATATATCAGCAGCCCTCGATATCGATACTGTATCATCACATTAAACAATACAATATATCAATACTTTAATATTTTTGCACACTCCTACATGTCAGCCTGGTAGCACATAAATGTATTGTAATAGTTTAATTGGTTATTTTCCATTTAATTTATTCTCAATAATGTTTATGTTGACTTTTCTCCTATTAAATACAGTGTGTACATGGCCATAGGTCATATTCAAACTCATTCTGTCAAAGCGGTGCACTATATGGCCATCACGAATATATTTATGTGGGACAGTAACTACAATAGAGGACCAGTGTGTTTGTAGCATTTTTCAATTTGACCCTTGAGCCCTGTGATACTGTGTTACAATAGAAGATTAGCAGAATACCCACAATCTTTTTGACTCCAATATGCCTGAACTATCGCTCTCCATGTACGTGACACCATTAAGCCAAGTTACAGGTCAGATCTGCGGAGAGGCGTGTCAGCTCACAATGAGAACGCATGTTTTTCAGTCTTTAAGCAACTGAATGTTTAGTGGTATACGACGGAATGTTTTAATCACAGCAATAACATCTCCATGCAGCCAAGCAGACAGGGAACCCTCCATCAGAGAAGCTACAGAGTGCACCTTTAAGTTACATTCAAGATATTTGGCTTAAATAAAAAAATAAAAATACAAGTTGCTGCCTATTAGATATTTGTTTGTGAACAAAGTACAAAATCTTTACATGCAGTTTTTATATCTAAGTACTAGAAAAGAGCATTATGTCATAAATTTCACATTCTTGGTCATATTTGAATTCTTATATCTTTGCCTTTAACAATAGCCTGTAGCCACATCAATGAAATATTCAGAGTGGTCTTGTATTGATTGTGCTCGGGCTTCTGCTGATTAGGACCTCCATGATCACACTCTCATTCTTTCTCATGAAGCAAAACCTGCAAACTCCACTCATAAATCCATTTAATAGAGCTGCCAGGGGAGGCCATTGATTGCTTATGCACAAGGACATGCTAATGAGCCCCTCCAATAACAAACAAAGGAGAACAAATATTAAAGTGACATGATATTGATCTAACATACAGTACACATCAAAGACATTCAAAGTTACCATGTTTAAAGGAGTTAAAGTGATTATATGAAATGTTTAGCGAGCACTACTCACACCAATAAGGTCCCAACAATTCAATTTAAAATAAAGACAAAGAGTAAAATATATGTTCTCCAACTTTTCACATCAAGTCCCACCTGCACTGCAAAAAAGCTTGGCCAGAATTTAAGATATAACTACTTAAATCTATCAGAAAATTACTTAAAAGTAGTTAAATTATATGTTTATGCAGCAAGATAATTTCACTTGACAAGATATCTTAAAATAAACTACCTCTAGACTAGAATTAAGCAGTATCAGCATTAGTAAGTAGATAATAAATCTGAAAACAAGAGGAATAACCTGATATACGTTTTAAAATCTTAGCCAGATCAGAGACATTTGCAGTGTGTATCTTCTAATGTAGGACTAAAACAGGACTATAGGTTTAAACTTGGTCAAAAATAGCAGAGCACATTTACTGTACAAGTCATAACCAAAGACTAGCCCAAAGGAGGACAAAATATGGATTAAATTAAAACTAGATTCAGCCAATAATTGGATGGCAGAGAAATACAGCTGAAGGAATACACCAGTACTACAGTTTGAGAAATAGTGGCTTGAACCAAATTAAAGTAATTTTAAAATAATGAAAAAGTTAAAGGTGCATCGTGTAATTTTTCTGGTGGAGGGTCCATCAGATACTTATCTACATGGAAATGTTATTGCTTTGTCTGGAATGTTTGACAGTGTGAATCAAACCTTTCTACTGTATCTTTGTGAAGACCAAACCAGACCAAGTAACAGGTCCAATCTGTGAGGCGACCCCGCTCACAGTTAGAATGCCTGTTTTTCTTGGTATTTTTGAGCAGTAAAACCACCTGTAATTAAATAAATGTAAGGTAAAGCTGTCTGTACACATAGAAACAAGTAAAATAAAGTTAGTGCACCTTTAAATTGAGTCCAGTAAAACCATTTCTGAATTGTGGACAACTGAGCATTTTACTATGTGATTTAAGTTGTAGTTTTTATAAGTGCACATTTAAAAAGTCAATCCTGTGTCCTCAGAGAGCGGCAGTGTCAGTATCCGTGGAGGCTCCCAGACGGTGAAACAGGATGAGCAGGCGGAGTTCCAGTGTGAGACCTCCGGATGGTTTCCCGCGGCGACCATCAGCTGGACTCTTAACGGTATCGCGGTGAACAGCAGCCTGGTCAACACCACTGACGTCCCTGATGGAGACAGCTTCAACACCACCAGCGTGCTCAAGTTTCAAGCCATCCGCAACACGACCGTGACCTGTCTGGCTTCTGTTCCCACTCTTCAAAACCCAATTTCAAGTTCGGTACAGCTGGTGGTTGGTAAGACATTTCTACAATCATAAATATTTTCTTTGTTTGTTTGTTGTTAGTTGTTATGTAGTCTAATTTAGTTTAATTCTTATTTTTTCCTCACAGTGCCAAAGCCAACTGACTGGACAGTGCTCATTGCCGTCGTGGTTTCCTTTTCAAGTTTTGCACTGCTGGTTCTGTTGATTATTCTGATCATTTTCTGCTACAGAAGGAGGAAAGAGAAACGTAATTATAAAGTTTTATATATTAAAACTGAATGATTGATATAACGATTGGACAATACAGTATACCGGCCATATATTTGAAGTTTTTAGTGTATTGGCTATGAGCCTCATCTCCAACATAGTCCAAAATGTTAAAGTACCTATGACTGGTGGACTACTCATTTTACTAAAACACAGATAAGGTCATTATATTTAAGATTTTCGCAGAAATATTCAAAATTGTTTTACCAATTTGGACATTTTTTTTAGATTTAAAATGTTACTTTCTGGTTGGAAATAACACTAGTGAATTCCATAACTTTTAATACTAGCAGCAATGGGCTAGGTTCATTAACAGTGTTACCAAGAGATGTATTTGTAACACTTCTAGTAAAATGTATGATATAATCCAATGATTTTTGTACATTCTTTTATTTTCAGAACCAACGTATCAAGCTGAAATGATGTAAGCGCTAGCATTATTGTTATGATTTTCTTGAATTTGTTTGAAAGTTTATGTCAACAACAGTGTGTTTTTTGTATTTGCAGGAGACAGAGGACCCAGAGCCAGTTAAGCAACAGGCCGACCTCACAAGGACAAGGTCAAGTCAACCCAGTTTTCTCTATTGACGGGCAAACAAGTAATGACTACCACTGTGACTATGAAACATTATATTTCAGGTTTGTCACATTTTAGTTGATTTTCACAACACTTCTTTGTGCTCAGGTTTACCTCCGAGCAGTCGTGACAGTGGGATCTTCCAGAATAATGCATACCCTTTTTATGAGGTAGGCTTGTTTTGTTTGTTAACTTCACAGTACAGCTTAAGAGATGTCATAACCATATTATTTATCCAGTGTTTAACAAGTCAACTCTCTGTGCTAGTGTTTGGGTGTGAGAATAAATCTAACTTTCAGTTGTGCAATTCTTCACCACATATAGTTTTGAGTGTACGAAGTGTGCTATTGTAAAAGTGAAGTGAGAATGACTATGGAATAAATTAAAAAAAATGCTGTAGAACACAAATAATATGAGCACACAACATTTTCTTTTAGGTATAAGATGCTGACAAATTCTCACTATTAATTAGACTTTAAAGGTCCTGTATTACACAAAATTGACTCTTGTGAGCTTTAAAGTACGTTATAACATTGTTCTCTCCTACATCTCCAAAGCTCAAAATGTTCAGTTTCACCTTGTGATGTCATGAAGCTGTAGTTCTCAAGTTAACAGCAACTTTTTACCTTTTATTCAGTAGAGATGGGCAATTCCAGAGCTGAAATGATCAAAGTCATTATAATGAAGGTGTATGCAGTTTAAAAACACAAAGGAGTACTTCCTGTATTGCCACATGACATCACAAGGTGGAACAGAATGTTGTCTGTTTGAGAGAAGAACTCAGCCTTAATATGCAGGGTTTGTATGCTAAATATGTGTGAATGAAACAAAACACAACCCCAGGTATGTTTGTGATGAGGAAACATAACACAGATCATAAAATAGCGTAATATAGCCTTTAATAAACTATGGGTTCATTAAGAATTAGGTCTTTGTTCATTTTTAAGACTAAAGCATTAAAGCTGTTAAAAATATAGTTTTTAGTCAGTGTTACTAAAATGTGCAGACGCTACACAGAGGGATTTAGTTATTTTTTACTTTATTTCCTTTACAGCCATCTCCGTCAGAAAGCAACCTCGCAGGAAATGGCTACAATGCTGCCTTCAACAACCTTGAACTGGGCTTCCAGAAAAAGCACAGACACGTGACTATTGTATAAAGGAGCTGTGGATACTGGTGGACCTTTTGATTGTATGTCGCTGCAGCGGTTATGGATTCAGCCGCTAGGGGGCAGTGTCTCCGTGAACTTGAACAGTGGCACTGATTTTTTTTTTTTTATAGAGAAACTGTTGACATTAAATTGTTGCTTTAACATTGTACAATAAACCAAGAGTCCAATATATTTTGTATGACAGTTTGTTTTACTAATGTACAATAAATATTTGTGTACAGCATATGTATTATTAATGTAAAGGATTATGTGTTTAATTTAATAAGGTTTGTTTCTTTTTCATATGCAATATATATCTGTATTGTGTATTTTTTAACTATGGACCATATGTGCCTTCTGTGTCCAGAATAAAGATGAATAATAACAATAATATTCCATCTTGTTAATGTTACAAAAAGGCAGCACAGATTAGGGGTGCACAATTCATAGCACTCGAATCAAGATCACAATTTGAGTTGGTGAAATTAATTAATAGCATTAGAAAATAGAATGTCCCCTGCAAAAAACAATATAATCTTGTCTTTTAATATAAAAATCTTCTATTATATAAATAGTCTGAAATGCATGGGATTGTTATATTTGTTTATCAGTTTGTCAGAACCAGTTTGCAATTTTCTGATCCATTTTTTATGTTGTGGAACAGGGTGGAACAGAGCATTTGAGAGGTATGCAGACTAATAATAAAGGATTTCTCAAACGTGTGAATGAAAGAAACACAACTCCAGGTATATTTTGAGGAGGTAACAACATTCTAACACGGTTTAAAGCTCACAAGAGTAAAGTTTGTGTAATGTAGGACCTTTAATGTTTACAGTGTGCACTCTGAACAGAATCCCTCCAATCACATCTTTAAGACTTTCCAACATTTTTTCCAACATGTGACACTGTTATGGGCCCAGGCAGATTCTTTGTTGGAGGCAGAACAGAACTGAGAGAGGTTAAGTCCCGGTCTCTTGTCTCTTGTCAGTTTCTGTCTGTGTCATGATGAATATGCATAAACTCTACAGAGAGAACAGCCCCACACCAGTCAGGACCACTCTGAGCTTGCTGTGCTGAAGTAGCACTCAGCCCAATGTGGAAAGCACCAAATACGACACGAGAAAGGATCAGCAAATGTCCCTGGGTATGGCATAGATATGCAACAGTGTGGCTCTTTTTGTCATTCGGGAGGTTTAATTCAGAGTTTTGCTTCTGAGCTTTAATCCATGTTAGAGTGCTGTTAGCACCTCAAAAACATACCTGGAGTTGTGTTTTGTTTCATTCACACATGTTTGAGTAACTTTGGATTTTAATCTGTCTACAAAGATCTAAATACTGTCTTCCACCTTGTGATGTCATGAAGTGGTCATTTTCATGTTAACAGGGACCAGGAGTGTTTTTAGTTTGAGAAAAGTAATAAATATGCAGAGTTTGTGTGTTTAACATGTGTGAATGAAACAAATACAACTCCAGGTATGTTTGTGATAAAGAAACAACATTATATCTAAAAATAGTCTAATAATAGACCACTGTAGGCCTATAGCATTCAAGTTGTTTATCTCTATGGAAACAAGCAGGTGGAAGGTCAAATATAATTAATGTTGTAAAATTACATAGTAAAAAGAATTATACAAATGTATATTCGTAATCATGTCATCTATTTCTAGCTCAAACATTTTTTTGGTTCCAGTCCATGAACTCTCCAATTTCTTACAAAATGATTAATTTAATGTTTCAGGCGTGAGTTTGTTGACGCTTCTTTAGCCAAGCTGGAATAGCTGCTCATCTCTAAACTCAATAATTTATAAAGAAACCAACAACCAAGGTGCACAAGACATGGAGCTGAAAAATAAAATATGTTTTTCTAACATGCTCCACAAATACAACCCACTCCACTGACATATTTTATACACATACAACTGAAGTGCTGCACAAAGATTCATGAAAAGATTCTCATCTCCACTGGTCGTTATTAAGAAATTTAAAACTAGTAAAACCAAATAAGAATTGAACACTGCAATAAAACATAACAATGATAAAAATATGAACAATAAATGTAATTTATTCATTAAGCAGGACTCTATACCATTGCATAATGCACGAGGGCAAAGAAGCTTGGACCAGGTTCTAACTTCAGGAAAATCATCTCTATTTGTAGACCTTTAAAAGAAACAGAGAATGAGTATTTGCAGTTCAATAATACACATATATTCCCTAACCAACACATTCTGCCATTCAGTTACACATCTTCCCTGTCATGCCTGATATTACCTGCATAGATAAAGCAGGATGTAAAATTGACAGTATTACCTACAGCACTGGACCAGTGTGCTGGAGAAGAGTAGCGTGCCTTGAGTTTTTGACAGACTGACGTGCCTTGGAAAAATGAGCAGTTTTAGTAAAGAGACTCAATTTTGGATTGTTCTGATCCAAAAAGAGAAGGCAAAACAATCACAATTACCAACCTTAAATAGCCAGACACAACACATGAACAATATTTTCTATAATATATAGGACATTTTTTCCTAAAAAATGTAATTTGGTATTATTTTAATGGGTGATCTTCTGCAGAAACCAAAAATGTTGAAAACAGTTAAAGGTGCACTGTGTAACTTTTGTGTTGGGGGTTCCTCACCTTCTTGTTTCTATGGATATGTCATTGCTCTACTTTGAATGTTCCACAGTATAACATTCATTTACATTTATTCAATTACAGGTGGTTTTATAGCTCAAAAATACCTTGAAAAACAGGCATTCTGACTGCGAGTAGGGTCACCTCTCCACACCTTATAACATTGGTCTAGTTTGGTTTCCATGAAGCTAGAAAGGTTTAATGCCATACTGTGAAACATTCCAGACAAAGCAATAACATCACCATGAAAAAAAAAGCATTTGACAAACCCTCCACTGGAAACACAGAGGAGAGCTATTAGAATATATATGGTTGCTTATTTAAGTAAACATAATAGAACAATTGTAGACTATAAGATTACCATAAATTAAGGTGGGCGAATGCTTTTGGGACCTATAGTCTTGCTCTGGAGCTCGGCGCAGTTGAAATAAGTTGGTAGTTGAGGATGCAGAGGCTGTAGCCCAGTGTAATTGCAGTCCTTAAGATGTGCTGTAGATCTCGGCTGTAGTGTTTACCCTGAAGCCCTCAGACCCTCAGGTTGACAATGGACTCAGATGACCTTTATCCAGAGTCTGTGTGCGGACTGCCAAAGGACCGGGCTCTACCTGCTGCGCATCAGGATGAGATAGGGTCCTGGTTTGAGAGGAGATCAATGAGGTGATTACCAGACATCCACATCAGTCTCCAAGCAACGTTAATGTGGATTTTAATTGGATAGAACCAGGCTTTTTTTCTAAACAGGAATTGCATTTGAACTGATGAAAGGAGCACTGTGTTACTTTGCAGGTGGAGGGTCCGCTACCTGCTTGTCTCTATGGAGATGTTATTGCTTTACCTGGAATCTTCTACAGTAAACTTGTTTATCATACACTTTTTCAATTGCAGGTGTTTTGATTGCCTTAAAAATGCAAAGTGAGGGTGCTCTACACTAGCCAGGCCAGCGCCACTTAGTGCCTCCGCTCAATTTAATTTCTCACCAGCGACTAGGTCAGGAATGGCAATACACTTAACAGTTTGCCAGAACCCCAGAAGTGCAAGTTCGGGCAAGAGCCAATCAGCAAAGAGCTATACTTTCTGTGTTGCTACGATTCCTGAGATTGAGGATTTAAAGCCGGAACAAAGAGAATGTTTGGTGAATTTTATCAAGGGGAAAGACATTATTGCCCTTCTTCCTACAGGATTTGGGAAAAGCTTAATATACCAGTTAGCCCCGTTAGCGGCGCATTACATACGTCACGACCAAATAGCAGTGATTGGTTAAATAAAAAAAAGTTCATGCCTACCGTCGAGTGAACGAATTCTAACGTTGCGAGGTCAGATGGTTTCCACAAAGTGAAACTGGCTGATGAATCATGCTGGCTCTCCACAGATCTGACCGATAACTTCACTTCCAATGAGATATGTTTCATGCTATACTGTGGCACATTCCTGGCAAATCTCCATGATCACAAGCAAGTGACAGACCCACCACAAGCAAAGTAACAAAGGGATGGACGCAATAGTGATGATTTATTATTTTTTTTCTTCATATCTGCTTGTTTCTAATCTCGCCATAGTAATAGCTTCTTCCCACAAACTGTTATAAGCCTGAACAATGCACTTTGAACTTTGATGTAGCACTTTAATATTTTAGCTCCTTAATCTTTTGCTTGTTTATTTCACAGTGTCACATGTGGGCTGTAATGGTTGACTATTGTATGTTTTTCCAATGCGTTTTTTTAATTGCAAATGACAAATAAATTACACCAACCTGATCTAAATGCCTTCTTTTATGTACACTTACATTGTGCATTCTTATTTATTGTACTATTGTGCTTTTTCACAAATAAAAAAAAATTAAACCTGACAGAGCAGGGGTGGGCAATTATTTTTTCCATGTGGTCATATGAGAAACAGAAAATATTGCAGATTCCAAATGAGCTTAAAAGGGCCAGTCAGAGTCAACCAAAGGACTATATGTGGCCTGGGAGGTGAACAATGCCCAGGTCTGTTATAGAGAAAACACATCCCTGAGCTGTACTGACGGCTCTCACTGTCAGCTCAGTACAGCACAAAAACGCAATGTCTCTCAGCACCTTTAACTCTACACATAAAAAGTACAGTATTTTACTTTTAGACTTTGCTCCTTTCCACCATTGCACCTACTAGTATATTTGTCAGAAAATTCTAAATGATCGTGGCGTTTCTCATTAGTGATCTGTCTGCTGCCGTGTGAGTCCAACTTGAAGAGGGAGCTGCTCTATCACAGCCAGCAGAAGCAATCAAAGAGATACTGGTAAACCTATACACCCAATGACATTACCTTTCTCTTGTATTTCTGCTGGACTAAACATGTTAGAGTCTGCCATTCCCCCACATATTACATTGTACGTACAGTATGTGATATACGGTCTGAACACAAGGAGCTAATCTCATCCTCCAACAAGCTCACAATGTTTGGCTACAATGGACTTGGTGAAATGACCTGAACTAGAAACAAAAAAGTAGTCTAAAGTTCAGTTATAAGGACCAAACAGATCTTATTAAAATGCTTTACAAAAATATATTTAAAAGTAAGGATTCACAAAATATTTTCTTCTTTTGTTCAGAGAAGTTCGGCTTTGTGGAGCAATGGTTAAAATGATCACAAGAACTTAGCCAATTAGTAAGTTTTTTATCAGAAATTTTGAATAAAAGAAATAGGGAACAGGGTTGGGAATCATGCATATCTACTAGGGCACCAACTTACTTTAAAAGTTAGTCTTCAAAGAAGTCTTAAGGACTAGAATGCATCTAAATACTCATGTTATTTTTGGTGTGGTTATACTTTTTTGCAAATAGATTTTCTAATGATGAGCTACTTAATCATGGGAGTCTGCTGTCTGCTTCTTTCTACACACACACACACACACACACACGCACGCACGCACACACACACACACACACAAAACCAATTACATCTGCTCTGGTCAGAATCATAGACTGTATATATAAATGAACATAGCTAACCTGTTATCCTCCATGTTTCAAATAGGAAGTGAGCATGATGCCGCTTCCAACTCCACTTTGGCTCCAATTGGCTTTAAATAAAAACTGTCACCCATCTCTCTGTAACTGCTGCAGTGAGCCTCCTCATTTTGATCTTAAAATGTTTGTATTAACCTACTCTACATGATCCTGGTGTTTTTATTTAGCTATATACATTTCTATTTCTAATATGGAATTTCACCCCTATAACTGCAAACTTCATTTGACTGGAGCTGATGTCAGACTCCCTTAGTCCACTTCTTCATAAAGTCTATGGTCAGAACTCAAATAATATGCAGATGGTGTTTTAAAACAAATTCAGGAGTACCCTATACAGGCTTCATATGAGATCTGTACTTGTACCTATAATACATTTTAAAGAGACAGTTTGGACTTTTGGACATAGGACCTTATTTCCCAGTGAGCCAGAGTGTTGGAGATGTGCGGAGACACATTTTTAAATATTCCATCCAGTCCTTGTATTTGCAGAGGTCGCTGATGCTAGGCTAGTGCATGTTAATGACCATAGTTATTCTGCCGCTAAAAACAGTCTTACCCACTCCACAAAACACCCGAAGCAAAACTATTATTACAGCAGACTATCGATGTGAATGTCTGTGTCGAAAGAATAATTTCAGAAGTAAAACCAACATTGCATTTGCAGGATTTATGTCTTAGCAGCAGCAGCGAGTTGTACTTCCTGATAGAAAGCTTGGCATCGGTGGACTGATTTATGAGAAAATAGTCCCTCAACATGCGACATTTCATGTGATGCAAGGTTATTTTAATTTCAAACATTATTCTATCAACACAGACATTCACATCGACAGTCTGGAGTAATAATAGATTTGCTTTGGGTGCTTTGTGGAGTGGGTAAGACTGTTTTTAGTGGCAGGATAACTATGGCCATTGACATGTGCTAGCCTAGCACCAGAGACCTCTACAAATACAAGGACTGGATGGAATATTTAAAAAGTGTCTCTACACATCCCCAACACTCCAGCTAACTAGGAAATGAGGTCCTATGTCCAAAATTCTGAACTGTCCAGTTAACCATGTAACTTTACTTGAGTACAAAGTAAAGTACAGTACTAGGATTAGTCATATAACTCCCAAGACACCCACTTACTTCAACCATAAGGCCAGTCTTAATGAAAATCCCCCATAAAAAGCACTGAGTAGAGCTGAGCTAAATGACTATAGATACACCTTACACTGTGGAGTACTGCTGGCATTGGGGGTCCTTTATAAGCACTTTTCCCACTGCATAAGGAACGGCTGGCAAATAAATTTCCCAAACAGACTCCATCATCAAATTGGCTGGAATAACACACGCTCTTGTTGGCACGGATCACACATTGGCATCGCTGCATGCTGACCAGACGCTGTGCTCCAAAACTAATACTGCAATGAAAACACACTATTTCCTCAATGGGCTCTTTAATCTAATGGGAAAATGAGGTTGTTAATAAGGCTGATAATGGTCAGACCAGAATGTGTCCAGATATCCTTGGGTGGAGGGTTACAGAGGGGGTATGTGGGAGTAGTACTTGTAGCAGTACTTTACAGTAGTACTATTAATTGAAACTTCAATGTACTTGAACATAAAACTCAAGGTGTTTGTGAGATGTTTACCAGGGTGACCAGATGTCCCTGTTTACCCGGGACAGTCCCAGTTTTGAGCCCTGTGTCCCCTGTCTCATCAGATTTATACAAAACCAGTGATTTGTCACAGGTTTATGCAAGAAATGTCCCTATTTTTGACTAATCTGATCTAAACCAGGACTAAATCAAGACTACATCAGGTCTAAACCAGGACTATCACAATTTTTGACTGATCTGATCCCTTCCAACAGTAAAGAGGAGCATACATTGTCATTTGTTTAGCCAAAATACAGAAATACGTGTTTGAAAATGACCATAAAGCAACAACAACAACAAAAATGCAGCAACAGAAGTCCCTCAGGTTATGACTGACACGAGCATGCACAATGTTACACTCTCTATTCAGAATTTTATTTATACCAACCATCCCAAACCGGGTGCGTCCCAGTTTTGAATTTTGAAAATCTGGTCACCCTAAAGTGAACCCATAGCTTTATCTTTATTGCTTTCATTACAAGTCCGGGTATATAAAAGCAGTCGGCCTAAAACAAAAAACATAAAAACTTAAAATTATTATGGTTTTAATATAAGAACAATAAAAAACAAAACATTTGGGCAATATTGGTGATCTAATTCATTGCTAATGGTTACAGCTGATGCCAAAAAACTTTCCCTGGGAGTGTGAAGCTAACCGAGGCACTGCTCTGTCTGAAATAATTGAAATTATAACAATGAGCTGATTTTTGCTGTTTAGCAAATCTCTCTCACACAAAATAATCTCACCTTTTTGTTGAAAATCAGTCATGAATGTCTGTTTTAATCACAGGCTTTAAATCTAAATTCCTTGAGTTTTCAGACTGTCAAAGAGTTTTGACAGTGTTTACTAATGTGTGCATTGTGTCACCATGGTAACACCTACACATTCCACCATGAGATATACATGTATAGAACACCCAGCGCCACGTCACTGCAAAATATCTATAGACTTAGGCCTATTTAAAGTTGGACTATGTAATCTTTCTGGTGGAGAGTCCGCTACCTGCTTGTCTCACTGGAGATGTTACTGTTCTGCCTGGAATGTTCCACAGTATTGCATTTAACTGTGAAGACAAACAGGCTAATATTCTGGTCAGATTTGTGGAGACGGAGCGGCAAACCCACTCAGAGCATGTTTTTCATGGTTGCACAAAGCCCCAAAAATGCCATAATCATGAAACAGCAGGCCTTTTTGTATTACCTAATTTTCTGTGTGCTTGTTGGGGGTAATACATTTGCTTCATTGCCAAATTATATAAAAAAGCAAAAAGCTGACCCAATGAATAAGTTCTGAGGTTTAATTATTCATGAAAACACATTTTACTAATATGTTCCCTCCAGTGCAGTGAATCCACCTTAAATGCAACCATGGAAACTGAATGAGATATATTTACACATATTGATTGACTACAAGGTCTGCAGTGGTCGCGAATATCAAAAATAACTCTGGAAATGAGCGCGAAAATGAGCACTACATATTTTTTCATCTGTCATTTTTCTGCTAGTGAAATATACCAGGGTTAACATGACTTGTATTAGCAATTCCGATGTGACTGATTTAAACCTATATGTCTCAAACTGCACCAAGCTCTTATCAAAAGTGTCTCATTTTCAAAAGACTAAAATAGCAGATGGTGGAAGAAGTACTCAGTTTTGTAACTTAAAAGTATCACATGAGAAAAGTAAATGGTCACATTTTTCTATAGTGCTTTTCCACCTTCAAGGCACTCAAAGCGCTTTACAACAAGGAACCACTCACCCATTTACACACACACACACACACACACACACATTCACACACCAGTGTACACAGACACTGTAGTGGGTTAAGTGTCTTGCCTAAGGACACAACAACAGCATTCATCTGTGGGAGCTGGAATCACACCAGCCAACCTGTGGGTCAGTGGATCTGACTGCTCAACCTGTGATGTTTATGTCGAGAGCTGGAATCGAACCGCCAACCTTCACCTTAAGTACTCATAAAATACCCATTTAAAGGTGTATTTAAAGAGTAAAATGTAAAAGTATTTCATTCTGATTTTGAGATCTAAAAAAACTTAATAGATAAAAGATTTGTGCTGAATTTTGATTCTTGGAACAATTTTTTGGCATATTTTAGTTTGCTTAGATTATGAATGTGTTAAAAATAACCTCCCGGTCTTTTCAGCAGGTCTTAAACTAAAATAAAAAATACTTCAGTCCAGTTAAAAAATGTAGTGGAATAGAAAGCTCAGACAGCTGCTCTCAAATGTAGTGAAGTAAAAGTAAAAAGTATCCACATGTACTTAAGTTAAGTACAGATTTTTTTTTACTTAAAAGTGCATTGTGTAACCTTTCTGTTACATAGTATTGCATAGTGGATTTTCAAGTACAGTACTTTTACTTCATTACACTCACCCACTGGATAGAGCCTATTAATTCCTCAGTAACATTAAAAGGAAAGATATCGGACATACAAGCAGGCTGCATCTGGTAATGAGGATACCCGTACTTAACTGTGTCACTATATCGATAGTCGCCAGGGCAACAGGGTTGGAAAAGCTTTAGAAAGTTTAGATCTAATCCCTGCGAATGTCATTATGGTCATCAACTGTTGGCAAAAGCAAAGTTCCACCACCTCATTTGGTGACTCCACAAATGAAAGGCGGCGTTTGATGGTGGGCACTGCGCTCGTGGTGAAAGAGCCACAGAAACATGCGGGTGGTCTCAGTAGTTGTGTGTCTGTGGGGTCTCATTACGCTGGTGCACGGGTCTGCATGGTCCTTCATGTTTACACCATCTACACAGTCAACTACTCACACTATTCATATTATAAAAAAAAGAAAATGTTTAGAGGTGCACTGTGTAACCTGTCTGGTGGAAGGTCTGCCATCTGCTTGTCTCCATGGAGATGTTGTTGCTTTGTATTGAATGTCCTGATGTGGCATTAAACATATCCATTAACAGATATGCATCTACTGAATCTCATGCATCTGTGTTTATACAAAGAGGGCTGGGTGATATGGCAATAAACAATGAATAGATTATCTCATACTTTGGACAATACTGTTTTAGTGATATTATAATTTAGTTTTTTTCCAAATTTGATGCAGTTCTACACTTCCCCCTGCCTTTATCTCCTCGACCTCTGTCACTCTAAGGTGAAACAATTACACTGAGAGGTGAACTCTCAAGAGAATAAAATAAAAACATTTGTAAGGCTGCATGGATAATAATAAAAGCAAAATTGTGATCTGGTTTTAAAGGTGTATTGTGCAACTATTTTTGGAGGAGGGTCCATCAAATTAGATCAAATTACAGGTCAGATTTATGGAGAGGCAACCTCACTCACAGTCTGAATGCCTTGTTTTTGTAGGTATGTTAGAGCTATAAACCCACCTGCAATTGCATACATGTAGGGTAGAGCTGTTTAATGTCATACTGTGGAACATTCCAGGCAGAGCATATCCATACTAACAAATAGGGGATGGACCCCCAACCACAAAGTTACATATCCTCCTGAGACCTGGCCCATTCAGTTGTGTTCTTTATAGTGGACACTGAATTAACCAGCCTGTCTTTTAAGTGTTGTGAGATAGACTCTTTATGGGGGGACTTGGTTCCTCTGATTAATAGGGCTGGGGGGTTACAGGGAGTTAGTTTGTAGCTGCACTACAAAAAAAAAAAAAAAAAAAAGAAATTAAAAGGGAGTCTAAAAACCTTTTGTGGTGACTGTAGAAGCTTGTCAGAGATATTGTTCATTACAAAGTAGTTTTTTTTAGGTTCTTAACTTCATTTAACACTAAAATGTCCCAGGAATTCATGACAGAGGACATATTACAAAATTATAAATAAAAATAAAATGAAAAAAATCTAAATGCTAAGGTGTATATTTACCTCCAAATAGCTAAAAAATCATCAAAATATATATTGCACTACACTTTTTTTCTTTGGGTCCCAGGAGGATATTGTGCACCTTTAAGGAAATTGTGATTTTATTTATTTATTTATTTATTTATTTATTTATTTAGGAAGATTGCACATCCTATAATTAATGAACTAGATCTGAACCCAGAGAGACCAAGCTCAGTTTTGGGCAGCACCAGACGGGAGTTAGATCCTCTAATATACAAGATGCTTGAATTACGGTTTTCACCTTTTTCTTTAGTGCTGACAGGTCGTGAATTAATCAAAAACACTGCCAGACCAAATGAGCACCTGGACCAAAAACTGTTTCAAAATGTGATTTAGTTTGCCATGCCCAAATAATAACGGAGGTTCCATCTGTGTCTGCCCCAGAGCAGCCAGCTACCGAAGCTCATACCGACAGAGAATATGAGTAGGAGAAAATCAACAACGAAAAGCTCTAAAACTATAAATTATAATACACGCATGTTTTCCTTCTCACACAATGTCTGGTGTACTGAGAGAGCCTATTTATAGCAGTCTTCTTTTGTTCCTTAAAATAGTAAAAATAAATAAATAAACCCAAGAAGGAGCTTGTTTTATGTGACAAACACAAGTCTCTGTCACGTCTGTAATCAAATCAGGAATGTTCTATTTTCTGGATGTCAATGTAAAAAAGAGTGGTGAAAGATTGTACAGTACAAATCTAAAGAAAACTTACAGTTACTTCAATGTTATATCCAAATAAAAATGATTTTTATACAGACCAGTTTTATAGTTGCATGAGCTGACTTCTAATTAGCCACTTGGTTTTGGCATGAATCATGATCGATGCCTCGTTTGTTTCCATTGTGAGGATCTGAAATTACTGGGGCTTGATCAGTTGTTACTTATTACAATGGTCTGAGAATTAATCCATGAGGAGAATTAGTGTCTAGTCCGGCCCATCCAAATAAATGATGGGGGAGAGAGTGGGGGAAGGGGGGGGGTCCTGGGGGACAGTGAGCAGCTCCTCTCCTGCTCTGGGCCCTTCTGATTAAAATGTGAGTGATACGCCAATGTGCCAAAGTGAAGCAGATTAATGACTCACACATGCACACACACATGCGCATTCACACACACATGCACGTGCACATACACACACACACACACACACAGGCTGCCACTGGCCAATAAATCAATAAGGCCATTCCTAATGAACTGTGGTGATATGGTGGGTACATTCAGACCACTGTGCTGTGTAGGAGGGAGGGAGCTTTGCAACAATTTCTGTCATATCATGTGTACTTTGAAAAATGTCATTACAAGTGTAAAATGTCAAACAAGGCAACTCTAAACTCCAAACTCATCTATCACTCCATTAGTTATTGGATTTAGGTCATAATAGTGGCTACAGTTTTGAATGAATTTATAACACACTTGTTTTCTATCAGACTTTTTTAAACACTCAAAAAAGTGGCTTTCATTCCATCACCATAGGATGTTGACTTTACTTTTGAAGTCTCAGCTACCCATCTGAGATTATGGGAAGCGTGAGGTGCTCCACCATCAGCATAAATCATCAGAAGTGGGACCAAGTCTTTGTTTTGCAAGTCTCAAGTAAGTTTCAAGTCTTTCACCTGAAGTTCAAGTCAAGTCCCAAGTCAAACAGAGGGAAGTCCAAGTCGAGTTTCAAGTCACCGGCCCATGAGTCCAACTCAATTCCAAGTCGTTTGCTTTGAGCTTCAAGTCATTTCAAGTCTTTAAACCGAGGTACCAAATATAGCTTAGATTTTTTGCCATTTATATGACTTTTAAGATAATATTTTACTTTAAAAAAATCACAGTGTATTTATATATGAGTATTTATAGAGTATATAAGAGTTGTAGAAATTCATTTAGTTAATTTTTCTTTTTTAAATGTCTTGATGAGATCTTAGTGTAAATCATCACAGTCAGAATAGAAAGAATTCAGATTTAAAAGTGCTTCTCAAGTCTTCTCAAGTCACAGGCCTCAAGTCCGAGTCAAGTCCCAAGTCTTAGTCCATTTTATCAAGTCAAGTCTCAAAACCTAAAAATAGTCACTCAAGTCTGACTCGAGTCCAAGTCAAGACTTGCAAGTCCCCACCTCTGTAGTCATACACATAAAGTGTGGAGAAGTGTTTTGCGCTAGAATACAACGCAACTGGGATCAAACCAGCATATCAAACTTCCTTTGTCTGTATAAAAAAAGGCTCAGACTTTTAATGTAACTCTAGTACAATTTGCAAATAATCTGAACATCACCACATTGCCTCTTTCTTTCTCTTTTGTCCTCAATTGTTCTTAATTTGATTTTACACTAGATTTTCGTTTGCTTTCCACCACACATCACACAATGATGCTATTACGCACAGATCTCGTGCTGATTGACCACACGTCCCCCTCTTTTTCTCTCTGTGTGGTCATAAAATGTTACATAATCATACATTATCAGGATCTGGCAGCAGAAACCGATAGATGCGCACCGCGGTGATGGTCGGAGATAGCCTACAGCCTGGTATGCCCCGGTGCGCTCAGTAGTGGATCCGAGCAGACACGAGTCCCATTGGCTCGATGTGGACGTGCGGAGGAGAGCGGGAGAGCGGAGGAGCTATAAAAGCCGTGAGAGCGCGAGCGAGAGATCCAACCACCAATCTGGAGCTTATCCTCAGCCGCAGCAGAAGCACAGAGAACCGCGCGTAAAGATGAGCGAGGTATGTCCAGTGTTACCGTTCTCACTTTGAATGCACATTTTAAAGGACATTTTCGCTAAACAGTCCCTGAACTGTTGTTGAATTTATGTAAAGTTCCTAACTCAAGCTCAGTCATAAAGGAGCAGCGGCATTTAGCGACGCGCGTTGAAAGTTTTTTTTTTTTTTTTTTTTAAGTTTCAGTTTTGCACTTTTGTTATCGCATTACTGTCTTGTAATTTGATTAAATGACGTTGGTTCCATAATTAGTCGCTTTGTGCACATGTAATTTGTGTATTTTGATAAATTCTCAGATCAGAGGTGAACATATTATTAGACTATTTCCGTCCGCATGGCCATAGTCTAGTCTGTATCAAATTAGCTGTTGCACTGTTGCATATTCATGTTTTTTAGCTTCCCATGTGTCTATATGCTGATATTTTGAGGACTTTTGACAATTGGAGAGATATAATATTTTATTTAGTTAATTGCTATGGTAACAGTCCTAAATTGTCATCATTCTGAAACCTAGATAAAGCTCATCAGTGACCGCTCGCTCCAGTCCTGGAAGTCAATTTTCCATTCATTTTTTCTCATAGACGCGGAGGCTAAACAGCTCTATGTGCTAACTAATATCCATAATGTGAATGACTTAAGTCCAAAGAACACATTAAAAATGCAAGATTTGGCAAAATGTTTTAATAACTTTGGGGTTTATAAAGTTTCAGAAAGAGATTGCCAATACCGCGTAGCTGAATATGCCAGAGGAAGCTTTCAAACTTTTAATATGATATTTTTCTGAATGTCTATGGGAAAAATGAATGAGAAATGACTTTTGGACCCGGGGGATAGTGGTCACTGTAGAGCAGCCTTCATATTTTACTTGAGTGATATTAATGTGAAAGGAAAATTATGCTGATATGACACCTTAGCCTAATACTACTCTACTACTTCTTAAACTACTACTGCGACTACTATTACTACTATACTTACAGTTACTATGAATACCACTACACCGTAAAATATGTGTAGGTTTAACACTAAAAGAATTATTTTTTACACTGCTTCAATGAACATATGGTCACATTCCCTACAAGTTTACTCTTGAGACAGCGTTAATTAAAGTCATATAAATGCTCTTTTTATTTTAGTGTGTGACCTAACTGTGTATTAACAGCACTGGGAAAAAAATGTGAAATTGTGATTTTTCTGTAACAACTCTGATAAGTGTTTATTTAACATTTGAAGAGTTAACATTGTTTATCACTCTTGAGAATTCACTGTCTACTACTACTAGGCTACTACTTTCACCTAATATTACTACTTACAACTTCTACTACTACTACTTTTAGGGATGTAACAATAACAGAAATATCATGATATCATATTGCCAAAAGTCTTACAGTAATATCGTGAGCTTTCACAATATATCAGTTTACAAGTTCCTTTGCTTAAATGCATTGTTTTATAGTATCAACAGCTTATCAACATAGGGAACTACATAACCCATGATTCATTTCACTGCAAACAACATGAAGAAATATGTTTTTTACTTGAATTCTTGGGATTATGATGGAAATAGTCCACACTAAAATCTTGTCAAGGTATTTTAAAAGCAAAAAATTGTCTCTTCAAAATATCAAAATAAATATTGGATTGTGAGATTTGGATATTGTTACATCCCTAACTACTACTACTATTACTACTACTACTACAATTTTGTATTCAGTCATAAACCTTGCATTTCCAAAGCCCATTCGAGTGTGAAGAATAACAGGGTGAATCTAAGGGTGCACTGAGTGACCTTGCCTGTATACGCATGACCCGAGCCTGTTATAAGTCCTTGGAGACAGAGACCTATACGTTGAAGAAGAAGAGGAAAAAGAAGAGGAAGAGTATATAAACCATTGTAAAGATCCACTGAAGACTGATTCACTGGCAGCGGTCACATCCTATATTCACTGAATTATTCAAGGCTCGCTGTGAACAGGGACACGTCAAACAGTGGAGCTCACAGAGAAGGTTCAGTCTACTACGAGGGTTATGTTCTACAGATGGAGCTGTTGTGTTGCTCAGATAAAACATTAAAAGAAAACAGTAAAAACATGTCATACTATAAGGATATGGTCTGCCATCTTGAGACATTGCTTCTGTTACTATTTTTGGGATTTTCTCAGTGCACTGCAAAATAGGGAAGTTGTGAGTGTGTAAAATGTAAAAAAGAAAAGAAGGTTACCAGTCCATTTAATGATAACAGAATAATTATTCATGGATTTCAGTTTCTTTCTACCATTGAAAAGACAATATAATATTGGTAGTAATTTTTCATCATTACGCACCTCATCCAGGAGCAACTTTTGAGAAACACCAAAATATGAACTGATTGTGGCATGAGTTTTTGAACATACTAGTATGGGCGTACTGGGTTTAAAGGTCCTATGTTACACAAGATTGACTTGTGTGAACTTTAAGTCATGTTAGGAACATTGTTATCTCCTCAAAAACATATCCAGAGGTTAGGACTAGGTGTTTTGTTTTATTCACACATGTTTGAGTAACTTATTATTATTAGTCTGTCTACATTTCCAAAGCTCAAAATGCTTTGTTACACCTTGTGAAGTCATGTAGTGGTAGTTTTCAAGTTAACATCTCTTTTTACTTTTTATTCAGTAAAGACTGGTAATTTTAGGGCTGAAATTATCCAAGTGTTTTTTGTTTGAGAGAAAAACTAAGCCTAAATGTGCAGGATTCGTGCTTTAAACATGTGTGAATGAAACAAAATGCAACTCCAGCTATGTTTTTGATGAGGAAACAACTTATAATTATAACATAGATCAAAAAAATAGCACAAAACAGGTCCTTTTACGGCATCTTGGAGACAGGGTATTTCCCTACAAAGGACAAATAATTGGGTTTTCCTGACTTATTGATTGTCTGACTGTTACAATTGAAATCACAGCCTTAATCATCATCCAACCCTAATCCATATAAGATTCAAACCAGACATCTGTCCATTTCACAACTTATTTGGGTGCTAATTAAATGTACTGGCTGTACTTTAATTTTACATCATTCTCTTATGAGTCTATTGTATTCTCATTTCTCTGTTTCTTATTCCAATGAAAAACCCACACCAAGAGAAGACCGGGCTACACTGAATGAATAATTAAGCAACCAATCAATAGCAGTCTCTACCTCCTAACTTCCACCTTTCTTCCTCACCTCCTCTAGGCAACAAAGCGTCTCAGAATAAAGAAATAAATAAAAAGAAACTTACTGCAGACGTGAGTTATGACAGGGCTTTTCAACTGTGCTATTTCTTCCGTAGGACATCAGGCATAATTAGAATCCACTCAGTGTCTGCCTTTATAGTCATTTATGGGCAAAGGGAGCCCCCATAGTGTGAACAGACAGTAAATACATCAATACTGGCACTGTTTTTCACTGTAGCGTCCTTCCCCACTGCCCACAACCTAGTCTGTCCTTACTGAAGCTGGACCACACTCTGCAGCTCTGATAAAATATGAATTGTTTGTATGTTTGAAAAGTAATATTTTTCGAGTTAAAAGCTTGGCTAAAACTTAAAAACTTAAAAGGCTTGTATTGGAGCAAAATTTGTCTTGCCCAAGTACAGAAATATTGAGCAGCTCTTGAGATCAGCACATGTTTGCTGCAAGTTGTCTGCATCTAATGATAAAGCGTTTTAAAGTCCAACAATCAGGAAGTGTCTCAGCATGCTAGTTGTTGTTAGCGTTACCGTGAGGCCCCTCTGGCCTCTGAAAGTTGTGAAAAGCATTTTTAAACTCATCACGGTGAATAATTAAGATGCTTGGAATGCATAAGGTAAGCAAGAAATAACTTTGGACCACTGCAAACACTTTTACGTTTTTAATAAGGATGTTATGATGTCCTTGCCTGATTCATCAGCCGGTTTCACTTTGTAGAAACCCTCTGACCTCGCAGCATTAGGATTAATTTGCTCGACAGTAGGCGGGTACTTTTTTATTTAAGCAATCGCTGCTATTTGGTTGTGATGTACTGTTAACAGGGCTAACTGGTATATTAAGCTTTTCCCAAATCCTGTAGGAAGAAGAGCAATAATGTCTTCCCCTTTGATAAAATTCACCAAACATTCTCTTTGTTCTGGCTTTAAATCCTCAATCTTGGATCACTGACAACACAGAATATATGGCTCTTCGCTGATCAGCTGGTGCCCAAACTCGAACTTCCGGGGGTTTTGCGAATGGTCTAGTGTATTCCGATTCCTGACCTAGTCACTGGAGAGAAATGAAATTGAGTGGAGGCACTAGGTGGCGCCAGCCTGGCTACTGATATTCAAATCTGAGGATATGATATTTTCAGGATATACAACTCATATATCTATTGTGAGAATTTGGAGATGCTGGCTATATAGTTTCATATGTTTTGTAGCTGTTGCTAAAATAAAACAAAGCATTTAAGCAAAGAAACTTATGGTTACATCCCTATTTTTTAACACAGTAAACAGCGTCTTAAGGTGTATAAAAGTGAAGTATTGTGCTGCCTGCTGCTGACTCATCTTATAGCCCCTATAAATACCTGGTGGGAGAGATAGTTTATGTTTAGTCAATAGAGAGCTATCACACAAGCATTAAATGTTACTATAACGCTATGTAACAGCCTCAGAAAGGGTGTCTATAAAAGTTAAAGGATAGTAAACATTCATTAACCATATACGCAGAATTTCCACAGTTATAAAAGTTTGTTAAGAGTCTTAGTTTCAAAAAGGAGTTGATGTTGTGATGTTTTATTTTCTATTCAAATACCTTGTGTCATTTCAAGTGGATTTACCCAAAATGCACAACAAAATTATGCAGATTCAGCCCAGCGGGAACATCATTAACAGACCAGAAAGTTAAAATCAGCACCAAAAATACAGTGACACACCCACTAATCATGAACAAGAAGTGCAAAAAGTCCCAAAGCTGAACTGTACTTGAGAAGTTATGGAACGCATAGAAGAAAATGCATAATTCATCTTAAATTATGTTCTAAGCACTTTCCCATGCAAAATCCACTTACATGCAAACAACAATTTTACTTTCAAATGTGTTTTTCAAGCACCTTTTGAGGCGGTCAGGAGCTTCATAATGCTATTCGTTAAGAGTACATTTCAAAGACTAGTTGCTTTTTATAAGTGCCACAATCAACTCAAACTTCAGTTCACTTTGTCTTTTGTTCTTTTTCTTCATGTACTCAAAGAAACTGGGCTTTTGTTGCTTGGTCTTCAATCACTTCAAACTATTATGTAAGCTGGTGTATTATTAGCCGCAAGATGCAAATTTGTTAACATATCATACTTGTTATTATTGCTAGATTTATGACTATGCTATAGGCTACTTGATGGAATTTACAAGTAGTATAATCCATGAATGTCTGAAAGTGCTATACTTGATATTTACCGTTTTAGAAATGCGAAAAGCACAACTAGAAAACACAACTCATTTAAAACTGGAAAACAGAACTAATTTGAAACAGTTTGCAGTGATCCAAAGTCATTCCATTCGCATTCTCGGCATCCTAATTATTCACAGTGATGAGGTTATAAGCACTTTTCACAACTTTCAGAAGCCAGAGCTGAGTTTTTTAGTCAAGGTCAAGCTTACAACTAGCATTCTAACCACACACTTCCTGATTACTGGACATTAAAATGCTTTATAATCACATGCAGACAGTACAGTGGACATAATTTGACCTCAAGTGCTGCTTATACAATCCATCCGTACTGGAGCGAGACATATTTTGCTCAAATACATGGGGGGAAAAAAAACAGGAACAGACCCTTTAAGCCTCAGGTTGTTCAACTAAACTTTAATTAGATGGTTCTCACTGCAGTGCACTCAGCCAACTGTGCACACTCGCCAAAAAAAAAAAAAAAGAAAAGAAAAAAAAAAAAAATCCCCTCTTCAGATTTTCAGCTGAAGATAATGATTTTGTCGACTTTGTGCCTTTATTAACTGGTTTCACAAAGAGCAGTCACGGCTAAGGATGAGTGGACAGCCTTTACACTTACAAGTAGTGTTGTCATGATATTAAAACTTCAACGAATACTCCATAATCAATTCTTTAGTTAACAGAATGTGATTTTCAACATTAAATATGCACTGAGTAACATTTGTATTGGAGGGTCCGACAGCTGCTTGTCTCCATGAAAATGTTATTGCTTTGTCTAGAATGTTCCACAGTATAGAGTAAACCTATCTGTCACATGGAAGACAAGCAGGTTATAACACTACGCTACATTACTATTCAGATCTGTGGAGAGTCGCTCCTATTCACAGAAGGAATTGTTGTATTTTAGTAATGGAAATACTCATAATGAATAAATGCTAGATGGATATGTTTAATGCCATACCATGGAACATTCCAGGTAAAGCAATAACATCTCAATAGAGACAAGCAGGTAGAGGACCCTCCAGTATAAAAGTTACAAAGTGTACTTTTAAATAATAGTACTTTCTACAAATGAGTATCTAGCTTCGATATTAGTTTTAGCATACTTTCGTATTTCAGACCTTTTGACAACCCTACTTACAAGTTTAAAGTGAATCTCATTTGATTAGTTTCGGCTTTAGTGCGCCACAGAGATTGCGATTAATGTTTTAAAACCGGTCTCCCTAAAGCAATAAACCAGGATGCAAATAAAGTCAGTGTAGTGTGGATCTTGTTGTCACCTAATTTAAGCAGAGTTGTAAGTCAATAAACTCTCAAGTGCATTGTGTAAATGAAAAGTAATGTGTGTTTTGCTGTCAGTGTTATTGTATTAGCAAGCCGTAAGGCATAATGTTTTTTGCTGAATTAATACTCCAAATAGCTGTGATATAATGATTCAGAATACTAAGAGAAACTACTTTAAGGGGTTAAAGTTATGGGTTATTAATTTAGTAGTTACTAAGTCTGAATCATTCTTAATAAATTACTTGTTCATTATAAATAAAATATTTTTCTTGCTTTATTAATGCTGTTAAAAGTGTTGCTACTGAAGGTCCCAAAATTGACTCTTATGAGTTTTAAGCCATTTTATAATGTTTTTACCTCGTCAAAAACATACCGGGAGTTGCGTTTCGTTTCATTCAGGCTTGTTTGTCTGGATTATTAATCTGTCTACATCTCCAAAGCTCAAAATGTTCTGTTTCACCTTGTGATGTCTTGAAGCTTTAGTTTTCAAGTTAACAGCTCCTTTTACCTTTTGTTCAGTACAGATTGGATCATTTCAGCTCTGGAACTGCCAAATGATTCTAGTGAAGGTGTATAGAGTTCCAAAACACAGTGGAGGTGGAACATAGTGTTTTTAGTTTGAGAAAATGACTTAAAACCAAACTTCAGATACTGTATGCCTTTGATGTGGATACAACATTATCACATAGATCAAGATATACAAGCAAACTGCTAAGATGTGATATGAGCCCTTTCAAAATAGGTACCAGAGCTTTTGCCCAAATACAGCACTACCTTCCGTTAGACTGACATCTTAATTGGATGTTGCTTCACAGTTTTTTACTAATGCTTGCAGATGTGCAGAGGCTATGACTTGTACAGCTGGTGCAGTGTAGTGAATGCCTAATGTCTTAAATATATTGGACAGTCTGGATATGTTCACATGCACAGCAAAGTCTGATTATTATCTGATTTCTAGACCTTTTAGACAATTTAAATGACATAAAAACTGCCAAATCTGATGTGAGTAATGAGAGGGGCAATAATTAGAAACTTATAACTTATCATAACAGGTCCTATATTATACAAAACTGACTCTTGTGAGCTTTAAGTCATGTTATAATATTGTTACCGCCTCAAAAACATACCTGGATTTTTGTTTTGTGTTTCATGTTTCGTTTCATTTACACATAATTGAGTAACACTTTATTATTTGTCTGTCTACATCTTCAAAGCTCAAAATTCTCTGTTCCACCTTGTGATGCATGAAGTGGTAGTTTTCATGTTAAGAGCTACATTTTACCTTTTCCTACATGACATCACAAGGTGGAACTGAATGTTTTCTGTTTGAGAGAAGAACTCAGACTAAATATGCAGGGTTTGTGTTCAAAGTATGAAACAAAACACAACTCCAGGTATGTTTTTGATGAGGAAACAACATTATAACACAGAAAACCACCGGGCTGTTTAAAACACATATCACAAATATAATAGAAATCGCAGTATTCCTTTACTTAAAATCAGCAACCCTATTTCAGTTCTTCCTCCTCATATTTCTTGTAGATGCATGCACGGATCTGATTAACCCCTTTGATAGACCACTTCACATTCACTTTGCCTGAAGCTTTTTAAAATATATCCTCACTCGGAGCTGATGCAAATACTGCTGAGGGCTGCACCGCAAACATCATTTTGGTGTAATTTGCCTGTAATATTTCCGCAGGTTAATTGTAGCACAGCGCGCTTAAGTGCTGCTTGACATTCGCTTCTGTGGGCTGTGACTGGCCCTTCTGTATTCTGTCATTTCGTGATTCATTTTCTGTACATGTCTGCAAAAAGTAATTAAATACAGACGCGTCAATCATGTGGAATAAACCTGCTAAACCGAAATGTAATTACGAAAAGATTGGTATTAAAACTGATATCCTGTTTTTTGCAACTTTCAATCAATGTGTGGACTAAGTGGGACCCCGCTGTGCACACCTAACTCGTATAGTTTAATTATTTTGAAAGCAGCCACAGTGGCTACTTGGCAAAGCTGTTTTGTTTCATCATCCAAAGTGGGCCCAAGCTTTCGTTTTATTTCATTAATGAGATAAGAGTGTTAAAAGTTGCTGATGGGCTTGAAATGCGTTGGGGGAGAAGTGGTGTGGCATAGATTTCCTTCAGAACTGTTTTTTGCTGACAGAACAGAACAGAACGGAGGACTGATGTAGATCCAAATCCACGCATTGATTAAGTTTTCCTTCCATGACCTTAAGGATCTTCTTCATCTACTGGTCTGGAGGAACTGACCCTAATCCAAGAGAGGAACAATGAGCAGAGATTACACTGAGAGAATCTGTAATCCATCTAAACTGTCAGAGGCTTTGGCACCTTGGATCCCTCTAACCCGGGTTTAATGTTAATCCAGGTTTGTGGTGTGAGTTAATCATGACAATGTAAACATCACACAGGCGGAGAGCAGTGGTCAGTATTAGAGATGCCACGACCATCTTTTTAAATTACGATACCGATTTAGATACTGTAACTTTCCAGTGAGGTTCATTTGGTCTTCCGATAATTGATGTTATTAGATTCTTTTTTCATACCAAGAGTTTGTTTTCATACCTGACAGTTTCGACTGCTCACGAGAGCTCTTGATAGCGATGCTGATGTGAGGTGTCTGGTCAGCTGATTTACACAGGTTTTGGTGCTGTCTTCCTACCAGAGGAGGCAGGACGACAGCGCCATCTGCAGGACAGCATCCCGGGTGTGTGAGAGTAAAGAAGCCCCCCTCGTCCCGGTTTATAGTCCTGTAGGCACGTTTCCATTTTTCGATTGCCTCTTTAATCCAGCAGCGATGTTTGTTGTCCTCTATCTCAATGATGTTTGCTCCGTCCCAGTCCAGAATGTGGTTCTTTCTTTTACTGTGGTCAGAGGTGGCCAATTTGAGTTGTTCTTGTTCTGCTTTGTGTTTTGTTGCTCATGTGCAGACCTTTGCTGTTTCCTTCTCGTATTCTGTTCTATGTTCCTTTTTTCATGTACTGAACACTCTCCCTGTTTCCTCTATGTATGTTTTATTGCAGGACATGCAGGGTATTTTGTACATGACATTACATTTATGCTCCGGTTCTATTTTATCTTTTGGGTGGACAAGTAATTGCCTGAGTCTTCTGTACGGTTTCACTGGTGTGTTCATATTCTGTTTTCTCATTGCCCTCTGCACTTTTTCTGTTATGCCCCTGATGTATGGTGATGTTACCACGCCTGTGCTCTTTTTTATCGTTTCATTTGTGTTTTTCAGGTTTTCTTTTACTTTCTCTCTAACCTGTTGTTTTCCTTTGTTTATTGCTCATTTTGGGTACTGGCATTGCCTCAGAGCGTTTTGACTATAGCTTTAAGTATCTGCCGAATTCCATAGAGACAAGTCCCCAGGTCAAGATACAGGTCAGATCTGTGGAGAGGTGGGCTCACTCACTGCATGAATCCAAGTTTTCTAGGGATGTAACAATACCTATAATATCATGATATCGTATTGTCAAACGTCTCACAGTAATATCTTGGGCTGTCACAATATATCAAATTACAAGTCTTATAAACTGGGAACTACATATCCCATGATTAATTTCAGCGCAAACAACATGAAAAAATATGTTTTTTACTTGACTTCTTGCGATTATGACTGAAATAATTCACACCAAAATCTTGTTACGGTATTTTAAAAGCAAAAAAGTGTAACATCTATAATTATATTAACCTCTCCAAAATATCGCAATAAATATCGTACCGTGAGATGCATATTGTGATAATATCGTACTGACAGATTTGGATATGGCTACTTCCCTTATGTTTTCCATAATTTTTTGAGCAGTAAAACTTCTGTAATTGAATAAATGCAACATAAATGAGTTTAGTGCCATACTGTGAAACCTTTCACGCAAAACAATAACATCTCAAGCTACTACCCCCTACCATGAAATCAACACAGTGCATCTTTTAAACAAGAATAAAATAAGACAAGAAAATGTGTTATGTAGCTGTAAGTTATCCCTTAAGTAACTATAGAACAGCTTTGTATAAATAAAAGTTCAAACATTATGAGACTTCCTGGGCCAACTAAGGCCAGTAAATAGTCTTATTACATCAAGAGCTGAAGAAAATATAGAGGATAAATGATAGGAATAAATAGCAGAAATAAACATTTTCTTTTCTTTTTTTTAAACTTTTAGTATTTACTTTGTACAATCAGTCATAGAGATTATTTATGATTGATTGTACAGTTTAAATGTAATCATACACTAGTAGTAGCAGAATAAACCTGGTAAGAAAAAGAACCCACAATAAGTATTTGCTCCAATATTGTTCCATCTGTCATTTATAGAAGATGTTGATATAGTGATTATCCAGACATCTACTTGAACTGCCCATGCATGATCAGTATTATGTGGTATTATGAGCTTTGCCAATAGGAAGTCTTCCCTCAGGAACAGGGATCATTTGTTTCTCTTGGGAAGCGTAATCTCAGCTTTACATATCTGGACCTTAAAGGACTTGCAGGTCTCGTATTTACAGACTAATGACAGAAAAATATTCACTCATATTTCTATTTATTATGGTCATTTGATCAATGTTAGGATAGATAAGGATAAGCAGAGTGGCGTTTACCATTATTGCAAATCGGGCTGTGCAATAAATCAAGGTCTATAGTCAGACCTGTAGTGCTCCATTCAGGCTTTGGAAGATGATATGTGACTATTTTTGTGTTAAATGGCAATGATTAAAAGTCTGTGTTGTTTTTGTTGATGAAAGCAATATTGAAAATACATTTATTCAAGTTGCAAGTTAGGTTTTAAAGATGCGTTGTGTAATTTTTTCTGGTGCAGGGTCCGTCACCTGCTTCTCTCTATGGAGATGTTGCCTGGAATGTTCCACAGTATGACATTACTAGAGCTGGGTATCATTAAGAAGTTGCCGATACGGTACAGACCTCGATATATAGACCACGATACGATACATATTTCGATACAGTGAGCTTTCAATTCAATACAATATATTTCAAATCGATTTGTTACAGTGCAATACATTTTTTTTTTCAAAATCATTGCCGTCTTTGTTAAGCCACTTTTTGTGCAAAGTGAATATGAAACACAAACATTTTAATCATCAAAACAGTGAATATGTCAAATGTGTTGCATAAATAAATTTTCTTCCTCTGAACAAAAACTGTAGCACTGTAACAAAAATAGTTTAGTAAAATGTACCAAAAAATACTCTTGACGATATTTTGATACAGCAGCCCACAATATCGATACTGTATCATCACATTAAACGATACGATATATTGATATTTCAATATTTTTGCACACTCCTAGACATTACACTTATTTATTTCTATGGAGACCGCAGATGTTACCACAGGGCAGGTTATATGTCAGATCTGTGGAGAGACAAGCCCACTCACAGTAAGAATGCCAGTTTTTAGGTCAATAAAAACCCATGAGTAAAATCAAGATGAATAAGTTAAAAAAAAAAAAAAAGCACATTTTAGACATGTACAGGAGCTATAACATTTGAGGAAAAACAAACTAACTGTAAAACTATTACAAAAATACAACTCCAGGTATGTTTTTGATAATTTTTTTTATTATTATGTTTTTTCTAACATTATATCTTATATCAGAAAATAGCATAATAATATGGGCAGTTGGATGTTTTACTATAAGTCATGTTGCTATGACACATGTTACACTATAGCACGAGGTTAATCGAGGCTAATGTAACTGTCAGTCACTGTTCTAACCGCACCATCGCATCAGTGGATTTGTTTAGGTCCAGTGCAGCTTTCTAAAAATTACATTGCGGTTTACAGTTGCCCACGACAACCACAATGTCAAACTTTTCATGATGGCTTCTCATACCTCACTGGGTTTTCCTGTTTGTTGTTTTGTGTTGTTTCATTTGAAAAAGCTGCTGAAAAGATGATGGATATGTAGTGATGGATTCAATTAGAGTCGGTCCATATTTCATGTAAAGCTGTCATGTTAGGGCCACTTGCATATGTCGTTTACACTAATGTTTACACCTGTATTTTGCTTGTGTGTCCAACCATTATTCGCGAGATTTATACAGATTTTGAATTGGTGGTCCATGCTGATTATGATGGCCAACATTACTGCTCTTGACAGGTTGCTCCAGTGGCGTTGAAGGATGGGCCAAATGCAGAGGCACTCATTCAGTAATATACAAGTTTAAAGTGCCCATATTACACTATTTTCTGATCTCGTATGTTATAATGATCTATGTTTCCTCATCAAAAACATACCTGGAGTTGTGTTTTGTTTCATTAACACGTTTCACACACAAACCCTGCATATTTAGATTGAGTTTTTCTCTCAGACTGAAAACAGCCTGTTCCACATTGTTGCTCCACTCTGTTATAAAACTGCATGACCTTCAACTAGAATCGTTTGGATAATTTCAGTTCTGGAGTTGCCAATCTTTACGGAAGAAAGGTAAAAGTAACTCACTACATGACATCACAAGGTGGAACAGAGCATTTTGAGCTTTGGAGATGTTGAAAGACTAATAATAAAGGGTGACTCAGCCATGTGTGAATTAAATAAAACACTACTCCAGGTATGTTTTTGATGAAGTAACAGCATTATAACATGGCGTAAAGCTCACAAAAGTGAAGTTTGCGTAATATAGAACCTTAAATTAAGGCTATGGGTAAGGTTAGGTTATTAATTATGAGACTTAGTTATGAAGCCTGAATCAATCAAGTCTTTGTTCATTCTTTATTAAGCCTAATTAGGTGTAATTATTATAAAATAGTACCAAATAAGTGAGTGGTTTTTCATTGCAAGTGAAAGAAATACATTAACTGCACCTATCAAAGCACATTTTATATATTGGTAAATTTTAGTTGCCAGAAAAATGCCAGAAAGATGTTTTCATTGATTCTTGATAAGTTCTACCTCTTCACTTTTACTGCATTCACTCTGCGTTTTTCTTAGTTGGTGACCATAATATTAAATAGTTAAAGTTTAAAGATGCACTGTGTAACTTTTCTGGCATAGGATAAGTTACAGCACTTGTCTCCATGGAGTTGTTATTGCTTTACCTCCAATATTCCAAAGTATAGCATTAAACTTTTCAATCTCCACAGAAACAAGTAGGAGCTGCCACCAGGCCAATTTACAGGTGAGATCTGTGAAGAGGTGACTCCACTCAAAGTCAGAATGCATGTTTTTAAGGGTATTTTTGAGCAATAAAAACACCCATAATTGAACAAATGCATCTTATACAAGTTTAATACCCTATACCAGTGTTTTTCAACCTTTTTTGAGCCACTGCATGTTTTTTACATTGGAAAAAATCTTGCGGCACACCACTAACCAAAATGTTACAAAAATGACACTATATAGTATATTTAATTACAATATAATTTTTACATTAATTTCTACTTACTCAGTGTGAGACCTGCGCCTGTTTAGATGAACACAAAGCTGATATCCTGGCAGGAATAGAAGAAAGACACACACGAAGCTCTTCATCAACAGCTCTCAGTCTCTCTCTGTTTTTAGTTTTTATAGCAGTTAAGCTTGAAAAGCTCTTCTTCTGGGTCAGAATCTTGTCCAGGGCCCATTTCGGAGTTTGCATTCATCCATTTTAAAAACTTTTCCATGACTGTCACCATGCACATGCGTTACTAATTCTTTTAAAGCAGGGGTGCTCACACTTTTTCAGCATGTGAGCTACTTACAAAATGACCAAGTCATAAAGACCTACCTAATACAAAGTCAAACAAACTGCACTGAAACACTCTGTGCCCCTTTTTTGGACCCTCACCCACAGTTTGAGAACCTCTTCTTTAAGAGAACTTCCTCTGGCACTTTACACAAAACTGTGAAAAAAGTGAAGGAAGATTTTTAAACCTGTTTTTTAAAGTTCCAAACTGGAGTTTCATTCTTTTCTGGTTTTGCAGTGATATTTACCAGCCTCTGCACGTTTACCAAACCAAACGCACATCGTGACAAACACAGATGCATTTGTGCACTTTAATTAGGCAAACTTCAGCCAAATGTGGCAGTAGGTCTGTTCTGTAGATCTGCTCTATGCTGTAGACCTGCTTTGTGCCAACACTGTAACACAAATTTAGATTCGTTTTTGCTCCACGTTTCGTCTTGCTCTTCTAATCAGCCGCACTGTGGGAGGGGCTTGTGTTCGCTGTACGCAGCAAAGTGAGAGCGTGAAAAGGCGAGGGGCGGCGTGCTGACGTGAGGCAGATGGACAGGTAGGATGTTTAGGAAGTTTAATCTGCCCTATGATGCACGCTGGTACACGAGGGCACACGCTGTTGCAGACGAGCCGTGCGTAGGGAGCGTGTGTGTTTGTGATGTGCCGTAGAGTCTCCGCGGGCTGCACTGAGACGCCCCACACGCTCTCGCACACCTGTACAAGTTTATTACCAACAGCAGCGGCCGTAATGAAATATGATCACACTTGTTGAGTGTCAGACCTTGAGTGACAGACAAGACCGAGTCCAAACGCGAGTCCGAGACGAGACACGGCGATCTACCCACACGACCTTGGCGATCGACTGGCAGATCGGGATCGACATATTGAGCACCACTGGTTTAAAGGAACGAGGCAATTAGCTGCCTGTCGCCACCCGGACGAATATTAGATCACTCTGCCAGTCATTATATACTACACTGTACTACAGCACGGACACTCCACAATGACATAATATTTGCAGGTAATAATTAATAAATTTTTATTTAAAAAAAAAAGTGATGTTGGATAATTTCTCACGGCACACCTGACGATCTCTCACGGCACACTAGTGTGCCGCGGCACAGTGGTTGAGAATCACTGCCCTATACCATGTTTTAATGCCATACTGTGGAACATTACAGGCAAAGCAATTGCATCGCTGTGGTAATGGACCCCCAACCCAACCTGAACAGTTACGCAGTGCGCCTTTAAAGTATGAGAAATGCATTTTTTACTTGTGGCCAATTCATCAGTATCTAAGAACAGCATTAGTGGAAATAACCCTTTTTGATCTGATAAAACCCTATAGACAGAGTGCTGCAAGCTTGAGTGTGTTTCTGAAGTAATATTATTCTTTACACTTTGATGCATAGTGGCCCATGGGAGGCCTGCTGCTACCTTATTAGTTTTACTTGAATAACTTCAGTGGGAGGTTCACTCTATTCTTTATAATGCCACAGTTCTACTCTATGTACTATTCAATTGGAGCTTTCACTACAGCCGTCTTACTATAAAGGTCAAAAATGTAGGTGGACTTTATGGCAAGGCAAAGTTGCAATGTGTAACCTTTCCGAGGGGACTGCTTGTCTCCATGGTGATGTTATTGTTTAGCCTGAAATCTTTTTATTGCTTAAAGGTGCCAAGAGAGTCTGTCACCTGCTCGTTCTCTATAGGTATATCACTGCTCTGCCTTGAATGTTCCACAGTATGACATTAAACAGCTTTATCTTACATTTATTCAATTACAGGTGGTTTTACAGCTCAAAAATACAGAGACTAACTTGGTCTGGTTTGATCTCCATGAAGATAGAAAGGTTTAAAGGGACAATCTGGAGTTTTGAACATAGAATCTAATTTCCTAGTGAGCCAGAGTGTTGGAGACGTGTGGAGACACTTTTAAAAATATTCCATCCAGTCCTTGTAGTTGCAGAGGTCGTGGTGCTAGGCTAGTGCATGTCAATGGCCATAGTTAGCTTGTCACTAAAAACAGTCTTACCCACTCCACAAAACACTTGAAGCAAATCTATTATTACGGCAGACTGTCGATGTAAATGTCTTTGTCGATAGAATAATTTTAGAAGTAAAACCAACCTTGCATTTGAAGGATTTATGTTTGAGCAGCAGCAGCGAGTTGTACTTCCTGATAGAAAGCTGGGCAGTGGTGGACTGATATCACCAAGCACCTATCTTACTGGCCAAGTCAAATTCCACTGCTTCTGGGAAAATAGTCCCTCAACATGCAACGATTCATGGGATGCAAGGTTAGTTTCATTTCAAACATTATTCTATCGACACAGACATTTACATCGACAGTCTGGTGTAATAATAGATCCCTCCACACATTTCCAACACTCTGGCTCACTAGGAAATTAGGTCCTATGTCCAAAATTCCCTACTGTCCCTTTAACACCATACTGTGAAACATTTCAGACAAAGCAATAATATCTCCATGGAGAAAAGCATTTGATGGATCCTCCACCAGTAAATATCAGATATGAAACCTCATTCTAGGATTCTAGGATTAGGCAGTAAGATCTTTACGGAGATGAGCAAGTTTCAGAAGCTTTAAAAATCACACGATAAAAACTAATTTAAAAAATAAATTTAAAAAATGAGAATGTCACAGCAACGAACTATCACACATTACTTTGCATATCCGTCAAGTCTCCCATGTTCTGTTTCTGATTTATACCACAAATTAAAACATAACTTCATCTAATTAGCCATTAGCAAGTTAGCACCGTATAAATAATACAGCAGAGTCAGCCATTATCAAAGTTTGAGTATCTTCAGCATTTTTACATTTCTGTGGTAGATGAAAACTTCACTTTGCTGTCACAAACTCAGCTCTGCTCTGGTGTGTATAATGTGGTTGATGTGGAGTACAGGGAGCTTTGTGGAGCCTGTTAATGAGCTGAGAACTGGGAAAGAGTGAAATACCACTAAGCCCTGTGTATTCTGAGATGCTGTTGTAACGCTAATTTACACTGTGGACTGCACTAATTGGAGCTCTGCTGAGACTGGCCCCATGTGCTGCTGGTGCTGACAGCTGACAGTGTGTTTGTGACCACCACATGTGTTATGGATGAGTTTATTTTCAATTTAATTATCATTTCATTCGTTTACTTCAAGGTTTAAGGTTTTAAGGTTTACTGATACATGAGTAGAAGGCAGGTTGTGATCACAGATTGCAACCAGCGAGCCGCCGAGTTTCAAATAGGAAGCGGGTATGACTATGTTCTCCTCTATTACATTTGATATACTAGTAAATATTAGCTGCCAGAAAGATGTTTTCATTGATTCTGAATGAGTTATACCAGGGGTCTCCAACCTGCAGCTCAGGAGCTACCAGTAGCTCTCCACTCCTCTCCAAGTAGCTCACCAAGGCATTTCTGAATTATACTTATTGTGCTGAATAACTTAATTTGATGAATTAAATGCCTGTTACCACTGTAAATGTATAATTTTGACACCTAACTTTGTGCACTGATATTTGGATAAAGGTTTATGTTTGATAGACATCTAAGTGTACCTCATCTAAAGCTTGTTCCAGCTCTTATATACACTCTTTCTTGCGACTGCTAACATTAGTAGCTCTGCTGCATTTTCATTTTGTAAAGGTACCTCACCAGAGGAAAAAGGATGGAGATCCCTGAGTTATACCTTTTCACTTTTACTGCATTCACATTTCTTAGTTGTTGACCATTAACCAGACTGGCGCCACCTAGTGCCTCCAATGTTCCAAAGTATGGCATTTAACTTTTCAGTCTCTATAGAAATAAGCAAGAGATGCCCCTGGTGATTTACAGGTGAGATCTGTGAAGAGGTGACCCCACTCACAGTCAGAATGCATGTTTTTAAATGTATTTGAAGGTACTTTTCAACAATAAAAACACCCATAATTGAACAAATGCATCTTGTACAAGTTTAATACCACGATATTTTAATGCCATATTAACATTACAGACAAAGCAATCACATCTGGACCCCAACCTGAACAGTTCCACAGTGTGCCTTTAAAGTATAGGGACGCTGACTCCAATTGACTTTACATTGAAAAATTTAAACCACTGTCTCTATAACTGCTCACCATTTTGGTCTTAAAATGTTCATATTAACTCGCTTTACATGATCCTGGTGTTTTGTTTATTCTGTTTTATCTGTAAATAAATTCCTAGTCCTAATATGGAACTCCAAATTCGCTTCTATACCTGCTAGCCTCATGAGCTTCATTTGACTGGAGCCAAACGCTGCTCACTTCAAAAAACTAGAATCTAGCCAAGTTAAGACGACTTGAATCAAGAAAGTTTTATCATGATTTCAGTAAATTTCACTTGACAAGTAAAATTATCTGCCAGTGGAACAAGACTTTTTGTACTTAAAATATGAAAATACATGCTACACTAAACAACTTTTTGCCCTTAAAATAAGAAACAAAATTTAATGTTGCTTGAATTAAGAAAAACACACTTATTCCATTGGTAGATCATTATACTTGTCAAGTTGAATCAACTCAAATAAAGTAAAATGTTCTTAATTGAATTCATTTTAATTTAACCCGATATTGTTTTGTTTTTTTTCCAGTGTGGGTGCCGTCACAGTCCCTTAGTCCACTTTTTTTTATACAGTCTATGATAAGAACACAGCATTATGACAAAGTTAAAGGCTTTGTATTGTCACATTGAAATACTCATTTATTGTTTGATATCATACTGGGGAGAAAAAGGCAGAATTTTACATCTTTCATTTTTAAAACTCTTACTCCCCAAATAAAACTTTGACAATCAATGCAGCTGACAACACTCATTTCATATTTATTTGATCACTTCGTCTTCTAAACTTGCTTGTGCTAAAAATATCCAGCAGCAGGTTACATCATCAAAGCAGTCCTTTTTTGTCCACGCAGTTCCATCTTAAAAGAGTGAAAACTGGATGCTTCCGAATGTGTGGAGATTTAAGGAGGCTCCGTCTTGTTCTGTCAGTCCATCACTCAGGTCTGACGTGTTTCACAGCTGGAGGACACGCTGGGATAAGGCTACTTTTTCTGTCTCCACCTTAAATTCTTAATAGATCCTGAGTGCAGCAGGCGGTCTCTCTGGGGAGCTCCGAATATAGTCTAACCCACACTGTTCGAGGTGATTTATTTATTTTACCAAATCCCTCCACAGTTGTATTCAGCATCTCGCCAATTCACACGCACAAGTGAATGAGAGAGATGAGAGAAGTGTTAGTGAAGATTTGGACCTGTCTTGTAGTTTTAGAGCTGCCAAGTTGTACAGCAGTGAGTTTACTCTTGTTTTTGGATGTATCTTGCGTCCAGTTAACTCATTTTGGTCCTCGACAAATAGACTGATATTGAAATAACAAAGGGAAAGGCAGTATTGGAAAGTAACTGAATACATGTACAGAGAATACACATCCTGAATACTAATTTGGAGTCACTGCATTCGAGTACAGTTACTTTTTCATCCGGTGATATTCAGAAAAGAGTTACTTTTCTAAAATCAGCTGGTACTTGATCACACAATATAAGCTTCAAACTGCACAGAATTAGAAAAATATAAACACTGCTTTTATGGTGTAAGCGCCTTCTCTCATCAGTGATAAATAAACAAAATGTGAGACAAATATGAAGTTGTTTTTAATCCAGTATTGCAGCTTTGTATTATAGTTTAAATACAACTTAATGCAAAAGTATTCTAGTATTCAGAATACAGCGCTCTGATTGGATCATGTATCGGAATACATTACAAAATACATTTTAATGCAGGTATTCAGTAATTATCAGTTAGTATTGTAACTAAATAAGTTACCACTGGGGATAGGGTCAACAAAAGTATCAAAAATCGGAGAGGAATCAATACTAAAATAAGTAGTGAATACAATTAGATTCATTTAAGCAAGTAATAATACTGAAGAAAAAAAAAAAACTTCATATAACTGCACAAAATCTGACCTTTCCTGAACAGTTTCATCTGTAAGACCACATGGTATAATAAACCAATACTATTATTTTGTGTTGAAAATTACAATATTGTCAAAAAGAGAAGAGCTTTTAAAATGATAATTTAGTTATCAACATTGTATCTAATATTGATTCTATTCTTCAGTACTGAAATCGAGTGTTGAGTACTTTATAAATGTATTTGCTTTACACAAAATGCATTTTGTAATGTATTTTTGAATCCTTACTTTCACAATGTGTTGAATTATATTATAGTGTAAAAATGTGAGATTAAAACTTGTTTTGGTTGCACTTTTGGCTATGTATATTATATCACTGATTAGAGAAGGAAAAAGCATACACTATCCACATTATTGTTCTTATATACCATACAATATATACCGTTATATATCGTTCCAAACTTTTGTAATCAAGTATCACAATGTATTTTTTGTACTTTGTATTTTGTAATTTGTTACTTCCCAACTCTGGTTTGGTGTGAGAGAGAGGAGACATTTATAAATGATTTAGTTTTGCACAGTTTGACTTTTCTGTGATGATTTTGGTAACTGCTGTTTTGCGAAGGATGCAGACTTTTTGTTTATTTTGAGAATTCAGCAGGGCCACACTTAGGTTAAAATATGAAGACAAAAGTTTAGTAGCTTCATTAGTGCAATTATGAGTCATTAAAACACCATCAGCCTGAGTTTCTCTCCTGGGCTCTCTGTTTTCTTAATGTACAGTATCATTATGATCAAACAGAATAAAGATAATGGTGTTATCACAATATTAACAGTTCAAACTTGATCTTCACAGGAAAAAATAGACAATCCATGTTTCATTCATTCATTCATTTTTCAAAATATAAAACCAAAAATAAGAAAACAAAAAAACAACTATTTTCTTCATTATTTCTCTCCAAGACCAAAATGAAAAAATGGATAACGATGAATTTTTTCAGTTTTTCATATTGTGTTTAAATGAATAATGGGAAAAAAAACACATAACGGCTGTTTCCCGTTTCCATGACTTAAACTGTGATGCCAGAATTTTGCGCAGCATACAGACTGAACCAGGACTAAAACAGGTCTCAGTCTCAGTCTGGTCACAGTTTCAGTCCTGGTCTCAGTCCCGGTTTGGTCCCATTCTGGTCCTGGTCTCAGTCCTGATCACCCGACAGTGTATGCGGGCGCACCTCCGGGCCCGTCCTGACACTCAGTACTGGTTCAGTCCTGGTCTGGTTTCAGTCTCAGTCCTGGTAGAACAACATTTAATTTGTCACAGTTGATCTCTTCTTAAACATAGTTCATCGTTCATATCACAAACATAAGGTTATTGCTCTTTGAAGATACAGTAGTTGAAGAATTGGATTAGAAATGGTATTGCTGGCAACCATGCTGAGCAAGTGAATGCAAAATAAATAATCCCGAGGTAGAAATGTCTGTGGAGAGGGAAGTCTGGGCCTCACTGCTCAGACTGCTGCCTCTGGCTCCAGATAAAGAAGAAGAAAATGGATGGATGTCAATGAGGTCGACTAAACTATGATTTTTACTGAAGTCTTCTCTGTGAATTTGCTGTGCTTTTTCATTTGGTGGTACAAACTTGCAAGACAGACTTCTGGGAATAAAAAGTGAAAATTAAACAACAGGAGGTGGAAATTGGACTAGTACCTAATGTTTTGGTACACCACCAATAACAAAGCAACTCTGAAGAACATGCCAACTATTCATTTGAGTAAGAATTCATAACAAAAATTACATAACATAAAATATAAATTACTATAAAATACTCAAGGGCTCTAACATTTCTGGTGGAGGATCTGCCAGGTGTTATTACACAGCTGGGAAGATTCCACAGTACGGCATTAAATGTATCTATTTCATTTAAGATAAGAGAAGCAACTTCACACCAGCAGGTCAAGTCACACGTCAGAGCTATGGAGAGGTGACCCCACTCACAGTAAGCCTCTTTTTGAAGATGAGCAATAAAGACACTCATCATTGAATCCAAGACAAGTTTAATGCCATGCTGTGGAACATTCTGACAAACATCTCCATGGAGACAAGCAGGAAACCAGAAAAGTTACGTGGTACAACTTTAATCAGTTCATTATATTGAATTTACTCAATGACCTAGAACATTTTGATTTAAATAAATACTGATTTAAAGGTGCACTGTGTTACTTTTCAGGTTGGGGGTCCGTCACCATGGAGATGTTATTGCTTTACCTGTAATGTTGCACAATATGGTATTAGACTTGTGTAAGATACTGAATTTATTTATTTCTAGATGTTTTTATTGCTCAAAAACACCTGTAAAAACATGTATTCTTAATGGGAGTAGAGTTGCCTCTCCACAGATCTCACCTGTAAATGAACCTGGAGCCATCTTCTTCTTGTCTCTGCGGAGATTGATAAATAAATTTAATGCCATGCTTTGGAACACTGCAAACAAAGCAATAACCTGAACAATGGAAACAAGCAACTCTATGAGAAAAGTTACATAGTGCACCTTTAAATAAATGATTTGACATATGAAATTACCTCATATTTCACATCGCACATGATTTGAACCTGCAGCAAAGACAAACCTGAACTTGAAACTGAAATTCCCATGTTGCTTTGTTAAAAATCAGCGGGAGATAAAACGCCCCACCTGCTCCCGTCGACGTGGGCCAGACAGAAAAACTCTAAAAGGACTTCACATTCACTCATCTCCTCGGCTCCGCTCATGAATTTTGATGCTGGTTCTGATCTCCTGCTGTCTCCACTGGGCTCAGCAAAGAGGAGGCTGTAGTCAGGTCTAGTGCGGTGGAGCTGTAGAGATGTGGTGTAGTTAATGCGTTTGAGCTCTCTTCATAGGGCACGCTGGGGCTGTTATGTAAGCCCTTGTATCCAGGCAAAAAGAGGGGCTGCTAATGATGACAATGGGGAAAAGAAAGTAATTGTTTTGTTTTAAATCAGGTCGCCCTCATATTTTCTTTTGGGACTGCATGTTACTGCATTGGGCTGCACAATATATTGTTATCGACCCCAAAACGCAATTTCAGCCGGTGCAATTATCAAACCAGAAAGGCTGCAACCAGAAAGGCTGCAATTATTTATGTAGACAGGTTAATAGAATAATGTTGTACCTGTAGTTTAGACTTGTACAAATGTGGTCTGAAATACAAACAATTCTCTTATTAGTTCATCCGTTCATATCTCTCTTATTTCTTCTTTTAAATGTTAAGACATGCATCCTGAATTTCGGACTTCCGGTCATCATGCAATGCATACTGGGAAGGATCCCTGAAAAAGTGAGCAATAAATCGCCATGTTTGATTTCACAGTGGGATGCATCTAGTGTCAGAGCCTTTTCAAGTCTTTTGAACCATATCGCTTTTGTTTCTGGTTCTGATATTGTCAGATTTTAATTATGGGATTCGGACATCGTAATTGTGTGGTTGTTAGATATTCTAACTGGAAAACGGCTCGAGAAGTGGCCTTCGGAGGTTTGCGAAATCCATAACTGCATCTATATATATATATATATATATATATATATATATATATATATATATATATATATATATATATATATATATATATATATATATATATATATATATATATATATATATATATTATATATATATTATTATATTTATATTTATTTATTTTATTTTTTTTTGACAAAGCAAAAGGTGGGTCATTTGAGGATTTGGTTATAAAATACAAAAGAAAATGATTGTTACAGAACTTTTTTTCTTTGCTGCATATTCCATTGCTCTTAATTCATATACCTGATGTCGCCTGTATGTATATCAAATGTACAAAGTACTAAACATATAGACATTTTTTGAGAGTCCAAACGTTTGACTGATAGTGTGTATATATATTTTTTCCAGTTTGAGCAGTCCTCTCACTGTACAAGAATCTACGAGCAGAGCGGTATTGGCTTAAGGTTTACTGTCCTGTAATCTATTGTAAAGTAATTGTAGTGTTTTGACTCCAGTGGTCGATTAGTGACTTTGGCTGTGATTGATGGTGTGTAATCTTAAATCTAAAGATTAGGGAGGATTAGTAGAAAGTAGTTCACAGACACACAGTGAATCAGAGCATATGACCTACTGTATATAAGGCCCAGACGCGCAGCTCACTTAAGTCGTAATGATACTGTCTCTGTTGTACAGTTTGAATGCATGTGGGCAATAATGTGAAAAAGTAAAATCAATATTAGAAGGCAGATGATTTCATATGAGATTAAGGCATGTTTTGTTTAGTGTACAGTATTTAATATGCCTCATATTCAGAAAATGTTGGTGGGGTGCATCACTTATCTATCTTGCATCCTGAATTATATTGTTTCTTTGGTTTTAATTGCAAAAAAATACCTGAACAACATGCATTTTGTGAGCAGGGTTGCCAATCCACAATCCTGACTTGTAGTAAATTTGTAGTAACGTTCCCGGCAAAGCAATAATAGCGGACCCTTCATCAAAAAAGTTATATGCACCTTTTTTGGCATTTTGTTTAAATGCTGTAGTGATGGATTCTAAAAGAAAGACTGCAGGAAATACAATTTGTCTTCATTGCGAGGCGAGTGGGCGCATATTGACGTTAAAGATGTCTGGATTTCAAAAACCAAACAACTACCTGTGAAAGCTTTAGTACATTGGGTCACTCTGGGACAAATGAGGGACAGAACTGATTTGTTTACAAAACATAAATGGATGTTGTCTGGAAGATTACAATAAACATTTCTGTTCATTTTATTCTTAATCAGCTCTTTTTGCTGTCATTTCACAGACAATACTCTAAGTCTAATTATGCATCTCCAGAACATTAACATTTTATTAGCATTTTTTATATATATATGTATATCTTCCTCATCCACTTAGATTGGAGGATTGTTTTTGCCAAAAACTAAAGAACTAAAGAACTAGAACAGCTATTTTAAAAAGTGACGTACTTGAGAGAAACTCCATTGCCATAATAACAATTCACTATGGCTCATATTCATGCACTCTTTCTCTGTTTTTTATGATCAGGAACATTTTATGACATAGACAGAGAAGCATGACAGAAGTGTATAGTCTATTATAAACTATAAATAAATAAATAAATAATTACAGCAATACAAGCAGAGGGAGTGCTGAGACCTGTAAGGAGTATCTTTGGTATTTCTATATTTGGATTCAAGTTTAGCCAGTATTCTAGTTGGACGTATAAACTGATGTAACAAGATTATTTACTTGTCACAGTTGGCTCAGAAAGTATCACAATGTTTGAACTTGTGTTTATACAGACTTGATCTGTAGTTACCTGAGAGATAAATAACAGCTACATAACACATTTGAATCAGTATTGCCTTATTTTAGTTTAGTTTAAAGGAAATAAATGGTGTTTTCAGTCTCTGCTCTGGTATCAGCTGATATCGGATATCAGCAGATACTTACAGCCAGTGTAGAAATCAATATCGGAACTGAAAAAGCTGGATCCTTACTTATAATATTCATTTTATATTATGTATTTATGTATTCATTTTGACCTGCTAAAGTAAAAAGATTTTTCAGCACATTTTATCACATTCCTGGTGCATTGTTGAAATACCATCTGAATATAGTTATTAACATAAAAAATATATATACAGCATATCCCAATCTTCATTTTTGTCCATATGGCCCACCCCTACGTGAAACAGTCATCTTGAGCTGGGTTCATGAGTTAGTTCTGGTTAGTGCATGTGGTTGTGTTATGGTTGCGATGAGAGAAGCCAGTCCTACATGCTCCTGCTGCAGTTACATGGATTATAGATCAACAGTCTCCCCCCTCACATCACAGAGCCCCAGTGACTCTGCCTTCACTGTGCGCATGACTTCTCACAACAACATCTCAAAGGGAATATGGGAAGAAACACTGACATGCAGCTTAAATTAGAAAATCGTGTATTGAAAAGTTTGACTCTGGTTCTTAAAGGTCCTACGTTAAGCAAATGTGACTCTAAAGAACTTGAAGCCATATTTGAATGCTGTTACCTCATCAAAAACATATCTGGAGTTGTATTTAGTTTCATTCACACACGTTTGATTAATCCTTTTTTATTAATCTGTTTACTAACTCGCTTTAAACCTCAGAATACTCTGTTCCACCTTGTGATGTCATGAAGAGCTGAAATCATCCAAATGATTGTAGTGAAGATGTATGGAGTTTAAAAACACAGTGGAAGATGAGACTCAGACTAAATATACATGTGTGAACAAAACTAAACAAAACTCGTTTTTTTTGATGAGGAAACAACATTATAACACAGACGTAGAATCTGTGTATCATCCTTTCATTTGTTTTTCAAAATAAAACCAAAAATAAGAAAATGAAAAAAACAACTATTTTCTTCATTATTTGTCTCCAAAACCAAAATGAAAAAACGGATAACGATTTTATTTTATTTTTTTCTCAGTTTTTGATTTTGTGTTGATGAATAATGGAAAAAATGAATAACGACTGTTTCCCATTTCCATGATTTAAACTGCCATGCCGGACTTTTGCGCCACGTACGGACTGAACCAGAACTGAACCAGGACTAAAACAGGACTAAACCAGGTCTAAAACAGGACTAAACCAGGACTGGGTGTTGGGACGGGCCTGGAGGTGCGCCCTCGTAGCCCGCCAGGATAAAAAATTATCCTCATCCTTTTTTTCATTTTGTAGTTTTTTGTTGTCTTTCTTTTGGTTTATTTTGAAAAACAAATGAACAAATGCTACACAGATTCTATAGACATATGCAAAATCTACTTTTATGAGCTTTGAGGTTTTTTAGGTTCATTCATGCATGTTTGAGTAATCCTGTACTGTTCTACATTTGAGGCTTGAGTGCTCAGAAAATTCTTGTTTTCACCTACCCCCTATCCCCACCCACATCTCACATCTCATCTTAGTTGCAATTATTTGAAAAATTAAGACTTCAAGCAATACATGTAGGCTTCAAAAGTGTCACACATTAAAAATCACAAAACAAATCCACTGCTTGCTACTATGGGGCTAAACAAAAAGCCTTTTGTCCCATTCCTACTGTGCTGGTTTAGATTAATGTTGCAGTTTACAGTGAGCAAAATGTGAAATGATGATCCACTTATGTTATAGATAAGTACTATGATATGTCTTCTTTAATCTTCATACATTTGTATAAAAAGAGATGGAAAGATTTAGTAAAAATTTGATTAAAAAAAAAAAAAAAAAAAATCAGATAATATTTTTTTGTTCTCTGTTTTTTCTTTGCAGAGACAGACTTCTGGAGCAATGACTGGAAACAGCAAATCATCTACTGGACAAGGTATTTGTAACTCACAGTGAGAGAAATGCTCTAATTCACTAATGTGTGCAAGATATTTTAGTCAAGAATCACAGAATATAATATTTTATACGAGGCTTGACAAATGAGCAGGATTCTTCCAAGAAGAGCACCTAGAGACTTAAATGAAATCATTACTGCACCATAAAGACAGCCAAGTATCTCAATGTTTGAGTCAAAATTCCCAAGGTTGGTGGTTGAATCCCTTCTCCAGCAACTGCACACTATTATTGTGTCCTTGGGCAAGACACTTCACACACATTGTTTCTAGTGTCTTTGGTGTGTGAATATGTGTATGTTCATTACTGTTTAGAATGAAATACTGTTATATAAGGTAGGTAGAGTGACAAGGTAATTGCTAAAAACAACAGTTCTTCAATTACAAAACTAAACTTGCTAGATGCATATAAATCCATGTATCATTCATTTTTCAATATAAAACGAAAAATAAGAAAACAACTATTTTCTTCATTATTTATCTCCAAAACCAAAATGAAAAAATGGACAACGATTAGTTTTTTCAGTTTTCAATTTTGTGTTTAAATGAATAATGGAAAAACAGGACTGAACCAGGAGTGTTGGGACGGGCCCGGAGGTCTGCCCGTGTAGACTGTCAGGTGATCAGGACTGAGACCAGGACCAGACCGGGACCAGGACCAGGACTGAGAGCAGTCTCAATATTGCTGAGACCTGTTTAGTCCTGGTTTAGTCCTGTTTCAGTCCTGTTTTAGTCCTGGTTTAGTCCTGGTTCAGTCCTGGATCAGTCCTGGTTCAATCTGGCATCGCAGTTTAAGTCACAGAAATGGGAAACGGCCGTAATCCTATTCCCATTATTCATTTAAACACAAAATAAAAACTGAAAAAAATAATTGTTATCCGTTTTTTTATTTTGGTTTTGGAGACAAATAATGAAGAAAAAAGTGTGTTTTTTCATTTTCTTATTTTTGGTTTTATATTGAAAAACGAATGAACACATGATACACGGATTCGTATAGATGCAAAAATGTTATATTTCCTCCACCAAAGCCAGACTGTGAGAGTTTAATGTACTACAAATGGAACACAGGTACATACAACATCTGAACCCCATTTAGTCAACTCTAAGAAATACCCCACTGTTTCTGCCAACGTCAGTGTTTTAGGAAAAATTTAAACAAGCCCCATTTTGCAAACTGGGCCACAGCGTTATGTGCATAATAATGTAATTCAAATCCTTTGAGTTAGGAATGGTCGAACTGGCTTGTAGCACATGCAGTTATCCAAATGAGGTGTAAAAGAGAGGGTTTAACCCGAGTTCTCATAAAAAAAAAATATCCAAAGTTTTTTGTAATTAAGAATAAATCAGCCTTACAATTGTTAGAAAAGCTTGGGATGTAACAATATCCAAATCTCTTGGTACGATATTATCAGGATATGCATGTCACGGTACAATATTTACTGCGATATTTTGGAGAGGCTAATATAATTGTAGATGGGACACTTTTTTGCTTTTAAAATATCTTGACAAGATTTTGGTGTGAATTATTTCCATCATAATCCCAAGAATTCATGTGAAAAAAAAAAAAAAGTTTCCTTATGTTGTTTGCACTGAAATGAATCATGGGATATGTAGTTCCCTATGTTTATAAGCTGTTGCTGCTAAAAAAACATGCATTTAAGCAAAGGAACTTGTAATTCAATAACAAACTACATATCCCATGATTCATTTCAGTGCAAACAACATAAAGAGATATTTTACTTGAATTCTTGGGATTATGACGGTAATAATTCACAACAAACACTTGTCAAGGTATTTTTAAAGCAAAAAAGTGTCCTATTTACAATTATATTAGCCACTCCAAAATATTGCAATAAATATTGTACCATGAGATGCATATCATGATAATATCGTAAGGTGAGATTTGGATATCGTTACATAGGTATCATGATATTTCAGTTATTGATACATCCCTATTATTATTTATATAGCACATTTCATAAACAAAACTGTTTCCAAAGTGCTGCACAATAAAGATTAAAAGCATCGATCTGAATATGTTTACCGTGCGTCTGTGGACACAGCAAGGTCAGGCTTATGAAACTGAAATTGTAGATAGCCAAGAAAATAGTTTTTATAGCTGACCCAAACTCAGCTGAGGCGACTGTAAGAGACACTGGGCTCTCGTGTTTGGCCTGAAGAGAGAACAGATGCTTCAAGTCTCCAAACATGAATATTCATTTAGCTTGCTGCTCCTGTTTACATCCACACAGATGAATCTTTAAAGTGCTTTTTGCAGCCTATACATTTATAGAGGAGGGTCCATGGCTGCGTGCTCTGTGATACAATACACAGAGGAATGGGGAATGTAATGAACCTGGTCTAGTCACACACAGGCTACTAAACTACAGTACAATTGTTTTTCTACTGCTTTGTACATGAAAAAAAAACTTACCTTACGCATTCTAAACATTCTAATTATTCACTGGGATGAGTTTATAAGGACGTTTCAGAAATTTCAGAGGCCAGATTGGAATTTTGCCATCACAGTAATGCTAACAAAAACTAGCAGGCTTGCAGTGCACTTCCTGATTCTCAGTGGATAAAAGGCTTTATAATGAGATGCAGAAAGCACACAGCAATCAGATTTCTACTGCTCTGTACAACAAATTTTGCTCAACTACAAAAAAAAAAAAAAATGGGTGCAGTCATTTTGGACACTGGCTGCACTGAAACTTTAGGCCTACTAGTACTTTTTTATTATCATTTTAATTCTGTATTTCCTAATTAATGTGATAATGTGATTGTTTTTAACTTTCACTTCTTTATTTGCCCTTGAAATGTGAAGTACAATGTAAATAAATGTATTATTATTAAGGCTTTATTGCTTTAGAGAAAAACTTTACGCATACTGTATCAATGACATTTAACTTGTTTGTAAATTGGGATAAATCGATTTTTTCTTTCACCTTTTCAGATTCTTTTGCATTCATAAAGGCTATTTATTTGCAAACAAAACAAACCACACAAATGAATAAATGTTTCTCCAAAATGAATAGAACCCCTTTTTTAACATAAATCCGCAATTTGTTGACAATAACATTTACTTGCATTTAATCTTACATAATTAAAACAAACCAAAACAAAAAACATTACAACATTAATCATCAAAATAGAACGTTTTATGAAATTGGTAAAAAGAAGAAAACGTGCACAGATTTCTTACACAAGATGCTCTTAGTTTTGTTCTTTCAAAAACCTTCGTTGTGCGTAAAAGAATTATGTAAATAGCTGCGACGTCTGCATATTTTGTCGTACCCTCTGAAATTTTGATGGTACCTGCATCGTGAGTGCCAAACCTCAATGAGATTGGAGGTAATAAGTTCCAATTTCAGCCCAAGCCTCATCCATCACTGTCTGTATTCTCTTAGGCTGCTGAAATCTCACAGGACGCCATTTGATCGTGACCTTTTTCAAACCTCTTATGGAAATACGCCATCACACTTTGTAGCGCTTACCAATTCATTCACCACACGCACATTAGCTGAAGTGTGTGCTGCACGGGCCACTGTGAACATACATTAGACAGATATGAGCAGTGCTGGAGTAACGAAGTACTGTACTTAAGTATACATTTTAGGTATTTGTACTTTACTTAAGTACATTTTACAGTGGATACTTTTTTACTTTGACTTCACTACATTTGAGAGCAGATATCTGTACGTTCTACTCCACTACATTTTTGAACTGGACTGAAAAGTAAAAGTATTTGTAATTTTACTTTGAGACCTGCTGAAAAGGCTGAGGGTTTATTTTTAACACATTTATAATTTGAGCAAACAAATATGCAAAAAACAAACAAACAAACAAAAACATACCATTTCAATTATTTTCACTGAACAAAATTCAGCACAAATCTATATCAAAATCAATACATTTGCTTTATTACATCTCAAAATCTGTGCAAAACACTTTTACTTTTTACGCTTTAAGTACATTTTAACAGGTACTTAAATACTTTTACTTAGTAGTTTTTTTCATATGATACTTTTGAGTATTGAGGGTTTTTTTTTTTTTTTGCTCTGGTATCTGTACTTTTACTTTAAGGTGCACTGCAAACGTCTACTCGCTACTTGCTTGTCTCTATGGAGATATTTTGTTGCATAGAATGTTCCAGAGTAGGGCATTAAACATATCTGCCTAGGATTTATTCAATTACAGAAGTTCAAGAGCTCAAAAAAAAAAAAAAAAAAACTTGAAAAACATGAATTCTTACTATGTGCAGGCTTGCCTCTTCATAGATCTGACCATTAACTTGTCATCAATCATGGCAAAGCAGTAACTTCTCCAAGGAGACAAGCAGGTGTTGAAAAATTACACAATGCACCTTCAAGTAACAAAGCTGAGTACCTCTTCCACCACTGTCCTGTACAGTACTAGTATATGAGTAACTTTTGCCATTTCGTAATACCATTTTCCTCCTCATTTCCAATCCTGTCATTTTAAGCGCTCCAAGGTCAACAAAAGATGACGTCTAAATGTAAGTAGGTCATTTGGAGACATCACTTAATCTGCCCCAGCACAGCAGGTCAGCACAGAGAGCACTGAGAGCACCACACAGCACGACAACAACTGCACTACCGCAAAAAAATACTCTGACCTTTCGCTTCCATGACTTGATATATTGTGACATTTCTGTTTATTGTGAAAACTCCAGCGGCGGCCAATAAAGCTGAACATTCATTTGAGTTATTCCACTCTCTGAGCACTGGCCTCTATAGTCCTACTGTACACTTAAGTTAATGTGCTTTTTGTAACTTTGTAATTAATTCATGCAGTTATTAGTTTTTTCTAATCAAGATTGGTGCAGTTATTTATTTTAATTGTCAGTGATCAGCTTTTATCTGTATAATATAGAGATCTGGAGTCAGTCCTGCCAATAAAAGCATTTCATTTGGAGCAGAGTTCAAACTATGGGGGGATTGATGGGCTGTTCCTTTATTCAATAGCGATAATTACAAGTCTGTATTGTTTATGCTCAGGAAAGTAACAAATAGATTTACTATATTTGTTTTTACTAAAGGAGCACTATGTAACTTTTGCCACCCAGCTGATTTTATTGCTCTGCCTCGGGGTGGGAGTTAAAAAGTTTTACTCCTTCCCACTTCCTTACTTCATTATTGTAAGTGCACAAATGTCACAGAAAAGTTTTGTTGTAAGTTTTACGATGTTAAGTTGACTGGCAGTAATGTGTGAAAACGAAATTCAACAACCAAGCTCGAAATAACTAATGGATTGATTGATTCCACAGAATGTTTACCCTGGTAGCATCTTCATGGCGATAAAATTCACTATTGTAGAACATTCCTGACAAAGCAATAATATCTCAGGTGTCAGACTCTGCAACATAAAAGTTATTAATCAGAAATCAGATCTTGAGCTAGAATCCTGATTGTCAGTATTGTATTTTACTATAATGGAAAAACAGCCTATGCATAGGTTTCAGAATGATGAAAAATAGGACTGCTGCCATAGCAATTAACAATTTAAACCAAATATCTAGGCATTTGCATGGTGAAAAATGTTAAAGTAGAGTAGTAGAGTTAATATTTTAGGTGTATAAGTGTAGTAGCTGAAGTAAGACCCATATGAGGCGGGACATCTCCAATCAAATTAGAATAACATGGAAATAATATACGTCTTTTACTTTCTGAAATGAGTGACAAAAATATTGAAATTTTTCATGATATTCTAACTTGTTGAGATCTACACAAATACTTATGGACCATGGTAGCTGATTTCTAGTGATGACCCTTGAAATGAACAGTGGTAAAGGTGCACTATGTAACTTTTTGGTTAGGGTCCATCACCTTCTTGTTTCTATAGATATGTCAATGTTCTGCCTCAAATGTTCCTCAGTAAGACACGCAGCAGCTCTACGTTACATTTATTCAATTACAGGTGGTTTTATGGCTCAAAAATACCTAGAAAAACAGGAATTCTGATTGTGAATGGGGTTGCCTCTCCACAGATCTGACCTGGTTTTGTCTGGTCTCCATGAAGATAGAAAGGTTTAATGGTGTACTGTGAAACACACCAGACAAAGCAATAACATCTTCTATTGAAAAGCACTTGGTGGAACCTCGTCCAGAAAAGTTGCACAATGCACCTTTGAGTTAAAATATAAAGAGAACACAGACACTTCCCAGTTCGCAGTTGTTTGTGTGTCGATATGTGGACTTTATCACTGGCCTTTGATTTAATGTCAGGCTTCATATTTGGCCTTTACTACGACATGAATGAGCCCGGTCCATAACAGTGCAGACTACAGCCCACACAAGAGCAGTGTCTCAGAGCAGCTCGGTTTACACGGCTTCATTACGCACTTATTCAACTGTGCACTGTAAAAAGTAGCTCCCAAATCACGCTCCATTGGATTGCACTTTTTCAAGACTCCTCCAGTACAGCTACAAATGGGTGGAGAACAATTTTGAGCAGTGATAGCTGGCCTATAGAGGACGCAAGTGAGCTGCATAGACATATTTTTATCACGTTAAATGTGCTCATATCACTTTATTTGAGTCACGTGTTTGGCATTTAAATGCGCTGGTTTGGAGCGACTTAATGGAGGTCTAGGAAGGGCTTGAAGTTTGCAGAAAATTTGATGTCATTATGTTGCTTCTGCCCATTACTTTACATTACATCAGTAAAATACGTCTTGGAGGCATAGGGTGGGGGTGACCTGAAATCAAGTGACTGGTCTTTGTAAACATTATCACACACTTTTGGCCTATTGTGATGTGTGATCACTCTCTCCCGCCCAGCCCCAACTCTCCACTGGCAGCATGTTACTGCTACAGGCTAATGAATGGACAACAACCAGATCCATGCACCGAAGGCCCTGCATGTGTTTCTTTAGTTCAGTGCCTGCAGGGATAGTCACTGATTTGCCCAGATACCATTGGAAGAAAAATTGTGATTGGTCCATTTCCATTCCATTATATTAACCCTTTGCTTCCCAAGAAATATTAGTCCACGTTTATAACAAGCATCTAGAAATTCTTACTAGTGTAGTGTTTATTAATGAATAAAAAACATAAATATATTAGTAGTAAAAAATAATTCAATATTTTTTCTTAGGCCTTCACTGAATACCTTGAAGGCTCCAAACTTTCTTTCTACTGCTCGATTACCTTTTTAAATTTTCAGTGGTACAGAAGTATTGGTGCGATCGACTGACATGATACAGACAGAACAGCGGCTCTTTCTGCAGGAGACATGCAGAGTATCTGTCTAACTAGTATGAATAAAAAAATATGTATGTTTAGTGTACACTGTGCGCACATACAACACACATATTTTCTACACACATGAATGTAGATGATCATAAATGCTGACCTAACCCTAACAGATGGATAGTGATGCATGTTTTGTGTTAAATCAATATTTTAATTGTATTGTTTTATTAATAGTTATTTGGATAGTTCATTTCTAACAGTGATAATCTGTCATCTGATGAGTTTTAGATCAACAACTATTTCCCTCAGGACAATGTCTGCGCACCTAAACTTACTACACAGCAACAGTCAGTATGCAATGATTGCCTCTTCAAATTAAATAAAACAATAATTTCCTCCACAAACAACTAAATCCTGAACTAAGTCTTATCCTGCATGCAAACTGCTAACCCTGAACCCTGAACAGATTAATAAAACATAAATCACAAACCTAGATATTTCACAAATCGTGACATTTGAAAAGTCTGACTCACCAGCCCGTATGCTGTGTTTCGCTCGTGCTCCTGTGTGATGTCGGCCACACAGGTGAAAATGACAGAGAAAGTGACTGCGAATACGCCAGACATGGAGATGACAGTAAAGTACCACCAAGGAAAAAGGACATTTAAATTTAAAGATGAACTAGGTAACTTTTTCTGAAAGAGGTTTGTGGAATGCTTGTCATTCACTATGAGGAGTTTATTGCTTTGCCTAAAATGTTCCACACTCTGGCATTAAGCTTGTCTATCTTGAATGGAAAAGAAACTTTGTACTTGTGAAACTTGCTTTCACCGTTGGTTTAGCTTGGGGTGAAACGCTGGCAGTCAGACCTGCTCCTAAAGCTAGTGGGAGTGTCCTTTGGGAAAATGGCTCACAGTTTGTCTGTTATTAATGTCGATATCTGGATTTAGGGACTAAATAGAGAAATAAAAACACCAGGATCATGGGTCTGACCTGTAACTTGGCTTATCTCCATGGAGATAGATAAGTTTAACATTGTGGCAGTGAGTAGGCAGTGAAGAGAAAGCTCCACCAGAAACGTTGTGCAAGGCAGTTTTAAAAAGTTATAACATTTGTATACAATAATGAGAAACAAATAGAGTGTTCTGAAATAGTGTTTTGATAGAAAAATGTACTGATATTTTACACTTATCCTCTACTACCATTTTTCTCTTCTAAAATTGTGTGCAGTTGGTGAGCAATCAAAAATCAAAACTCCAGTTTGTAAAACATTTAAAACTTAAATTGTATATGAGTAGTTTATTGTGTTATTTTGACCAAGTTTTACTCAAATTTACTCTTCAATCAATTATTTGTAGAAAAGGATTCATCTTTTCTCATCTGTTTTTGTGATCAAGATGTTTTGGCACCCATCCAGAAGCCATTTTCAACCGCTGGTACTGGCTTGAAACACTGCTAATTTATTCGACTCTGGGTACTAAGTTCTACCCCACATCTAGTGATAAATGGCTTCTGAGTGGGAGCTGAAATGTTTTGAGTCCAAATGACCACAGATGAAAGCTTCTCTATGATGAATCACTCCTGAATGAATGAAAGTGTCACTTTTAGTTTATTTGCATTTTCTATTGTGAATGTCTGCACTTGGCTCCATTTCATTTCATGTTGTTTCTTCATCACAAACATGGAGTTGTGTTTTGTTTAATTTGTTTCATTCACACATGTTTAACACACAAACCCTACATATTTAGGTTGAGTTCTTCTCTCACACAGAAAACACTGTTCCACCTTATGTCATGTGATAATACAGTAAACGCTCCACTGTGTTTTTAAACTCCACTTGCTTGCTATTATCTGGTGTTGTAGTAGTCAAGACTGACCTCTAGACCATTTTTTTACGGTCTTAGTCTCGTCTTGGACTCGAGCACATTTGGACTCGGTCTTGTCTCAGTCTTGATGGCACTTGGTCTCAGTCTTGTCTTGGACTCGAGATCTGATACTCGAGGAATGTGATCATATTTCACCACGGCCAGTAAATGCGCAGAGGCTGCAAAACATCACTGAAACAAAAAAACACTTGATTAACTCTGAAGTTGTTTTTTGTGGGATTAAAGAAGGGCTTCTCAAACTGTGGGTGAGGGTCCAAAAAAGGGTCACAGAGTGTTTAAGTGCAGTAGAGTTTGCTTGGTCTATTTTAAACCTAAGTGAACATTAATCAGATAAAATGGAGATAAATTTATAAAAGCATTGATATATATGTACCAAAATAACTATAAAATACAAATAAATGTAGGAAATGTCAAAGATGGTCTTGATTTGGTCTCAGTGGGCCGTGGTCTTGGCCTTGTCTTGGTCTCGACCTTTAAAAGGCTTTGAAAGACTCTCAGAGGTCTTGGTCTTGTCCTGGTCTTGGGATCCTGTGGTCTCAGACTGGTCTTGGTCTCGATGAGTGCGGTCTTGACTACAACACTACTATTATCCCTCACAAACCAAGTATTACCTTCCAAAAAGTGACCATATTTGTAATGCTACTTCTCATAAACTGCCTCTTTTTCATTTGTTCAGACGATAAGAAAAACAACCAGCCCGAGGACTTTGACATTGACATGGAGGACCCGGAGACAGCCAAGGCAGCCGTGGCCATCCAGTCTCAGTTCAGGAAGTACCAGAAAAAGAAGCAGGATGTGAAGTCGTAAAGCCCCACCCACTTCCACGGCAATGTCTGAAAGGGGGCGTGGTCTTGCATGTTGAATACAGAGCACTGTCATGAACTCAACGGGCCTGGGGTGGAGCGGGGTGGGGGCGGTGCAGGTGGATAACAGTATATTTGTCTGTGTGTTATTGTAACTAAATATGAAACGCATAATAAGTGTTTACGTTGATGTATTTGTTGATGTTCTGTTACTTTTTTTTATTTTATTTCGAGTGCCAGTTTTTTGTGCTTTTTTTTCCTGTAACATTTTGTGTATTTTTCACCTATAAAAACAATAATAGCTGTAGTTAAAGGTGCACTGTGTAACTTTACTGATGGAGAGTCCGTCATCAACTTGTCTCCATGGAGATGATGTTGTTTTGTCTGGAATGTCCCAGTGTGGCATTAAACATATCCATCTTGCATTAACTCAATAACATGTTTTTTTATTCACTTAAAAACTTGCATTCTTACTGTGAGTGGGCTCGCCTCTGCACAGATCTGATATTTAAACATGTGCATGTGTGATGTGTATATTAATAAGTTTAATGCCATACTGTGGAACACTCCAGGCAACATCTCCGTGGAGAGAAGCAGGCGATAGACCCTCCACCAGAAAGGTTACACAGTGCTCCTTTAAAGAGGAATATAAAGCCACAAGATTTCAATGTAGATGTGATTTATACCAAACAAAAACATATAATTTTAACTGTATTCTGAAATATAATGGGTTTTGGACACCTCGTCGTCACTGAGTGATTAGTAGTATTGCATATTACATTACTTTACGTTAACAAGTGTGTGTAGTTTGATTTGTCTATTGTTTTAATGTGATCTCCTCTTCTCCTCTATCGTTGTATACTGTACAAGCACATATGAATGCATGCAGCTTCAGACACTATGGTTCACAGTGGAATCAATAAAAAACTGGAAAATGATGTCTTTTGTGTCATAATTTCTTACTGAACTGTTGTTGAACCAAATGCTACATAGAAGTGTATCCGCAAGGTTCAGTTACATACTTTAAATAATAAAAATGTAAGCATCTTATAACTGATATTTTCCAGTTTTAGGATTTTAAAGCTACCATCTGTAAGTTTATTAGATTTTTCTTACCAGTAAATGACAGATGCGAAGTCAGGTCCTTCTAATACAAAGCAAGTGTACATATACTATATATATACAGAGGTGGTGCTACCATTAGGCAAAAGTAGGTGTCTGCCTAGGTCCCCCAAACCTGGAGGGGCCCCCAACTAATTGCCCTCAGTGCCACTAATGGCCGAGGCTTCAGAGCAATTAGATTTTCTCTCAGTATGACATTAAACGACAGTAGTTGACTTTCAAAGAATAATCATAAGAAAAATAATAATAATATCATCATATGTAATTGATGTAAACAAAAATGTAATTTTACAAGCAAAAAATAAAACTACTTTCAGCTCTGGTTCTTTAGTAGGCTACCGAACTAATAAGACATGTTTCCAATCCACCATAATTCAAATAGAGATGTGCATGTGTCAAGGACAATGGGGAAAAACAGACAATAAATATATAAAAAAACAAAACAAAAGAGAAAAACAGTACTTTATAGTAAGGGCCCCAAACTCAAGTTCGCCTAGGGCTCCCAAATTGCTAACTCTGCCACTGTATATATATGTAAACTAACAGTAAGGATTATTCTATATAAATGCACATACCTATATAATTGACTTCATATAAGAAAGTTCATTAGTTTGGCTATAGGGTATAAACATTATACATCAACATCTAAAAGAATATGGGATTTGACCAACTAAAATATGCTTTTGTGTCGCGTTTGTGTCTGATACTAAAATATAATCCCACCAGATATTCAGTATTTTTCAGTATGCCTTGACTTTGCCTGTAGCCGGGACATGAAATCTGTACACATGTGAGTGAGTGCTGGTCTGAGCTGTAAGCATCTAGAAAATAGTTTATTACAGAACATTTTTCAGATTCATTCCCCTCGCGACAGCCGCTGACAGCTTCATATTTCTCTGACTGATCACAGTGAACGAGTCAGTCCAGCTCCGAGCCGCTATTTATGATCAGATCATTATAAACCAGCGACATACGAACGAGACCAGAGCTGCAGAGCAACTCACGTGGAGGTGGGTAGTACTCAGTTACATTTACTTTAGTATCTATTTAAAGAAATCCTGCATTTTGGAGTAGTTTTCATACCACATATTTTTACTCCTACTTGAGTAACAAAGGTTGAAGTCACAGAACTCATTTGGTTAATCTTTCCACTGTGAGCAAGTGACAAAAGCTTTATGCTGACAATAAAGTATTTGAACATTTGTGTTTCTTACATCTTACCTTCAGATATGATAGTCATTTTTTCACTTTTTTTTTTGTCTGTTCTTTATGTTTTGTCCTTTAAATTGTCTTCATCTTCAAATTATGAATCGTATTTTTCATCCAGAGTGTTAAATCTGGACTGTTAAAGAAATGATTTTGTGCAGTGAAGTCCCACATCACAGTGAGAATATGTGGAGTGGACAGTGTTGTATGACTGATGACAAAAGAATGTAATTTGTTTTGTTTTATGTCTTGGAAGCGTGTACATGTTAGAAACATGTAGTAGGAGGTATAATTTTAAGCACGGTTTTGTAGTTTGTATATAGGCCTAAATACAGTCTAAGACTTAGTATTATTATTATTATTGTTATTATTATTATTATTATTACTACTACTACTACTAATACTAGTACTACTACTACAATCTTATTAAACATTTGATAGATTGCAGGATAATAGGGTTTATTAAACAACCTTAATCAACATAGATCTAAAATATGTGGTGGGGGGTTTGGAATAGGCTATTAGCCATTAAAGCTTTTAATGCTGTATTGATTAGTTGTAGCCTGTGAGTTGGACTGGGACTATTTAAAGGTCCTTATCAGTGATACCGATGGTCCAGTCCGTAGTCTGTAAAACAGATCAGATCCCTATAAATTAACCAAATACACTTGTTTGAATTAGGCCACTCCGGCCTGTTTTATAGTGCAGGATCATCATTTTTATATTCATTACATTTTATTGCATATTTTATATGTTCTACTCGTAAAGTTGACTCTGTGTTGTTGGTCAAATCTGCCTGGTGACTGCACAATGCAAAGCTGTACCATACTGCCTCCTGCTGGTGAGGGGGCCGCAGTGCACAGCAGCGGGCCTTGGAGCTGGGACCTGTTGAGGAACAAATAAGGCTGTAAACATCTGTAAACATTTCAAACCTGCACAAGACGCTTTGGGGAACAGCCATTTTATTTATCAAATTTTGAACTTTGTGTTAGTTTCTCTTTATTCCAGTGCCACCTTGGTGAACACTAATGTTAAAAATAAAATGTGACATTATTCTTTTGTTAAAATGTATCATAATGAAGACAGTTAATCAAAGATCTAACCAAATAAACGGACAGAATGACCTCACAGCATCTTGGATCAAACTCCTTTCGGTGGACCCAACAGAAAGAACAGAAGCTGGTGGGGGTAGACAGAACAAAACATCTCTTTACGCATATCCACATTTTTAGATATTTCCCATAGACATTAGGTTTGGTTTGAAGGGGGATTCTGTTGGATTGTCTCACATTTTCCCTGTAGAGGAGTATTGCTGCAATGCAGCAACAGTAAATCTACTGAGGAGAGTGAGAGCCCGGAGGCTCTGCCTAGTGCACTGAGAGAGGGGACTGATCTGGACACACTGTAGTGGGGATGTTGTGAAGTGCAAACCGTTACTGTCTAAAACCTCCCTGTTCTAGCTAACAACATTTACCGCTGGCTCACTGCAGCAGTAAATACCCCTGAATACATAGCAGTGTCCCGCCCTGTAGGATACTCACAACATACTTCTTTACAGTACAGTATAGTTTCATAGACTTTTCATAGCTTTTTTCATATTGCACCATCAGAGAATGGGACACAGAGAAATATCAACAGAGACTCCATTTCCTAATTAAAACAAGATATGTGCAAACATGACTAAGGACTTTATTAACCAAATCAATTTCTCCCTGTAATATCCACAAATAAAAGTGATTTCTCTTTTTATATATATATTTATAGTAATAAGAATAATAAATCTTCACATTGGATCATTTCATAGTGTGACAAAATGCTCGACTGGTCTGCCCAGCCGCGGTCGTCATCCTCATTGTCTTTTTAGTTGGTCAGTCCCCATGCATCCATAGGAAATAGATTTTTTTTTCTTCAAAAAAGTAACAAGTTGAGAGCAGCTGAAAAGTTTGGACTGGTGTCAATTGCTTTTGTTCCAAGATTTCTCCCAAGTTTATTCAGTTTTTCTGAATATTCCATAGGAAAAACATGACTCCAAATGGTCATCTTCTACTCCGGAAGAACAAAAACATGTCCGGGTTCGTATGAAAACCTTGTAGCAGTGGTGAGCATTTGGTTATCAAGAATAATGATCAGTAAGTTGACAACTAACAATAATAATCACTGATTAATATAAAGAATGAACAAGAATAAATAATGCTCCTCAATACTCAATTAGTTTGGCAAAGCTCCGTCTGGAGTCGTCTCCAATGAGTGAATCAAATAAAACAGTATAAACAAACTGAAAAGAGAAAAACAAAAGCTCTAAAATAAATAAAAGGAGATTAGTAAAAGTGAGGCCACCCTGCAGGGGGCGCCGTATATACAGAACTGTGGTGAGTCAGTTTACTGCACTTGAGTGTTAGTCCAGTGAGTCCGCTGTTACACCAGCGTGTAGGACTGCGCCCCCTACTGTTATACCAGCGTATAGGACTTTGCGTAGGGGTTGCTGCTCTGTTTGAGATGTCCTCTTGAGTCCAGCAGAGACTCCTGGGACGTGCTCAGTTTGGCGGCCTGTGCCAGCTCTGAGCCCTCTCTGTGGGGCAGTGTGGCGGCAGAGCCTGGCTGCCACTGGGCAGCAGCGTCCCTGCTGGCCTGGGGGGCTTCTGTGGGTGTGGGCGGGGCCATACGGGACGGCCTCTTCAGAGAGCGGCTCTTCTGAGGCTCCAGACAGGCCTGGCCCATGGCTGCCCGCTCTGTGCTGGAGGTCGCTCTGGTGCCCGAGCATGACATGCCGCGATTTAACAGGAAGTCCATGCGCAGGTAGGGAGGAAGGTGAACCAGCTCGCCTCCTGCAGGACACATGAGAAATTACAATTTGATCCTAATGAAAAAACTCATTAATCATCTTAATTTCGAAGTATTCTCCTGACAACACTTTCTGTGTCAACAATTCTGACAATGTATTCAAAACAGAGAGTCAACAGAGAGTCAAGTGTTAGTATTGATATTAAGATTAGACATTAGCATTTAGAAAGCTGTTAGTGGTTAGCCTGCCTCACCCGGTCTGTGGGCTTTGGGCACGGCCATGTTCATGACGCGGCTCACGTCCTGAGGCTTGGGTGGCGAGGCGGTGAAGCGGCAGATGCCGGACTCGGATGGCGTGCTAGAGGTCAGACTGTCGGTGTAGTCGTTTGTGCCCGCCGTCATCTGCTCCGACGACGTGTCCGAGATGAAACACTCGGTGATGGTGAACTTGGCGTGCCGCAGCTGCTCCTCCATCTTGGCGTGCTCATAGGCCCTCGCCAGCTCCTCGTATGTGGACGAAGCACTCTCTGTAGACACCATGCTGCTCCTCGCGCGGTCTGGTTAGTCATTACAGGTGTTAGTATGTTTACGGTTAGAAATTTTGTTGTTATGAAATAAAAGTTGGGTAAGGAATTCTTTCTATACCAAGTGCCACATTATCAGATTACCCTAACACAAATTTCTAAACAAGGACTGGCTCATAACTCAAGAATAAATCAAAAGTAATCTGTTCCAAATGATGAAGAAATCAAATCTGAATCAGAACTAATATTGGCTATATTTACAAGCACACCAAAAATCTGATCAGATAACTTAAATGTCATGTAAACAGTATTTTTTATAAATAACTGTACTTTGTCCTACAAATCTACTGATAAACTGACATAAAACTGATTATTCTATTCATGTATTTATCTCTTTTTATTTAAGTAAATGTAGAAATTGATAAACAAAACTAAAACATAAAAAGACTAACACGAAACATCTAAAGAAGCATAGGAGTAAATAAGATACTTCTTCCCACTCCTCTTCGGACGTGTTGTTATTTGTGACAGTTTTGTGTCTTTATAGTTTACATGTTTGAAAGAAATCCATTCTATGACGCAATAAGGACACCATCACAATGACCCTGTTTATTGCCTGTGTAAGACCCCAGTGCAGTTTACCTGTGTCCTGAGATGGGCTGACGCTGTAGCTGTCACTCTCTTTGTCCACAGATCCTGCCACTCTGGGCGTAGGCAGTCTCCAGTCTGTGCTGAGGGTGTGGGAGGAAACAGGGGGGTGAGGTCTGTTCAGCGTCCACTGGCTGGCGTAGCGGTTTCGAGCTGCAGGACCAGCTTTAGCGGTGCGGCGGGCAGTGGGGTCTGAGGGCAAAAAGCAGAACTTTAAAATGCCATTTCAAATACGCCTTCATGAACCTGAGAAGAGGGATAGAGCAAAATAAATTACAAAGAAACTGCAGTAGGCCTAAGATATAATGTATCCATTCACAGGTTAGTTGCAGTCACATTACGTCACAGACTCCTCATAGTTTTAAACTGAGCTGGAAAACAGGTCAAAAAGATCTATAGAGGAATTTACTGCTTAACTGTAACGATAAAGATTTGTTGACCTGGTTTATGGTAATTACTAAGCCTACCTGAAATAAAAAATACCAAAGTTCAACATTTAGAAAAATTCCCAAAAGATGTGATTGTTGTAAGTAAGATTAATGTGTCAGGTTTGTAGAGCCAATACCAAACAAATAATAATTATAAGGGCAACATTTGTGGATCATAAGTTTGGATATCTAGACTTAGACAAACTTTAATGACACATCACAATAAATATAATAACAAAGATACAACAATATAAATGGTGATAATAAATTCAAAATAGGGAGCAAAATTTAAAATAGTAGTAGTAGTTTCTAGTAAAAACTGAACATTTTCCAGAGTAAAAGAAAAAATCCCAGAAATCTATGCAATGACAGTTTCTTCAACACTGCTTTAAAGTGATCAGTATTAAATGTTTATATTGCACAAAAACAAATTGCACAAAAAAAAAAAAAAATATGCAAATGAAAAAAAAAAAGCAAAGTGGTGCTAAACTGAAAATATTAGGTGCACAAGAAGTAAAACAGCACAGACATCACACAGACACACAATGCAACTTATTCAGAAGCCAAAATGAAGAAAAAAAAGCGTCCGTACTGGACTTACTGGTTCCGGGCCTGGCATCGGACACATCCACCAGAGGACCTGTGGCCTGGGACAGAGACTGGTAATGCACTGTGTGAGTCACTGTGGACGACTTCTGCTTCTGTGTCTCCCCAAAGTCATTGTCAGTCAGTAACACAGTGGATCTGTCATCTGCAGCAACAACAAATGCAAATCAGGTGAATATATTTTTAAGCATTTCACAAAGCAAAGATAACAAAGAAATAAAAAAAAAAATTGTAGTTAAGCAAAACTTGTTTTACCGCAGTACTGTGTAAGCAGCTCTTAAGGTAGAAATGAGACCACTGTGTGTTTTCTGCATCTAATTTTAAAGCATTATGTCCTCATAATGAAGTGTGCTGTTAGCATCCTAGTTGTGAAACAAGCTCATAAAGTTATCACACTGAATAATTAGGATGCTTGGAAAGCATAAGATATGTGAGGAACACCTTTGTACCTATGCAAAATTAACTAGTTGTGTTTTTCACATTTTGAAGAGTAAAAATGTGGTAAATGTGTCTTTAATGTCCACATTTGCCTTACCAACAGTCTCCATGGTGTCCCTCTCCTCGATCAGAAGCTGGGCCCTGGGGATGTCGATGTGCATTCGGAGGGTCTGCTGCTGCTTGTTCACTGGCTCTGCTGGACGTGTGTTTTTACTAAAGGAAATACAAACACAGATATTAAGCAAAATTCATACAATCACAACACAATAAAAGCACTGAAGACCTGTACCTCATCAGCATCTCGGCCAAGCTCTTTGCATCTAAAACACAAACTGATCGTTAGTACAGTTGTATTCACATTATAGAGCAGTTTCACACTGTACTAAGGACCTCACCCCTGAGCCTCTTCAATCTTTGCTCCCTCCTCCTCCTCCTCAGCACTAACAGTCCGATGAAGATCACCACGATGCCCACCAGCACACAGGAGATAGTCACCATCATCTTCATCCCCTCTCCGCCTCCAGAGTGGTCCTCACTGACATTTGGGGCTTTGACCAGAGGGGCAATAGTACCTAAAAACAGAAATGAAGTTTGATTTATTTACTTTGTAAAAATGAACTAAAAGATACAATTTCTTGCAATATGTTATATTTAAATACATATAAAGTCCAAATGTGTAGTCAGTTTGGCCAATCATAACCTGTTAAAAGACCAGAAACCAGAAAGCCTGAACAAAAACTAGGTAGGGGGGAAAGGGGACAGGTTTCTCATTTTCCATCTACTTGTAAAAAAAAAAAAAAAAAAATTCTAACCTGGTTTAGCCCTAGGGTTTAGACCTTGTCCTATCTATTATATACCAGGTTTAGCTCTAGTGGTACTTGAAATTTCAAATTTTTTTTGTAGGGGGTACCTGAGTGAAAAGTTTGAGAGCCACTGCTGTAGACTATTCTAGATGTAACACTGAGTAAAATCTGTGCAGAAACTCCTAGTTAACTTTCTGACAGTCACAGCTAAGGGGGTGAATCATAGGCACACTGGCCTGGACTAACTCTGACACATGTTTTCTTTCCTGGATAGAGGAAGTAGAAGTCTGGATAAGTTTTTTATAATAACTACAAAACTAATGCACAACTTAATATTTTTTTTAATAATAATGCACTAGAAGAAAAGCATGTTTGGCTGGCTCACATCTTCACAAACCTGACTCTTATTTGATCTACAGAAAGATTGTTTCCATAGAAATGTTGTTCCTTTGGCTATTAGCTTCAACAGTATAGCATAAAACGTATCTATCACTGCGGAGAATGTTCCAAAGTAGGGTTTTAATGCTTCATGATTTATTAAAAGTCCTATAATTGACTCTTGTGAGCTTTAAGTCATATTATAATGCTGTTACCTCCTCAAAACAAACCTGGAGTCCTGTTTTGTTTCATTCACACATCTGTCTACATCTCCAAAGCTCATAATGCTCTGTGTCACCCTGTGGTATCATGTAGTAGTAGTTTTCAGGTTAGTTCAGTAGAGATTGGCAATTCCAGGATTGAAATCATCCACTTGATTCTTGTGATGGTATAACAAGTTTAAATACACAGCGGAGCACTTCCTGTATTACCACATGACATCGCAAGTGGAGTATTTTGTGTTTGAGAGAAGAATTCAGCCCAAATATGCAGGGTTTGTGTGTTAAACATGTGTGAATGAAACAAAACATGTTTTTGATGAGGAAACAACATTATAAAATAGATCAGAAAGTAGTGTAATATGGTCCCTTTAAGGCAAATTAAGGCATAGTTATTATAAAGTGTAACTAAAGTCCGGTTTTGAACTTACTGCCATCGTAGCTGAGCGTGGCGAACTTGACTCTCTTCTCTGCATATCCAGCGCTGTTGTACACTTTCATCTGCAGCTCGTACCACGTCGCCTCCTGCAGGTCGTAAAGGATATAGCTCTTGGTGAGGGAGGTGCGCTGGGCCGTGGTCCAGGTGGGCGAGTCCACAGGGCGGTACTCCAGGGTGAAGGAAGTGATAGGACAGCCGCCATTGTTCCATCCGTTTAGGTTGAGTTTGACCCGAGTGGCGTTGATGCTGGTGAATAATTCCTGTTCTTTAGAGTACTGGGGTTCTGCAGGACAAAAGCATACACAGAAACATGTAAGGTTAGAACAAGGATAAAGAAATATGCTCAGGACAATGTATGACTATATATTATGACTAAACTTATAACTGACAGCTGAGTAAAGGTAAAAAAAAAGCAGCACTTTTGGCACAAAATGAGCCAATACATAAATACTATTTATGCCACCTGCAGTGTTGGGAAGTGAATACATGTACCGAAAATTAGAAACTCAGAACACAAATTTAGAGTAACTGTATTCTAGTACAGTTACTTTTTCATTTAGTGGGATTTATTTATCTATTTAAATCAAAGGAATATTTCACATGTACATGTAATTTGGGCTTTAGTATTCAGAATGCAGTACTCTGATAGGACTATGTAACAGAATACATTACAAAATACGTTTAGTATTCTGTAACCAAATACACTTTCAAATATTTTTTCCAACACTGACCTCCTGCTTATCACTGAGTTGTCATTGCTTTGCCACAAATGTTTCACAATATGGCATTAAACTTATCTATCCCACATTTAACCAGTTACAGGTCTTTTGCTAAAAATACACTGATAAACAAGCATTCTTATTATGGTTGCCACTCTCCACAGATCTGACCTGTAACTGAGCCTGGAGGCATTACTGCTTGTCTGCAAACAAAAGATTAAAGCAATATTGTGGAACATTCCAAGAAAAGCAAACATGTTTCCATGGAGGCAACAGGTAGCAGCCCTTCCAGAAAAGTTACTTAGTGTACCTTGGGATGATATGCTTTTTATTTGTACAGGGACAGTACACAGAAATACATTAACTAAGACAAAAGTCATAGGAAAGATGCTGGTGCCAGGTTATACATTGTTCAAATACTAATTTAAATTAAAGCCGCGCGCGGCGATGGTGGCCCTCGCCCCGGGCGCGCACCGCCCCCCCCACGCGACCTCCGGGGACTCGCGACCGCCCCGGCACGCCACCCTCTCTTCCCTACATCCGCCCAGGTCGACAGCTCGTCCATTAGACACATTAAATAATGCACCTTTAAATGTTTCAGAGGAGTCATTGCGCCCCTACTGGCCAACCATGAAAAATGCCCAATATCCGTAATATACTGTTTTTGTTTACAATCATGCATAGAATTTAATCCCCGACTTTGGTACAAATCCGACAATGTTGACGTTTCATGTCAATGCTAGGGGGCGCTATAGTGTTCACATTTCATATGTTTTATAGTGTATTATAATCAGGTCGAAATCAGGCATGAGTGATTCAAATTTCAGCACGATCGGACTAAGCCTGTGTGTGTAATTATTTTTTAACTATTTTTTGGGGGGTAGTCTTTGTGCCCCTGCTGACCAACCGTAAAAAATGACTTTTTTGCTTGTAAACATGCATAGAATTTAATTCTCGAATTTGGTCCAAATCCGATAATGTTGATGTTTCACGTCTATGCTAGGGGGCGCTATAGAGTTCACTTTTATTAAATTTCATATTTCATCACATTCAGGCCTGGATCACGCAATTGTGATTTGAATTTGAGTTCTCTAGGACAATGCCTGTGGCCGTGACAGGTCACAGAAAAAGCAGGAAATGAAGGCGTTATTCGCCGGCGTGCTACGGGCGAACTGTAAGGAGTATCCCAAAAAAAATTGGCAACTTCTGTGAGTTCATGTCTGTAGATGTGACATGTCAAATTTGAGCTAATTTGGACCAAACCCCGGGGACTTGAATCTTTTTGTAGACCCCCAAGTCAAAACGGCGGCGAATGTTTGATCCAATATGGCCGACTTCCTGTTCGTCATAGGGGTGCAGAATGATTGACTTTTTTGCTTGTAATCATGCGTAGAATTTAATTTAACATTTACAGTGAATTTTTACATCACTAAATATATCGGTGATTATATCGGCAGCGCCAACTCCCATTATATCGGTTTCATATCGGCCACAGCAAAATCCATATCGGTCGGGCTCTAGTTTGTAATCCACTTTTTATGGCGTTGTTCTGTCAGCTTTTCCCATTTCTGACCTTTGTGGACGACTATCTTCGGTACTCTAAAAAAAAATCGCTTTTCCTTCTCTCGGTTAGAACAATTGGCACAGCCGTAAACTGCACAACACATCGGCATTTCCCTCCAGTCGGTTCACTTCTTGCCCTCCATCTGATTTTGCGTGCTGACAAACGTCGCCCTGTAATGTCACGTGAAACCCAGATATTCAGAATTATTATTTCCATGTAAACTCCAAGGAAAATATTTTAAGTCCAAACAATTTAATCCAGAACAATTAAAAAACATCATGTGAACGTGGCCATTGTGTTCTAACAGTGAGTTTTTTAATCATTTCAATACCAGGTTTAACATTTGTGCGTTTACCTTTTGGATATTTCGTGGCAAAGTACAGTGTGATAAAGAGTAGAGGGGTGTGCAAAAATATTGAAATATCGATATATATCGTATCGTTTAATGTGATGACACAGTATCGATATTGTGGGCTGCTCTATCGATATATCACCAAGAGTATTTTTGGTTTATTTTACTAAATGATTTTGTTACAGCTACAGTTTCGTTGTTTTAGTGGAAGGAAACTCGTTTGACATTTTCGCTGTTTTGAGGATTAAAATGTTTGTGTTTCATATGAACTTTGCACAAGAAGTGGTTTAACAAAGATTTTCCATGATTTAGCCTTTATTTTTTACTGAACCGTATCGAATCGAAAGCGCACTGTATCGAGGTTTGTCTCATATCAGTGACTTCTTAACAACACTCGGCCTCAGTCAACAGGGAAACGTGGCTCTTGCCCCGTCTGGGAGTATGACATCATCACATTCTAGAACCTGAAAACCTCCCAGTTCCATCAGGTTCACGGCGCCGATGACATCATACATGTAAAGTTCCATAAAGCCTTGTTACCATGGCAACTCCGGAACTCAAAGCTAAACTTCAAAGCTTTGTGGGCTTTAACTCAAAGCTTTGTTTGGCCTCGGGGAGATTATAAGAGTAGGCAAATCGCAAATCACAAATCGAAAATCACAAATCGCTTAACGGAAAAGGCACATTTAGCTGAGCTTGACACAGAGCAAATCGTACAAAGATTTCAAACAGTAGACTTCACAGAGGAGACTTTACAGAGGAGATTTCACAGAGTAGGTCGCACTTTTGATCTGCGTAACAGTAAGTACAGCAACACTTACAAAACAACTCAATTATAAAACAAAAATGGCCAGAAATAACAGAAGAAATATACCCTTGACCTTAAACCATGACCTTAAACTAAAGAACTGTGGTCTTCGAAAGCAAATTGCCAAAAAAGATGAGCACAATGAGCGGCGATGGTGGCCCTCGCCCCGGCGCGCACCGCCCCCCCCCCACGCGACCTCCGGGGACTCGCGACCGCCCCGGCACGCCACCCTCTCTTCCCGACATTCGCCCAGGTCGACAATGACGCATTAGTGATTCAAATTTCAGCACAATCGGACTAAGCCTGTGGGTGGAATCATTTTTTAACTATTTTTTGGGGGAGTCTTTGCGCCCCTGCTGGCCAGTGGTGGAAAATGCCTCATGTCCGTAATAGACTTTTTTTGCTTGTCATCATGCATAGAATTTAATTTCCGAATTTGGTCCAAATCCGATAATGTTGACGTTTCATGTCTATGCTAGGGGGCGCTATAGAGTTCATTTTTCATATGTTTTATAGTGTATTATATTCAGGCCATGATCAGGCATTAGTGATTCAAATTTCAGCACGATCGGACTAAGCCTGTGGGTGTAATAATTTTTTAACTATTTTTTTCAGACAAGACGAGTTACAGCAATACCTAAAGCTGAAAACATGCCTCGGGAGAACAGAGGTAGGTTTTGCTATGCTAACTATGGTATTTATGGCTGGATTTTTGTTTTACTTTTCAGTGATATTTTATGTTATTAGGTTCTTTTTTCAGACCAAACTTGACAGTTTTGGCTGCTCAGCAGTGGTCTTCCTCAGAGTAGTTTCCAGTACTGTCTATTGAAAAAAAGAGGACAGATATGGTAACATTACTGTACATAAGGAGCTTAACAGAAAAAGTGCAAAGGGCAATGGGAAAACACAATATCAACACACCAGTGAAACCATACAAAAAACTCAGGCAATTGCTCGTCTACCCAAAAGATAAAATAGAACCGGAGTATAAATGTAATGTCATATACGAAATACCCTGCATGTCCTGCAATAAAACATACATTGGGGAAACAGGGAGGGCGTTCAATACACGAAAAAAGGAACACAGGACAGAATGCGAAAAGGAAACAGCAAAGGAAGGTAGGAAGACAGCGCCAAAACCTGTATAAATCAGCTGTCCGGACACGTCAAAGCAACATCACTTGACCACTCTGAGGAAGACCGCTAGTGAGCAGTTGAAACTGTCAGGTCTGAAAACAAACTCTTGGTCTGAAAAAAGAACCTAATAACATAAATTATTGGAAGACCAAATGAACCTCATAAAAACAATTATGTATATTATGTATATTGTCTAGACTACACTTATAGCCTTAATTGTATATAAAGTTGCATTAGAAAGAATCTGCTCTCATGTTTCATATTGTTTTCATGATGCTTGTCTCATTTGCTGGCTTATCCTCTACAGCTCAGAGGAAATCAAATTGTGTAAAAGAGGTTGAAAAACTTCAAGAAAAGCGTGAGAAGAGACGACTTCAGCAACAGGAACTCAGAGAAAAGAGGGCCCAAGTATGAGTTTGAGGAATGTCAACTTTCCTTTGTTGTGTGGTTCAAATTATTTAACACTTTATTTTCCAGGAAGTAGATGTCAATTTACCCAACTATGAAATTATGTGCATGATCAGAGACTTCAGAGCCAGTCTGGACTACAGGCCCCTAACCTCCAATGATCTAGTAAGTCATATTAACATACAGTCCCTGACAAAAGTCTTGTCGCTTATCCATTTTGTAGAAACAAAAGCTTATAACTTGACTTTAAATTAATCGATTGGTTTTAGAAATGTCTCATATGAAGCTAAAACCCTCCCAAATTATGCTCAATATATTAAAAAAAATTTGCTTCACTGAAAAAAGATTGATAATTTAATGAACACAGAAAGGTCAGATTTTGGCAAGACAAAAGTCTTGTCGCCTTGTCATATGATGCACCCAATCCTAGATTACAGCCTCACCTGTGATCAGTTACTGATCAATCAGTTAGTGGGTGTGTATAAAAAGAACCCCAGCACACCAGACCTTCACATCAACTGCAACTTGACCTCTGACAACATGCCTAAGATCCACCCTGAGACCAAAGCATTAATTATCAAGAGGCTGAAGACCAGATCCACTGCTGAGGTGGTGACACCTTCAATGTGTCTCAGCGTCAAGTACAAAGAATAAGAAAAAGATCTGAAATGACTGGAGATGTTTTTGACAAGCCCAGGTCCGGCAGACCCCGCAAGACAACTGCTCGGGAGGACCGTTTGTTGATTCGAAAATCCACTGCCAGCCCCTTTTCCACTGCAGCAGACTCCACCAGGCCTGGTCACCTCAAGTCCCTGTGTCAACCTGAACAGTTTGTAGAATTCTGTGTCAAAATGGCCTCCATGGTCGAATCAGTGCACAGAAACCAGCACTAAACAAAAGGCAATTAAAAAACTGTGTGGCATTTGCCAAGGCCCACAGCCTGCTAAAAGGATGGACACTGGAAAAGTGGCAGAAGGTGGATTTCTCAGATGAATCCTCAGTTGAATTACATCACAGCTGCCACAAATATTGCAGGAGACCTACTGGAGCCCGCATGGATCCAAGATTCACCCAGAAAACAGTTAAGTTTGGTGGCGGAAAAATCATGGCCTGGGGTTACATCCATTATGGGAGTGTGCGAGACATTTGCAGGGTGGAAGGCAATATCAATAGCCTAAAATATCAAGAAGTATTAGCTCCTCTTACATTCCCAACCATAAAAGGGGTCAAATTTTGCAGCAGGATGGTGCTCCATCGCATAATTCTATCTCAACATCAAAGTTTCTCAAGGCGAAGAAGATCAAGGTGCTCCAGGACTGGCCAGCCCAGTCACCAGACATGAACATCATTGAGCATGTCTGGGGTAGAATGAAAGAGGAAGCATGGAAGGCAAAACCAAAGAATCTTGATGAACTCTGGGAGGCATGTAAGACGCTTTCTTTGCTATTCCTGATGGACTTCATCAACAAATTGTATGAATCATTGTGGAACCGCATGGATGTAGTCCTTGAAGCTCATGGAAGTCATACAAGATATTAAATATGGATCTCACAGCACCACTACTTCATTCACTGACGTTATGCAACATATTTTTGTATTTGAAGTAAATTATTTGTTCAATTTTCTGTAGGCGACAAAACTTTTGTCTTGCCAAAATCTGACCTTTCTGTGTTCATTAAATGATCAATCTTTTTTCAGTGAAGCAAATTTATTTTAGTTTATTGAGCATAATTTGGGAGGGTTTTAGCTTTCATATGAGACATTTCTAAAACCAATCGATTAATTTAAAGTCAAGTTATAAGCTTTTGTTTCTACAAAATGGATAAGCGACAAGACTTTTGTCAGGGACTGTACAGTATTTAAATGTTCATGTTTATTTACTATTGTAGTATTATATTCTATTATTAACTATTGAAGTTTACAACAAAAATTGTATCCTGCAGATAGAGGAGCACAGAATATGTGTGTGTGTGCGCGCTCGACCATTGAATAAAAAAGGTAGGTTCTCTATTATTGGCTTTTTTGATTTATATAGTGAATGTATCAGTTTTCTGTAAACTGTCCCTTTTAGAGCTATCAATGAAGGACTTAGATGTCATCACTATCCCAAGTAAAGATGTTGTTATGGTTCATGAACCGAAGCAAAAAGTTGACCTGACACGCTACTTGGAGAATCAAACATTTCGCTTTGACTACGCTTTTGATGAGAACTCCACAAATGAAATGGTTTACAGGTATGGGTTTTATTGTCCCTTTGAGCATTTAAAAAAATCATGACTTCAGACAACATCAACTGTGTTGCCAGATTTACAGCCCAGCCTTTGGTTGAGACCATTTTTGAAAGAGGAATGGCAACTTGCTTTGCTTACGGACAAACTGGAAGTGGAAAAACACATGTAAGTAATGTTTCTGATTCCGATATGTTGTGAAATGACATTACTTAGGAATGACTATGTTTCAGACCATGGGAGGAGACTTTTCAGGGAAGAACCAGGACTGCTCTAAAGGAATCTACGCTCTGTCAGGTAAGTTATTTAATCATTTAATTTTGTTTTAGCTTATGTATGCATGTGTGTATATTTTTATATATACCGGTACATATATATGTATGCATTATATTATGTACGTATATTTTTTTCAGCCAGAGATGTCTTTCTCATGTTGAAAAAGCCAAACTACAAAAAGTTAGATCTCCAGGTCTTTGCCACTTTTTTTGAAATCTACAGTGGCAAGGTTGGTATGCATACTTCATACATACCCATATTTATATGTTGTTTTAATAAACAGCTGCTGCTTTTGTCTTTAAGGTGTTTGACTTGCTGAATCATAAGGCCAAGCTGCGGGTATTGGAAGATAGGAAGCAGCAAGTCCAGGTGGTGGGCCTACAGGAGAGAGAGGTCAAATGCACAGAAGATGTCCTTAAACTAATCGAAGTCGGAAACAGCTGCAGGTATCCTTTGGCTCAGCTGTAGTATATGATTCCTTTATTGGCTGTGGGAAATAATTCATATGATTTTCCCAAGGACTTCTGGGAAGACATCAGCAAACGCCCATTCCTCCAGGAGCCATGCCGTTTTCCAGATCATTTTGCGCAGACGAGGAAAGATGCACGGAAAGTTTTCTCTTATCGATCTGGCTGGAAACGAGAGGGGAGCTGACACATCCAGTGCAGACCGCCAGACTCGTCTCGAAGGAGCTGAGATCAACAAGAGTCTGTTGGCTCTGAAGGTANTTTCTGTGCACAACAGTAGGAAGGAGAATACATGGAGGAAGTTACTAGAGTTTGGGGATTATTTATTTATTTATTTGATAGGGACAGTGCATATAATTGACTTCTGTATTACAGTGTAAATATGACAGATATAGCAAAAATCTACACATAACAGTAAAAGGGCCACATTAAAAAGTGTCTGCAGACTTGTTTTAAGCTGCTTTTCAATTATCAACATTTGTACTAGGACTTCTCTGTATATGTAATTATTTTTTTTGAAGATATCCTAAACGTTTTGAGCGCTTCTACCAGCATCATACCCCATTTTAGTCCTTTAATCATTGCACAAGAATGACTTTGGTCAACCATAGACTTGTATACATTAGGGATGCCCTGATCTGATACTGACATACTGATAGTGTGATGAAAAAAAAAAAAAAAGTACAGGATTGGATATCTGTTTCTAAATATTGGTTTTAGCCTATTTCCTTGATGGGCATTTCATTTTATGTAAAAAGGACAATTTACCGGTTGTAATTTAAACTATTATTTAGACAACACTGTTCTGTTCTCATTTGAGGGATTAATAAAGTTACACATGCATTTGGATCTTCTGATATTTTTGTTTTAAGAAAATAAAAGCTATTTTAGTCTCTATGGGGCATTGACAGATATTAGCCATAGTACTGAAATCAGTGTTGGAACTGAAAAAAACTTTATTAGTACATACCTACATAACAAAGATGGCACTGATTTGTCCTTTCCATAATAGTTCCTCCGGACCAGCCTCGACTCACCGTTACCAAGACAACCACCACATCCATAACCCTATCCTGGATCCCTGGAGACAACGGGGGCAGCTCCATCAGAGGTCTGCAGTAAATTTTGTCTTCATTGTACTTTTGTGTGTGTATACTTATCGTGTGTGTGTCCGATCCAGGCTACATTCTGCAGTATTCCGAAGATAACAGCGAGCAGTGGGTACTTCCCATCAGCCCCAGTGAGCGCTCCTATCGTCTGGAAAACCCAAATGTGGAACGTGGTACAAGTTCCACTCACAGCCAGAATGCAGTGGCCTGGACGCATCAGTGAGATCATAGAGGCCAAGACCATGGAAAAGGTATGCTCAAAAGATTATCACTACATTTATTGGCCCTCGCCCCGGGTATTGTTCTTCGTCGGTTTCTTTTTTTTTTTTTTTTTTTTTTTTTTTATTCCCTTTTCCGACCAAACGATCGCATTTTTGACCCCCTGAACATCGACGAAAAGTCCCCAAACCGGGGTCCAGATCGACCGGTCCGGCGAAAAAATTCGATAAAACGGGCATCGCGACAATGCCCAAAGCCCCCCCACTCAACAGCGCCCCCTTGAAATTTCAAAATTTTGAGATGACTGGGAGGCTCAGACGCATATTTTGGAGTAGGGTCACGAAATTCGGAACAGTGATAGAACTCATGGAGACAAACAAAAAAGCCAATCATTGTGCACCCGTATGACGAACAGGAAGTCGGCCATATTGGATCAAAAATTCGGCGCCGTTTCGACTTGGGGGTCTACAAAAAGATTCAAGTCCCCGGGGTTTGGTCCAAATGAGCTCAGATTTGACATGTCACATCTAGAGACATGAACTCACAGAAATTTTCAACTTTTTTTGAGATACTCCGTACGGTTCGCCCGTAGCACGCCGGCGAATAACGCCTTCGTTTCCTGTTTTTTCGAAGGCCTGTCACGGCCACAGGCATTGTCATAGAGAACTCAAATTCAAATCACAATTGCGTGACCCAGGCCTGAATGTAATGAAATATGAAATCTAATAAAAGTGAACTCTATAGCGCCCCCTAGCATAGACGTGAAACGTCAACATTATCGGATTTTTACCAAATTCGGAAATTAAATTCTATGCCTGATGACAAGCAAAAAAGTGCATTACGGACATGGGGTATTTTTCACAGTTGGCCACCAGGGGTGCAAAGACTCCCCCAAAAAAAAGTTAAAAATTTATTACACAAACAGGTTTTGTCCGATCGTGCTGAAATTTGAATCACTAATGCATGATCCCGGCCTGAATATAATACACTATAAAACATATGAAAAATGAACTCTATAGCGCCCCCTACCATAGACATGAAACGTAAGCATTATTGGATTTGTACCAAATTCGGGAATTAAATTCTGTATATGATTACAAGCAAAAAAGTCTATTACGGACATGGTGCATTTTTCATGGTTGGCCAGTAGGGGCGCAAAGACTCCCCAAAAAAATAATAAAAAAATGATTACACCCACAGGCTTAGTCCGATCGTGCTGAAATTTGAATAAGAAATGCATGATCACGGCCTGAATATAATACACTATAAAACATATGAAAAGAGAACTCTATAGCGCCCTCTACCATACACATGAAATGTCAACATTATCGGATTTGGACCAAATTCGGGGATTAAATTCTATGCATGATTACAAGCAAAAAAGTCCATTATGGACATGATGCATTTTTCATGGTTGGCCAGCAGGGGCGCAAAGACTCCCCCTAAAAATAGTAAAAAAATGATTACAGGGACATGCTTAGTTCGATTGTGCTGAAATTTGAATCACTAATGCGGGATATTGGTCTGAATATAATAAACTATAAAACATATGAAAAGTGAACAGTATAGCGCCCCCTACCTTAAGGCCCGTTCAGACCAAAGCGTCAAAGCGTCCACTTTCTATGTAAAGTCTATGTGGACGCGCGACTAGAGCGTCCTGCGTTTTTGCAGCGCGTTTTCGGCGTCAGCGCGGCGCGAATCTGGCGTCGACGCGGCGCTTCTTGAGCGTTTTGGCGTCAGCGGCCAAGACGCGCGTCCAAAGCGTCAGCGTCAAGAAGTTGAAAATGCTGAACTTTTCACGTCAGACGCGCCGCGTCAACCAATCAGGGACGAGTATCCAGTGACGCAGCGACGTTATTATCAGGAAGCAAGACCCGAGAACCAGAACCAGAACCACCAACATGAGCGGAGCATAAATATATACGCCACAATCACCGAGCCGATCGCAAGGACTACACCAGGACCGGACCAGGACTAAACCAGGACTCGACTGGGACTAAACAAGAACTAGACCGGGACCAAACCAGGACTAGACCGGGACTGATTCAGTGTCATTAGCGGAGTATAAATATATATACGCCCCAGTCGTCGACCCGATCTCCTCCGCTGATGTTTTATGTCATAAAAACACTCTCTCAGTCTGGTCTGATATTGTTTTGGGAAAAGACCGGGACCGGGCTTTTGTTTCCAGGGCAACGGACGCGCGTCAAGTATTTTTGTCCCGTTTGTTCACGGCGTCAAAGACGCGCGTCGGGGGCGTCTACACTCAAATGCAAACGCGTCCAAATAGAGGCGTCAAGGCGTTTTTTGACGCTTTGGTGTCAACGCCTCTTTAGACATGAAATGTTAACATTATCGGACTTGGACCAAAGTCGGGGAATAAATTCTTTGCATGATTATAAGCAAAAATGTCTATTACAGTCATGGTGTATTTTTCACGGTTGGCCAGCAGGGGCACAGAGAATCCCCCCAAAAATATTGTAAAAATTATTATATGCACATGTTTTGTCCGATTGTGATGACATTTCTATCAGTTATACACTGCATGACCCTTATTCCATTGATATGTCAAATACAGTTATCAGGGATACAGCGCCACCTATATGAATGCACACAATTTATTATTGTGTGACATAAAATTAGTTTTACATTAATTTGTAAAACTTTGCCAAAACATTCACTGACGTACTCCTCATCATAAAAGTCAGTAAGACCTATGCCCTAGTTTTACACTTTGGCCTCTAGAATAATTTCACTTTTGAGAAATTTAAAGGCACACTATGTAACTTTTCTGGTGGAGGATGTGTTTTCATGCACTTAGTCTTAGTGTGACAGTGCTCTTGACCATTAAAGTCACGTGACCTGTGGCTTAGTGTCTACAGTTTGGCTCTAGAATCATTCACTTTATCCTATTTTAAAGGTACACTATGTCATTTTTCTGGTGGACAAGCTGTTGGCCTCGGGAGCTGTCGGGAAGAGAGAGCGGTGTGTCGGGGCGGTCGCGAGTCCCCGGCGGTCGCGAGTCCCTGGCGTTCGCCGGGGGGGCGGTGCGTGCCCGGGGCGAGGGCCACCATCGCCGCGCGCGGCTTTTATGTTTTTTATTATTATTTTACCAGCAGTTCATATTACAGCAATGCAAAACCACAGGACTGAAGCGATCAAGTGCAGACTTGGCCTGGTGGCGTCTCTTGCTTGTTTTTATGTTCCTTAGGCACACTGCGGAACATTCCAGACAAATCTATCACATCTCCATGAAAACAAGCAAGTGGTAAATAGTGCACCTTTAAAGTTGTATCAGACCTAATGATAATGTGTGGTAAGTGAAATCAAACAGCACTACAGCTCCTGTTGACCAGTTGTTCTTTGTATTCCAGCATTTAATCTCATGGCCTATAGTATGTGCATATATTGTGTATTTATGTGTGCTTCTACTGATGTCAGTATCAGTAAATAAACTATACTCTGAGCAGTAAGCATTATGGATTTGCAAGCTTAACTGCAACTCTTAAAGATGTTCACTTCATTTAGGCCATTCAATTTTTATAATTTTAATGAGTAGCCTAATTATTCATTTATTTATTTTACCAATATTTATTTATTACATTATCAACAAGATCAGCATGACCAACTTAAGATATGAAGGGGCCAAGTATATGCTAGCCTATACTGTACTACACTGTAATAAAATATTAGTATTAGCTGACTAATTACTAAAAACATTTGTTTTATTGACCTCAACCTCAGATAAAGCACTGAGGTTTTTTGAACAGATGAAGCTCTCTTTGCCTTTGCTGTGTGAAATAAACTATTTGATGGTAATATACTAGTAATGTATTGGCAACAGTTTTACTGAGAGGTGCATGTTAAAGACTTCAATGGAAAAACACAAAAATGGGACACAATAACAATGCATTACTTTTTATTATGACAAATTAGTTCACTTCATTTCACTTTAATCATCAATGATTCAAGTTTCCATTAAACTCTCAGGCTTGACTGCAGTGCCCCTCATAGGTCAACCGTACAATGCTTTTTTCCAAAGTTTAGTTTATAATTGTCAAATTTTTCTAACTTTACACAGACACAAACAAGCTTGTTTTGGTTCATTTTACACAAAAAGACCACATGCCCAAATCATGCCCATGTACAAAGGTTATAGGCAAGATTAAATTAAACTGATTCCTTTTTTAAACCGAGGCCTCTTTGGGGTGATCTGTTTGCTAGCCTGCTCCTCCTCCTGTAGTGCACAGCGAAAAGACTTTACTTTGTCTAAAACAAAACAGAATTACAGATTATGCTCTGCAAGTATCAATGTAAAAAACAAGAGTCTTGATTACTGTATTTTACCTCTCAGCTCAGTGAGAATGTCTATCTTCTGATCCAGAATTTGCTCAAGTTGAGTTGCATATGATTCAACATCATAGTCTACCTCCTTTGTCATTTCTAAAAGTACTTTTTCATCTTCTAACCAACGAATCGACTTCTGTGAATAGATTTAAGATTTATAAATCCATGCAGCTCAGATTTACACAGATAAAATGGATGTCACTTGAATTGTTTACCTGAAACACAGCTCTGTGGTCCTCAAGAACCTGCTCTTCCATCTCCACAAGCTGAGACACAGCCTTCGTGGAAAGTGAAGAGCTGTGGGGAAACTTCCTCTTCCTAAAACATCACAAAACAGAGTTCAATGTACATTATATGGTCCCACACAAATCCTTCTCACTAGTAATTATACAAGTGAAAAATACTACATTTTATTAGGTCTCTTAAAGATACTTGTTTAGATTTTTTAAAGTGCTCATAGCATTGGCATTTCATGTTTTGTGAAAATAAGTTTTGTAAAAGTGAGTGGACTTTAAATATCTGAATTTGCAATGTTAACATGATTGTGTGAAACAATCCATCCATCCATTTTCGTCCGCTTATCCGGGGCCGGGTCATGGGGGCAGCAGCCTAAGCAGGGACTCCCAGACTTCCTTCACCCCAGACACGTCCTCCAGCTCCTCCGGGGGGACCCCGAGGCGTTCCCAGGCCAGCCGAGCGACATAGTCCCTCCAGCGTGTCCTGGGTCTTCCCCGGGGCCTCCTCCCGGTGGGACATACCCGGAACACCTCCCGAGGGAGGCGCCCAGGAGGCATCCGGAACAGATGCCCGAGCCACCTCAACTGGCTCCTCTCGACGTGGAGGAGCAGCGGCTCTACTCCGAGCTCCTCCCGTGTGACTGAGCTCCTCACCCTATCTCTAAGGGAGCGCCCAGCCACCCTGCGAAGGAAACCCATTTCAAGCGCTTGTATCCGTGATCTCGTCCTTTCGGTCACTACCCAGAGCTCATGACCATAGGTGAGAGTAGGAACGAAGACTGACCGGTAAATTGAGAGCTTCGCCTTTCGGGTCAGCTCCCTCTTCACCACAACGGTCCGATACAGCGACCGCATCACTGCCGAAGCTGCACCGATCCGCCTGTCAATCTCACGTTCCGTCCTTCCCTCACTCGTGAACAAGACCCGAGATACTTGAACTCCTCCACTTGAGGCAGGGACTCTCCACCCACCCGGAGAGGGCAAGCCACCTTTTTCCGGTCGAGAACCATGGCCTCAGACTTAGAAGAGCTGATCTTCATCCCAGCCGCTTCACACTCGGCTGCAAACCGCCCCAGTGCACATTGCAGGTCCTGGTTCGATGAAGCCAACAGGACAACATCATCCGCAAACAGCAGAGATGAGATCCTGTGGTCCCCAAACCGGACCCCCTCTGGCCCCTGACTGCGCCTAGAAATTCTGTCCATAAACACAATGAACAGAACCGGTGACAAAGGGGAGCCCTGGCGGAGTCCAACATGCACCGAGAACAGGTCTGACTTACTGCCGGCAATGCGAACACAGCTCCTGCTCCGGTCATACAGGGACCGGACAGCCCTTAGCAAAGGGCCCCGGACCCCATACTCCCGGAGCACCCCCCACAGGACACCACGAGGGACACGGTCGAATGCCTTCTCCAAGTCCACAAAAGCACATGTGGACTGGTTGGGCAAACTCCCATGAACCCTCGAGCACCCTATGGAGAGTGTAGAGCTGGTCCAGTGTTCCACGGCCAGGACGAAAACCACATTGCTCCTCCTGGATCTGAGGTTCGACTATCGGCCGGATTCTCCTCTCCAGTACCCTGGCATAGACCTTACCGGGAAGGCTGAGGAGTGTGATCCCCCTATAGTTGGAACACACCCTCCGGTCCCCCCCGTTATACTTACATTCTGTTCACAGAGCAACTTCAGATCATCTCTCTGTGGGGAGCTGCCAACTCCCCACTGGGCCTCAAGCACCTCCAGCTGGTTAATGTGTCCAGCCTGATGACAGTCCATCGCTGCCAGAGGATCCACTGTTAGATCCTGGACCCTGAACATAAACAGTGCAGAGGTCACATGTTCTTCAGGTCTATGTTGTGTTTTTAAAAGGTTTACTAGTATAACTGTTTTATATATATATAGTTAATCAGTATAGGTCATACTCATAAGTAGGTGACAACTCAGATCGCCCTCCTCCCCCGCTCTGTGTGAAAGAGATATCTGAAGGGTTTATGCCAAACTCTTTGACCCTGCAAACACAGTGATTTTAAATGAGACACAAGACACAACACAAGGACAATAAGGTGTAATTAAACCCCACACACCTGTTGGCATATCTCAAAGTGTTTAAAGTGTTTTCACAAGATGCCATTCCAGGGGAGATTGTAGCAATCTGAAAAAATAAAAACATTCAAGCCCCTTGACCAAACTTAAGGTATGAAGCTGTGTTGCCCTTAAGACAATTGTACCTTTAATAGTGTTCCTTTAATAAATAAGTTAATTACTTTCATGTTTAAAAATGTATAAAAAAAATAGCGGAATGGGTTCACTTCCGGTGTGCATTTTCTGGTTTCCATAGATGGAAACCAGAAAATAGACATTCTGTATGTGGGATCTGTCAGGCTGGTCTCATCAACCGTAATCCACCTTGGAGCTCAAAGCAGGCAATACTGTGAGTTACTTAATGTGTTTATAAGTCCCTAAACATTTATATTTTTGTATTATTAAGTGAATATATAAAGTTTTAAATAAGATGAATGCACTTTGTTTTGGTATTACATTTGGCTCAGATTCTAAGAGCAACGTTGTTGTCTGTTACACCATCTGAAGAGGAAAATTAAACTTCCAAAACGTTTCCTGTGGTTCTTCTTCAATGGTTTAACTAAGTGTCTCATCAAGGACATAACAGAAGTTAAATGGTGACCACTGGTTTTTGCCATACCATGCAAGTTCTAGAGTTTTCTCCAATGAAGGAATCTCTCAGTACTTGAGTCAATTTGCTTGCTCTAAATGGAGTGTGGGGTTTGTTTCGTCCTAGAGCCCGAATACATTCCTGAAAAAGATAAATCAAAAGGATAACAAACATATCAGATAATATGGTAAAGGATTGGGCAGCATACCTTCAGAGCCAACAGACTCTTGTTGATCTCAGCTCCTTCGAGACGAGTCTGGCGGTCTGCACTGGATGTGTCAGCTCCCCTCTCGTTTCCAGCCAGATCGATAAGAGAAAACTTTCCGTGCATCTTTCCTCGTCTGCGCAAAATGATCTGGAAAACGGCATGGCTCCTGGAGGAATGGGCGTTTGCTGATGTCTTCCCAGAAGTCCTTGGGAAAATCATATGAATTATTTCCCACAGCCAATAAAGGAATCATATACTACAGCTGAGCCAAAGGATACCTGCAGCTGTTTCCGACTTCGATTAGTTTAAGGACATCTTCTGTGCATTTGACCTCTCTCTCCTGTAGGCCCACCACCTGGACTTGCTGCTTCCTATCTTCCAATACCCGCAGCTTGGCCTTATGATTCAGCAAGTCAAACACCTTAAAGACAAAAGCAGCAGCTGTTTATTAAAACAACATATAAATATGGGTATGTATGAAGTATGCATACCAACCTTGCCACTGTAGATTTCAAAAAAAGTGGCAAAGACCTGGAGATCTAACTTTTTGTAGTTTGGCTTTTTCAACATGAGAAAGACATCTCTGGCTGAAAAAAATATACGTACATAATATAATGCATACATATATATATGTACCGGTATATATAAAAATATACACACATGCATACATAAGCTAAAACAAAATTAAATGATTAAATAACTTACCTGACAGAGCGTAGATTCCTTTAGAGCAGTCCTGGTTCTTCCCTGAAAAGTCTCCTCCCATGGTCTGAAACATAGTCATTCCTAAGTAATGTCATTTCACAACATATCGGAATCAGAAACATTACTTACATGTGTTTTTCCACTTCCAGTTTGTCCGTAAGCAAAGCAAGTTGCCATTCCTCTTTCAAAAATGGTCTCAACCAAAGGCTGGGCTGTAAATCTGGCAACACAGTTGATGTTGTCTGAAGTCATGATTTTTTTAAAAGCCTTTGGGAAATGAAAGGAATGACCCACGACAAATGAGTCATCAAAGCGTATGTCAATAGCGATAATGGTTTGATTCTCCAAGTAATTTTGTTTTAGCTTATGTATGCATGTGTGTATATTTTATATATACCGTACATATATATGTATGCATTATATTATGTACGTATATTTTTTTCAGCCAGAGATGTCTTTCTCATGTTGAAAAAGCCAAACTACAAAAAGTTAGATCTCCAGGTCTTTGCCACTTTTTTTGAAATCTACAGTGACAAGGTTGGTATGCATACTTCATACATACCCATATTTATATGTTGTTTTAATAAACAGCTGCTGCTTTTGTCTTTAAGGTGTTTGACTTGCTGAATCATAAGGCCAAGCTGCGGGTATTGGAAGATAGGAAGCAGCAAGTCCAGGTGGTGGGCCTACAGGAGAGAGAGGTCAAATGCACAGAAGATGTCCTTAAACTAATCGAAGTCGGAACCAGCTGCAGGTATCCTTTGGCTCAGCTGTAGTATATGATTCCTTTATTGGCTGTGGGAAATAATTCATATGATTTTCCCAAGGACTTCTGGGAAGACATCAGCAAACGCCCATTCCTCCAGGAGCCATGCCGTTTTCCAGATCATTTTGCGCAGACGAGGAAAGATGCACGGAAAGTTTTCTCTTATCGATCTGGCTGGAAACGAGAGGGGAGCTGACACATCCAGTGCAGACCGCCAGACTCGTCTCGAAGGAGCTGAGATCAACAAGAGTCTGTTGGCTCTGAAGGTATGCTGCCCAATCCTTTACCATATTATCTGATATGTTTGTTATCCTTTTGATTTATCTTTTTCAGGAATGTATTCGGGCTCTAGGACGAAACAAACCCCACACTCCATTTAGAGCAAGCAAATTGACTCAAGTACTGAGAGATTCCTTCATTGGAGAAAACTCTAGAACTTGCATGGTATGGCAAAAACCAGTGGTCACCATTTAACTTCTGTTATGTCCTTGATGAGACACTTAGTTAAACCATTGAAGAAGAACCACAGGAAACGTTTTGGAAGTTTAATTTTCCTCTTCAGATGGTGTAACAGACAACAACGTTGCTCTTAGAATCTGAGCCAAATGTAATACCAAAACAAAGTGCATTCATCTTATTTAAAACTTTATATATTCACTTAATAATACAAAAATATAAATGTTTAGGGACTTATAAACACATTAAGTAACTCACAGTATTGCCTGCTTTGAGCTCCAAGGTGGATTACGGTTGATGAGACCAGCCTGACAGATCCCACATACAGAATGTCTATTTTCTGGTTTCCATCTATGGAAACCAGAAAATGCACACCGGAAGTGAACCCATTCCGCTATTTTTTTTATACATTTTTAAACATGAAAGTAATTAACTTATTTATTAAAGGAACACTATTAAAGGTACAATTGTCTTAAGGGCAACACAGCTTCATACCTTAAGTTTGGTCAAGGGGCTTGAATGTTTTTATTTTTTCAGATTGCTACAATCTCCCCTGGAATGGCATCTTGTGAAAACACTTTAAACACTTTGAGATATGCCAACAGGTGTGTGGGGTTTAATTACACCTTATTGTCCTTGTGTTGTGTCTTGTGTCTCATTTAAAATCACTGTGTTTGCAGGGTCAAAGAGTTTGGCATAAACCCTTCAGATATCTCTTTCACACAGAGCGGGGGAGGAGGGCGATCTGAGTTGTCACCTACTTATGAGTATGACCTATACTGATTAACTATATATATATAAAACAGTTATACTAGTAAACCTTTTAAAAACACAACATAGACCTGAAGAACATGTGACCTCTGCACTGTTTATGTTCAGGGTCCAGGATCTAACAGTGGATCCTCTGGCAGCGATGGACTGTCATCAGGCTGGACACATTAACCAGCTGGAGGTGCTTGAGGCCCAGTGGGGAGTTGGCAGCTCCCCACAGAGAGATGATCTGAAGTTGCTCTGTGAACAGAGTGTAAGTATAACGGGGGGGACCGGAGGGTGTGTTCCAACTATAGGGGGATCACACTCCTCAGCCTTCCCGGTAAGGTCTATGCCAGGGTACTGGAGAGGAGAATCCGGCCGATAGTCGAACCTCAGATCCAGGAGGAGCAATGTGGTTTTCGTCCTGGCCGTGGAACACTGGACCAGCTCTACACTCTCCATAGGGTGCTCGAGGGTTCATGGGAGTTTGCCCAACCAGTCCACATGTGTTTTGTGGACTTGGAGAAGGCATTCGACCGTGTCCCTCGTGGTGTCCTGTGGGGGGTGCTCCGGGAGTATGGGGTCCGGGGCCCTTTGCTAAGGGCTGTCCGGTCCCTGTATGACCGGAGCAGGAGCTGTGTTCGCATTGCCGGCAGTAAGTCAGACCTGTTCTCGGTGCATGTTGGACTCCGCCAGGGCTCCCCTTTGTCACCGGTTCTGTTCATTGTGTTTATGGACAGAATTTCTAGGCGCAGTCAGGGGCCAGAGGGGGTCCGGTTTGGGGACCACAGGATCTCATCTCTGCTGTTTGCGGACGATGTTGTCCTGTTGGCTTCATCGAACCAGGACCTGCAATGTGCACTGGGGCGGTTTGCAGCCGAGTGTGAAGCGGCTGGGATGAAGATCAGCTCTTCTAAGTCTGAGGCCATGGTTCTCGACCGGAAAAAGGTGGCTTGCCCTCTCCGGGTGGGTGGAGAGTCCCTGCCTCAAGTGGAGGAGTTCAAGTATCTCGGGTCTTGTTCACGAGTGAGGGAAGGACGGAACGTGAGATTGACAGGCGGATCGGTGCAGCTTCGGCAGTGATGCGGTCGCTGTATCGGACCGTTGTGGTGAAGAGGGAGCTGACCCGAAAGGCGAAGCTCTCAATTTACCGGTCAGTCTTCGTTCCTACTCTCACCTATGGTCATGAGCTCTGGGTAGTGACCGAAAGGACGAGATCACGGATACAAGCGCTTGAAATGGGTTTCCTTCGCAGGGTGGCTGGGCGCTCCCTTAGAGATAGGGTGAGGAGCTCAGTCACACGGGAGGAGCTCGGAGTAGAGCCGCTGCTCCTCCACGTCGAGAGGAGCCAGTTGAGGTGGCTCGGGCATCTGTTCCGGATGCCTCCTGGGTGCCTCCCTCGGGAGGTGTTCCGGGTATGTCCCACCGGGAGGAGGCCCCGGGGAAGACCCAGGACACGCTGGAGGGACTATGTCGCTCGGCTGGCCTGGGAACGCCTCGGGGTCCCCCCGGAGGAGCTGGAGGACGTGTCTGGGGTGAAGGAAGTCTGGGAGTCCCTGCTTAGGCTGCTGCCCCCATGACCCGGCCCCGGATAAGCGGACGAAAATGGATGGATGGATTGTTTCACACAATCATGTTAACATTGCAAATTCAGATATTTAAAGTCCACTCACTTTTACAAAACTTATTTTCACAAAACATGAAATGCCAATGCTATGAGCACTTTAAAAAATCTAAACAAGTATCTTTAAGAGACCTAATAAAATGTAGTATTTTTCACTTGTATAATTACTAGTGAGAAGGATTTGTGTGGGACCATATAATGTACATTGAACTCTGTTTTGTGATGTTTTAGGAAGAGGAAGTTTCCCCACAGCTCTTCACTTTCCACAAGGCTGTGTCTCAGCTTGTGGAGATGGAAGAGCAGGTTCTTGAGGACCACAGAGCTGTGTTTCAGGTAAACAATTCAAGTGACATCCATTTTATCTGTGTAAATCTGAGCTGCATGGATTTATAAATCTTAAATCTATTCACAGAAGTCGATTCGTTGGTTAGAAGATGAAATAGTACTTTTAGAAATGACAAAGGAGGTAGACTATGATGGTGAATCATATGCAACTCAACTTGAGCAAATTCTGGATCAGAAGATAGACATTCTCACTGAGCTGAGAGGTAAAATACAGTAATCAAGACTCTTGTTTTTTACATTGATACTTGCAGAGCATAATCTGTAATTCTGTTTTGTTTTAGACAAAGTAAAGTCTTTTCGCTGTGCACTACAGGAGGAGGAGCAGGCTAGCAAACAGATCACCCCAAAGAGGCCTCGGTTTAAAAAAGGAATCGGTTTAATTTAATCTTGCCTATAACCTTTGTACATGGGCATGATTTGGGCATGTGGTCTTTTTGTGTAAAATGAACCAAAACAAGCTGTTTGTGTCTGTGTAAAGTTAGAAAAATTTGACAATTATAAACTAAACTTTGGAAAAAAAGCATTGTACAGTTGACCTATGAGGGGCACTGCAGTCAAGCCTGAGAGTTTAATGGAAACTTGAATCATTGATGATTAAAGTGAAATGAAGTGAACTAATTTGTCATAATAAAAAGTAATGCATTGTTATTGTGTCCCATTTTTGTGTTTTTCCATTGAAGTCTTTAACATGCACCTCTCAGTAAAACTGTTGCCAATACATTACTAGTATATTACCATCAAATAGTTTATTTCACACAGCAAAGGCAAAGAGAGCTTCATCTGTTCAAAAAACCTCAGTGCTTTATCTGAGGTTGAGGTCAATAAAACAAATGTTTTTAGTAATTAGTCAGCTAATACTAATATTTTATTACAGTGTAGTACAGTATAGGCTAGCATATACTTGGCCCCTTCATATCTTAAGTTGGTCATGCTGATCTTGTTGATAATGTAATAAATAAATATTGGTAAAATAAATAAATGAATAATTAGGCTACTCATTAAAATTATAAAAATTGAATGGCCTAAATGAAGTGAACATCTTTAAGAGTTGCAGTTAAGCTTGCAAATCCATAATGCTTACTGCTCAGAGTATAGTTTATTTACTGATACTGACATCAGTAGAAGCACACATAAATACACAATATATGCACATACTATAGGCCATGAGATTAAATGCTGGAATACAAAGAACAACTGGTCAACAGGAGCTGTAGTGCTGTTTGATTTCACTTACCACACATTATCATTAGGTCTGATACAACTTTAAAGGTGCACTATTTACCACTTGCTTGTTTTCATGGAGATGTGATAGATTTGTCTGGAATGTTCCGCAGTGTGCCTAAGGAACATAAAAACAAGCAAGAGACGCCACCAGGCCAAGTCTGCACTTGATCGCTTCAGTCCTGTGGTTTTGCATTGCTGTAATATGAACTGTTGGTAAAATAATAATAAAAACATAAAAGCCGCGCGCGGCGATGGTGGCCCTCGCCCCGGGCACGCACCGCCCCCCCTGGCGAACGCCGGGGACTCGCGACCGCCGGGGACTCGCGACCGCCCCGACACACCGCTCTCTCTTCCCGACAGCTCCCGAGGCCAACAGCTTGTCCACCAGAAAAATGACATAGTGTACCTTTAAAATAGGATAAAGTGAATGATTCTAGAGCCAAACTGTAGACACTAAGCCACAGGTCACGTGACTTTAATGGTCAAGAGCACTGTCACACTAAGACTAAGTGCATGAAAACACATCCTCCACCAGAAAAGTTACATAGTGTGCCTTTAAATTTCTCAAAAGTGAAATTATTCTAGAGGCCAAAGTGTAAAACTAGGGCATAGGTCTTACTGACTTTTATGATGAGGAGTACGTCAGTGAATGTTTTGGCAAAGTTTTACAAATTAATGTAAAACTAATTTTATGTCACACAATAATAAATTGTGTGCATTCATATAGGTGGCGCTGTATCCCTGATAACTGTATTTGACATATCAATGGAATAAGGGTCATGCAGTGTATAACTGATAGAAATGTCATCACAATCGGACAAAACATGTGCATATAATAATTTTTACAATATTTTTGGGGGGATTCTCTGTGCCCCTGCTGGCCAACCGTGAAAAATACACCATGACTGTAATAGACATTTTTGCTTATAATCATGCAAAGAATTTATTCCCCGACTTTGGTCCAAGTCCGATAATGTTAACATTTCATGTCTAAAGAGGCGTTGACACCAAAGCGTCAAAAAACGCCTTGACGCCTCTATTTGGACGCGTTTGCATTTGAGTGTAGACGCCCCCGACGCGCGTCTTTGACGCCGTGAACAAACGGGACAAAAATACTTGACGCGCGTCCGTTGCCCTGGAAACAAAAGCCCGGTCCCGGTCTTTTCCCAAAACAATATCAGACCAGACTGAGAGAGTGTTTTTATGACATAAAACATCAGCGGAGGAGATCGGGTCGACGACTGGGGCGTATATATATTTATACTCCGCTAATGACACTGAATCAGTCCCGGTCTAGTCCTGGTTTGGTCCCGGTCTAGTTCTTGTTTAGTCCCAGTCGAGTCCTGGTTTAGTCCTGGTCCGGTCCTGGTGTAGTCCTTGCGATCGGCTCGGTGATTGTGGCGTATATATTTATGCTCCGCTCATGTTGGTGGTTCTGGTTCTGGTTCTCGGGTCTTGCTTCCTGATAATAACGTCGCTGCGTCACTGGATACTCGTCCCTGATTGGTTGACGCGGCGCGTCTGACGTGAAAAGTTCAGCATTTTCAACTTCTTGACGCTGACGCTTTGGACGCGCGTCTTGGCCGCTGACGCCAAAACGCTCAAGAAGCGCCGCGTCGACGCCAGATTCGCGCCGCGCTGACGCCGAAAACGCGCTGCAAAAACGCAGGACGCTCTAGTCGCGCGTCCACATAGACTTTACATAGAAAGTGGACGCTTTGACGCTTTGGTCTGAACGGGCCTTAAGGTAGGGGGCGCTATACTGTTCACTTTTCATATGTTTTATAGTTTATTATATTCAGACCAATATCCCGCATTAGTGATTCAAATTTCAGCACAATCGAACTAAGCATGTCCCTGTAATCATTTTTTTACTATTTTTAGGGGGAGTCTTTGCGCCCCTGCTGGCCAACCATGAAAAATGCATCATGTCCATAATGGACTTTTTTGCTTGTAATCATGCATAGAATTTAATCCCCGAATTTGGTCCAAATCCGATAATGTTGACATTTCATGTGTATGGTAGAGGGCGCTATAGAGTTCTCTTTTCATATGTTTTATAGTGTATTATATTCAGGCCGTGATCATGCATTTCTTATTCAAATTTCAGCACGATCGGACTAAGCCTGTGGGTGTAATCATTTTTTTATTATTTTTTTGGGGAGTCTTTGCGCCCCTACTGGCCAACCATGAAAAATGCACCATGTCCGTAATAGACTTTTTTGCTTGTAATCATATACAGAATTTAATTCCCGAATTTGGTACAAATCCAATAATGCTTACGTTTCATGTCTATGGTAGGGGGCGCTATAGAGTTCATTTTTCATATGTTTTATAGTGTATTATATTCAGGCCGGGATCATGCATTAGTGATTCAAATTTCAGCACGATCGGACAAAACCTGTTTGTGTAATAAATTTTTTTAACTTTTTTTTGGGGGAGTCTTTGCACCCCTGGTGGCCAACTGTGAAAAATACCCCATGTCCGTAATGCACTTTTTTGCTTGTCATCAGGCATAGAATTTAATTTCCGAATTTGGTAAAAATCCGATAATGTTGACGTTTCACGTCTATGCTAGGGGGCGCTATAGAGTTCACTTTTATTAGATTTCATATTTCATTACATTCAGGCCTGGGTCACGCAATTGTGATTTGAATTTGAGTTCTCTATGACAATGCCTGTGGCCGTGACAGGCCTTCGAAAAAACAGGAAACGAAGGCGTTATTCGCCGGCGTGCTACGGGCGAACCGTACGGAGTATCTCAAAAAAAGTTGAAAATTTCTGTGAGTTCATGTCTCTAGATGTGACATGTCAAATCTGAGCTCATTTGGACGAAACCCCGGGGACTTGAATCTTTTTGTAGACCCCCAAGTCGAAACGGCGCCGAATTTTTGATCCAATATGGCCGACTTCCTGTTCGTCATACGGGTGCACAATGATTGGCTTTTTTGTTTGTCTCCATGAGTTCTATCACTGTTCCGAATTTCGTGACCCTACTCCAAAATATGCGTCTGAGCCTCCCAGTCATCTCAAAATTTTGAAATTTCAAGGGGGCGCTGTTGAGTGGGGGGGCTTTGGGCATTGTCGCGATGCCCGTTTTATCGAATTTTTCGCCGGACCGGTCGATCTGGACCCCGGTTTGGGGACTTTTCGTCGATGTTCAGGGGGTCAAAAATGCGATCGTTTGGTCGGAAAAGGGAAAAAAAAAAAAAAAAAAAAAAAAAAAAAAAAAAAGAAACCGACGAAGAACAATACCCCAGGGGCGAGGGCCAATAAATGTAGTGATAATCTTTTGAGCATACCTTTTCCATGGGTCTTGGCCTCTATGATCTCACTGATGCGTCCAGGCCCCACTGCATTCTGGGCTGTGAGTGTGAACTTGTACCACGTTCCACATTTGAGGTTTTCCAGACGATAGGAGCGCTCACTGGGGCTGATGGGAAAGTTACCCCACTGCTCGCTGTTATCTTCGGAATACTGCAGAATGTAGCCTGGATCGGACACACACGATAAGTATACACACAAAAGTACAATGAAGACAAAATTTACTGCAGACCTCTGATGGAGCTGCCCCCGTTGTCTCCAGGGATCCAGGATAGGGTTATGGATGTGGTGGTTGTCTTGGTAACGGTGAGTCGAGGCTGGTCCGGAGGAACTATTATGGAAAGGACAAATCAGTGCCATCTTTGTTATGTAGGTATGTACTAATAAAGTTTTTTTCAGTTCCAACACTGATTTCAGTACTATGGCTAAGTATCTGTCAATGCCCCATAGAGACTAAAAATAGCTTTTATTTTCTTAAAACAAAAATATCAGAAGATCCAAATGCATGTGTAACTTTATTAATCCCTCAAATGAGAACAGAACAGTGTTGTCTAAATAATAGTTTAAATTACAACCGGTAAATTGTCCTTTTTACATAAAATGAAATGCCCATCAAGGAAATAGGCTAAACCAATATTTAGAAACAGATATCCAATCCTGTACTTTTTTTTTTTTTTCATCACACTATCAGTATGTCAGTATCAGATCAGGGCATCCCTAATGTAATACAAGTCTATGGTTGACCAAAGTCATTCTTGTGCAATGATTAAAGGACTAAAATGGGGTATGATGCTGGTAGAAGCGCTCAAAACGTTTAGGATATCTTCAAAAAAATAATTACATATACAGAGAAGTCCTAGTACAATGTTGATAATTGAAAAAGCAGCTTAAAACAAGTCTGCAGACACTTTTAATGTGGCCTTTTACTGTTATGTGTAGATTTTTGCTATAATCTGTCATATTTACACTGTAATACAGAAGTCAATTAATATGCACTGTCCCTATCAAATAAATAAATAAATAATCCCCAAACTCTAGCTAACTTCCTCCATGTATTCTCCTTCCTACTGTTGTGCACAGAAAAACATCAACCGACTAAGCGGCTAAAGGACTACAGCTCTGTATACAATGTAATGTCTAAGTTACAAAGTATTTCTTACCCTGAACTTGGAGGTTGAGGACAATCTTATCAGACCCAAAGCTGTTACTGGCAGTACAGGTGTAGTTCCCAGAATCCTCTGCTTTGATGGTGCGGATGACCAGGCTGCCGTTGCTGTGGACGCTGCGCCGACTGTCCACCGCCACAGGAGCTGGAGTTGCATTGCTGTAAAAAAGTCAAATGTTTAAAAATCTTCCACTGGGAATTTAACAGCTGATTAAAGACAGTGTTCATTTTCTAAACTAAACTAAAGTACTTTGTAAAAACTAAATAAAATGAAATAATACGGACAAAAAACACAAAATAATAAAATATCCACTACATACATCTCTTTGAGCCACTTGATGGTTGGTGAAGGATCCCCCACAGCTTTACAAGGCAACACAATGTCCCGCATCCAGGGAGTGGTAACTGTCCTGTTGAACGTCAGGATGCGAGAAGGGGCTAAAAATAAAACAAAAAACAATGTGAAATTTAAGAGCAATGCCGTATGGAAAAAAGAAGGAAATAATTATTAGTCAAACACTGCCACAGTCACACTTTGAGTAAGTAAATGAGAAGGGAAATAATTACAATATGGTTATAACTTCAAAGTACAGTATGTCTTTAGCATACTGCATCTTTAAGTAAAGTGGCTTTAGCGCTTTGTTCCTGTGCACTGGTCCGGTAACCCAGAGGGGACATCCATCATACAGGCCTAGGACAGGATGTGGCTGTTGATATGAGGCCTGGGTCCTGACTCCAGATACCACAGGCTGTATCAGCTGAAACTATCGGCTCAGACTATGGTCTTATCTGGGCTCACACGCCTCAGTGCTGACAGGGCCAAACACTGATGATTTACTGTGATTTAACTGTGAGCCCTGCCCCCCCCCCTCAGGAAACACTGGAGCACACGCCTTTAACATACTGAACAGTTTATGAAAGTGTTTGATCATGAGAGTCTACACAGCGTGGTGCTAAAGGGAGAGCTTTGCATATTATCTGAACTCCATTTGAGAGTAATAAAAAGCTCTTTGTGCTATTTAAAAAAATTATCTTAAGACACTTAGGAGGATAGAAATATTTTAAGAAACCTTGGAATAACTTTGGACCACTGCAAACAGTTCAAAATGAATGATTCAAAATTAGGTACAGCGTCTTTACATATGGGGAAGTCAACTATAATACAAATGCAAGGAAATGCAAACCAATGAAGAATTTAATGTGCCAATACAGATGCTGCCCTCTGCCTACAGAAAACCAGTAATGACAGCAAAGTGTAAACAGTCTAAATTACAACTTAAACCTTTCAATCACTTGTTCACAAATGACTGAAATGAGAAGCACGCACCCTCTGCCATTGGTTTCACGGTAATGATCTCACTGGCGTTCCCTCTTCCTGCTGCTGTCACAGCGACCACCCAGATGCTGTACTGACGGTTTCTGCTCAGGTTGGGAATTCGGTAGAAGAACACATCTGGAGCCGCTTCAAACTCACTGCTCACCTGAGGAGACGAATACATAAAAATATTAATCAATGAAAAACAGAAACAGAAACATTGATCTAAAACAGGTTAATTTGGAAACTGGTCCCTTGAAGTCTTGTTCAAAACTTCAGATGATTTTGAAACAGTATCTCTTCATAGTGGTAAAACCATTGAAAAATAAACTCAAAGTATATCACCCAGAGTCTGACTAATTTGAATAATCACAAGTAAGTACAGAGAAGTGGGCAATTTTCTAAGCACTCAAGACTCAAACGCAGGATAATGCAGGATTACTCAAACTTACAACTCTAAAAAGTGCATAGTGTAACTTTTCTGGTGGAGGGTCTGCCACCAGCTTTTCTGCATGGAGATGTTATTACTTTGTCTGAAAGGTTTCACAGTCTGGCATTAAACCTTTCTATCCTTATGGAGACCAAACCAGGCCAAGTTACGGGTCAGATCTGTGGAGAGGCAACCCCACTCACAGTCAAAATGCCTGTTTTTCTAGGTATTTTTGAGCAATAAAACCACCTGTAATTGAATAAATATAAGGTAGATCTGTTCATTGTCATACTGTGGAACATTTGAAACAGAGCAACGAAATAGCCATATAAACAAGAAGGTGATGGACCCCCTACTTTAAACTAACACACTGCACCTTTAAGGGAATACTGTTATAACACGACTAAAAGTTCCTAAAAGCTGATTTTACATAATAAGCCTCCTCAAATGAGTTTGTCTTTACCGTAGGGTGCGGATTGGAGCAGAACACAGTGTATTTCCTGATGATGCCGTTGACTTTAAGTGGGGGGAGCCAGGACACAAAGACCACTGAGTTGGACGCAGCAGCCGCCTTCACACCAGCCGGAGGGCCAGGGACTGCAGACATAAAACAGCATTGAAATAATAGGTTGCAAATGATTTTATATTGCTTAAAGTATAACAGATTCATTCTTGTTACATTTAAGACCTACAGCTCATGCTTTTTCCCCACTCAATTTTATTATCCCATTAAAATGTAATAAAGAGCTGATATAATGGGTTTCCTTAGGCCATACAATAAGCAGGCCATGAATGCACAATTTATCGGTAACAAGCAGAGCCACACTGGTATATTAAAGGGGAGGTTTTAGATCCGTACCATCCTCTTTGGTGCGGGTGTAAATCTGCTCACTGCGCACTCCGTCTCCTGCTCGAGTGAAGGCCAACACCTGGATGCTGTAGTTGGTGTATTTTTCCAGTCCATCCAACTCCAAAGAGGGTTTCGATGTGGTCACGTTCCTGATCTCTCCAAGCTCTGAGGGAAAAATAAGGAATAATGTATTGAAAAGGGTTAGGGTCATGTATAGTCAATGTGCTGGTGAGTGTGCTGGTGTCACATTTGCTTCTGTGTAATTTTTCCTGTCCTGTAGACTGTTTGACATCAACCTGCAGAGGGACTGAAGATGAAAATTAGCCACACTATAATTAATAAATGTTCATTCATATGAGCTGTCCCTTTACAAATAAATACAATAAGAAATAGGTAATAGGTAGGTAGATAAAATAATTTGCATACAATTTATACACCAAAGATATAGAGGTGTTACCTACTTGATTTTGTTTTATTGCAACACAGCAAAATAGCAAATAAATGTAATGGATATAAAATGTTGATGCTGGAGCAGTTTTTAACCGACAGAAAGGCTGCACATTTTTTCCCAAATCCCAATTATTATTATTATTAATATATTTTTTTTTATACATTTTTAAATCAGGATTCACTGGCACACATCCAGGAGCACTGACAACTGAGACAAGAATAAAAAAATGTTTGTAGAGGGATATAGGGTATTATAGGGTAATATATTTTGTTGTTTGTTGTTAATAAAGATTTTTTCAAACTTGTGTGAATGAGACAAAACACAACTCCAGATATGTTTTAAAGCTAGAAAACAATATTCCAACTGTCCACTCCTGAATGTGGTTTATATGGAGCTTGCGTGCTCATTTGCATAGCAGCAGACTGTTACTAAGCAAACTAGTCTTGGTTGTCAAATCCTTGGCTTTCATGCTCTAAATGACAAACCAACATGAAGTGACAGGGCAAGGGTCAGAGGTAATAGTGCTGTCAAAACCAATCCAAATGACCGAGACCTTCAAAATGCACTGCACAATACAATATAGTATTTTCCTTAAATTCTAAACCCTAAAAATTCTTTGTTGAATATTGATTGACCAAAAGGGCGGACAAACAAAATCTTTCAAAGCTCTGAACCATGCAAAAGACAAAGGAAGGCATGGAAACAACTATAAATACAAAGAAGTATGAATAAACAATAATACGTAGACCACTTTTGCCTTGATAAAGCCTGAAGAAAAATTTAATTCATAATGAATGAATTGTTTGTTCATAGCTTATTAAGAATTATTTAGACTTGGTAGCTACTTAATTAAGGTCTTATGGGTTAGAGCTAAAAGTGAAGGTATTAATGTTGTAGTTACAAAACTTGGATAATTCTTAGTAAACTATTATTACATTACTACATTATGCATTAAGTATTTGTCCATGCTTCTTTTCTAATACCAATAAAATAATTTGTTGACTTAAAATTTTAAATTATGCCTAAGAAGCCACTAGCCAATGTAGGCCTGTCACAATAACACATTTTGAAGTGCGATGTTTGCATAAGTAAATATAGGCGATAAACGATCATATTGAAAAAGGAAGGCAAGGAAAAAGTACCCACAATAAATATTGACCCCTAAAAAGTATTTATAAGTATAGTATTTACTGTGACAGGCCTATACTTGTCTTGGTTTGGTCCTGGTTTGAGTCCAGTTTAATCCTGATGTACACTTAGTTTGGGCTGGGTTTACTCCAAATTTTAATGCGTTGTGTCTTCAAATGTGAACACACACAAATGGATGAGCAAAATCTTGCTGCTCTTTTGTTTTACAACTGTTTGTGTGATTGTAGTGATGTGCTCGTACCTCCATCAGGCAGGTTGGCCCAGTAGATGACCCTAAAGCCGAGCAGGTTCCCGTTAAGAGCGTCTTTGGGAGGGGTCAGCCAGGACAGGGAGATGACCTCTGGGGTGGTGGCTATGGCCTGTACATTTTCTGGAGGACGGCTAGGGACTGTTGGAAAACACACAAAGCAGCACGCATATGTTAGGTTCTGTGCTCTGTACATTAACTTCCAGGAGACTGATAGTAGCTTTAAAGAAATTTTAACCTTCTTTAACCCATATCTGCATTTTAAACCATGTTGATCTAATAATAAAGAATCTTTACAACATGGGATTTGATTTTTGTCCCCATAAGAGCTCCAGGTCCCCATGAATTGAGTATAGATTCAATTCTGCATACCAATACCTGACCATGTAGGGGAGGCTGCGTGCAAAATGCAGTACACATTTAGCTCCACCAGGTAGCAGTATAAGCTAAAAATAAAAAATCTGGATTGCGTGTTGACAATGCTGTTCACTTACTGCTATGATTTAACTACTCTAAGAAAACCCATGCAGCATAATTCTGTAATAGCAGATTAACATAACGTCTGATACAAAATGTGCTGTTACTATTTGTATTATAGATTTAGTCAAGTACTTTTTTTTTTCTAATCTGATACTGAATTTCTAGACAAGTGATTTTCAAACTTTTCAAACCAAGTACCACATAAGATAATAGTTGGCTTTCCAAGTACCATCAGATCTAAACTTTGACTTTATCTGGCTTCTATAAGGAATAAACAGGCTCTAAAATGAGACTAATGTAGGTCCAAAATGAGACAAAATCATTGTTAAAGTTGTTCTAAATAACGATGACAAGACTTTCTTCTAAATAAACAGAATAAACATTAAAAACTCATGATTTATAATTTATTACATTTTCATTCATTAAGAATAATGAACAATGTACACACCAGCTTGTATTCCCTTACCATCCTCCAGTGTAGTAGCTGCCACCTCGGTCGACGAAGGCCCGGTCCCGGCGCTGTTGCTGGCCTGGACCACCACTCCATACTGAGTGAACTTCTTCAGATTGTCCAGAACCAGGCTCTCGGCGTTGTCCCCGGTGGTCTCCACACTGATCACACTGAACTGGTAGTTGCCTCCAGAGCTGTACTCCCTGTAGCCCACCTGGTAACCTTTGATAGCTCCATTCTGTAAGTGCTTCTTGGGAGGCTGAGGTGAGGAAAAGATAAGAATTAAATGTACTGAATATACGTTTTCATGCCTTGGGCACAACATTATTGAACTGTTGCAGCTTGAATGGAGATGGGAGATATAAACTGTATATATAAGAAAGGATAATATTGCTATGGTTGTTGTAGTGGAAATGACTGAAGTTAGGGAGTTACAATATTGAACATAAAGTCTGTAATGAAAAAAAAAAATGAACTGACAGCAAATAGAGTTGATTAAAAACAAATCAAACCAGAAACATCGTATGTAATTTTCCAAACAAGAGTATAAAGTGATATTTATACACTTTTAAGGTTCATTTTATAGTCTATTCATTCATATTATGAGCTAGACATTTCCTGATGTTTTGGTAAAATATGTATGTAATATGTATACTTTTTTGTCAATATCATGCACCCCTAAGCTCAAATACTTAAGCAAAATACCCAGATATGTGTCAATATAATTAATTTTAACAATGATTATAAATAATATAGTCCTGCTCCTTCGTATTTGGGCTTTCCATAGTACACAGAGTGATTTGACAGGTTATTACACAGACCCTGCATGCCACAATCAGCCTCATACTGTGACTGTGAGCTAGCAGGAGTGTGTGTCTGTGTGTGTCAAATGATCATTATGTAACACACCTTGTTTTGATGATGGCTTTATACGTCATGAAGAGGAGTTTCTTTAGTTTACAGATGTTGTGTTACCAGGAATAAACACAAATATTTTATACTTGAAAATCTTACCCTCCAGGTGACTCTGATGCTCTGAGAGGACTGAGCTTCCAGTTGAACTTCCTGAGGTGGACCGTCAGGGGCTAAATAGAGAGAGGATATAGTTTTACCAAAATGTACACATAGTCCACACACCTACCGAACAGCCCTATATTATGCAAAATTTAATCTAGTGAGCCTTTATGTTATAATGTTGTTACCTCATCAAAACATACCTGGAGTTGTGTTTTCATTCATATTTTGAGCATTAATAGTCTGTCTACAACTCCAAAGCTCAAAATGCTCTGTTCCACCTTGTTATGCCATGTAGTGGTGGTTTTCAACTTAACAGTTACCATTTACCTTTTGTTTAGTAGAGACTATAAATTCCAGGGGTGAAATCATCCAAATGATTCTTGTGAAAGTGTCTAGAGTTTAAAAATACAGTGGAGCACTTCCTATATTATCACAAGGTGGAACAAAGCATTTTCAGTTAAGAGAAGAAAACAGCACAGGGTTTGAGCATTAAACGTGTGTGAATGAAGCAAAACACAACTCCAGATATGTTTTTGATCAGGAAACAACATTATAACATGAAGCACCCAAGACAAAGCCATGTGAATCTTTGGAATGAGAGCTGATTGTCTGTAAGATTACCTTTTCCATCTGAAAAAGCTGTTCTAAAACTGTGCTAGTGGCCAAAAATGTATGCTTGTGAATACTAGTAATGTAAAAATGGTTTGTGAGAGCTAGAAATAATATAAATAGATTTTAAAAGCTACTTCCATATTCGTATTTCATAAAAAACTGGTTCTCCAGCTTTAATCCCCCCATACCAAATCATGTTTATGCCTGCTGGAGAGAGAAGACGCTCTCTGCAGGGGCCCCGGGACAGGTAGCAGACACAGCGATGGGGGTCTAATTTGCAGAGGGGTCCCAGTTCTGTCTATTGACCACAGTGTGACATTTACTACTGAGGCTGCTAATTGAAAAGTTGTGCTTTTAGTGCAGGGTCAGCGTGTGTTCAATAATGCAGAGGAGCCGATGGAGCTGATGTCACTGCTGCTCTAATGAATTGAGCCAGTCAGCCTTTTAGGTCCTCTTAGTGCACGTGCCCCACTCATGTCTGTGCTGTCTTACTTACACTGTAACTAATGACCACAGAGGTTTACCAATACTACGCTGTATCATGTATAATTAATGTGTGTACAGCTGTGCCTGCTGGACGTGCATGAATGAATCATTTTATTGTGTTTTTTCTGAATTCAACGGTGAGCTGTGTTCATAAGCCTATATTTCTGTCACTGGGTATCTTTTCCTAAATAAATAAATAAATAAATAAATAAATAAATAAATAAATTATCATGGATACAAATATGTAGGGATGCACCAAATTTTTCTGTTCCAATACCAATGCTGATACACAAACACACACAAACAGCATAAGTAAAAAGTGATCCATATGTGTTTTGTAACTGTTATTCATCATTAAAGTAACTAAAGAACAGCTTTGTGAAAATACAAGTTTAATATGAGATGTTCTGGAGCAACATCGCCCAACTTACACCACCGATATCAGATACCAGTATTGTATTTATTCCTACAAATGAGGGGATATTTGGAAAAGGCCTTAACCCATCTCAAAACTGCTCATGAAACAATCCACACACAGCCATTTCTAGTGATTAAAGTAATAAAATGGGAACACAGATCACTCTTAAAGTAAAAGTTAACAATACCCTCTCTATTCATGTGTTTCAACTTCCTGTTATAGGTGACATTTTGAGCATATCCCACAATTCAAAAGACATAGCATTTTTATTTTGTTATTCTAAAACATATTATTATAAAATTCTGCATGTTGATCCCACCTGCTTCATCAGTGGTAATGGTCAGCTCGTTGCTAGCCTCGCTCTTTCCGATCAGGTTTTTGGCGAACATGCGGATGTTGTAGGTGGAGGAGGGGTGGAGGTCGATGATGGTTGCCTGGTTGAGCTGAGGAGACACATCTTTGGTCTTCTGCGCCGTGTCCCAGGAGGCTGTGTGGGGGGAGAGGCCAGAGTTTACTGGGGTTACCGAGCTCGGTAAGTGCATTAGGCCTGGATTTATGAATTGATAGTGCTGACACAATGTGAACTCAAGGTAGGGATGTCACAGAAGACAATTTTAGTGTTGCGATTATTCACAACGCCATAACCAAACAACAGTGAGATCCTTCATTTTCTTTCTTTTACATGATCTAATATGCTACATTATATGACTGGGATCAGGAAAGTTGAGGTGACGTAAACAGCCAGATAAAAAGCACTGATGGTCCTACAGAAAATTCAGGTGAGCTTTAAGCCATGTTAGAATGCAGTTACATCCTCAAAAATATACCTGGAGTTGAGTTGTGTTTTGCTTCATTTCCACATGTTTAAGCAACCCTTTATTATTAGGCTGTCTACATCTCCAAAGCTCAAAATGCTCCACTTTGTGATGTCATGTAGTGGTAGTTTTCAAATTCACAGTTACATTTTACCTTTAATTCGGCAGACATTGGCAATTCTAGGGCTGAAATCATCCAAATGATTCTACACACAGTTTATGGAGTTTAAAAACACAGCCTAAATGTGCAAGGTTTGTGGGTTAAACATGTGTGAATGAAACAAAACTCAACTCCAGGTATGTTTTTGATGATTTATAACATAGATCAGTAACAGAAGTATCAGTAATAGTCAATATGGGCCCTTTAATGTACTTTTTAGGAATATAGATGGTATAATTTTGCACGATAATTATGTGTAACTATCTATGATTATATTATAACTTGAATAATCATGATTTTCAACTTAACCTGATAACCTTGACATCCATAGCTCACTATGGAAGTATGGGAGATGGCAGGTGGAGATTGTGTTGTTTTTACCTGATTTGTTTTTGCTCTCGATGTCAAACCCAGTGATGGGGCTGTTGCCGTCAAAACCCATGGTCCAGCGGAGTGCAATAGTTCTGTCTTTTACTTCTCTGATCTCCACCTCAGGAGGATCTGGAGGTTCTGTAAACAAAATTAAATTGCTGCTCAGGGCTGATGGACAAGTTTTTATGAAAGCTCAAGCAATCAAACACGAATTATGTAATATTTCAGTCTGTCAAGTTAGTGGCAGTTTTGACCTCCATACCTTGCACTGTGAGCTGTATAATTCCTCTGTCTTCACCAAAAGAGTTGATGGCGTGGCAGGAGAAGAAGCCAGAATCCTCTCTTACAGTGGGCATGATCTGAAAATACAGAAAAAAAAATTAAAATTAAGACTGGGTGATATGAACAAATAGATCATGATTTCTTTCCTCATATTGATCAATCACAATTTTTTGTCTTAATAAAAATACACAAACAATTTGATTTAAATATTAATTCCATGAATATTAACAACACAGACTTTCACCATTGTCATTGTTAAATGTCAGCTTTTGTCCCCCAAACTAAACTTTGCTTCATTCATATCACATGTTCTTACTGACAGAGGATTGGCTGTTAACGTCTCACTTAAGCAGGTCCCTGTATATTGCATATTGTATTCAAATTGACTGAATCTTAATTAAATGTGCACTATGTAACTTTTGGTTGGGGGGGGTCCATCACCTGCTTCTTTCTATGGATATGTCACTGTTCTACCTTACATTTATTAAATTACAGATGGTTTTATAACTCAATAATACCTAGAAAAACAGCCATTCTAACTATGAGTGGGGTTGCCTCTCCACAGATCTGACCTGTAACTTGGTTTGGTCTCCATGTAGATAGAAAGTTTTAATGCCATATTGTGAAACATTCCAGACAAAGCAATAACATCTCCAAGAAGAAAAGCATTTGACAGATCCTCCACCGGAAAATTTAAACAATGCACCTTTGAAATTACACAGGTCTAAATATAACTTCCCTGTCTAGTTTAAATTTGCACATTTACCTTTTGGATATTTCATGGCAAAGTACCCCTTTTGGGATGCCATCACATCCTAGAATGTGAAAAGCACCAGTGGGCTCTCACCTGCAGAGTGGAGATGACCTCGTCTCCGGCCTCTTTCACAGACACCACGTAGCGGCTGGTCTCGGGGTTGATGATGCGTTCCTCCTTCTCCCACCGCACCATTATGGGTTTCTCTCCGTGGGCAGTGCAGCTCATCTTCTTCTCCTCGCCCTGAGTGGCTAACGTGGTGTTGGGGTACGATGTGATCATGGCTGGGACTGCAAAAAGACACAATGTTTTTTACTGAACATGCATTAAAAATACCACTGTTTTACTTAATATGAAAGTCAAATGAGGCACAATTCTCAAAGTGTGTGCTTTCTAGGCCTGTTATGATAACAAATATTGTAAAAATAGATGAGTAAGTAAAGTAAAAATAGATAATAATATTTAAACTAATTTATGCCACAGACACAATAACCCTAAAGCAGAATTATCCCCAGAAAATCTATTCTAATTCAGCAATATTTTTCAAATTACCTGCAATAAATACACTTTAGAAATTAGTTTGTATCTATACTGAGTCTTAGAAGTAATTAATTCAAACTCCTATAACCTATAGCTCAAATCTTATTGCACTGCCATAAAATAACAAAAGAAACTGCACACGATAAATGCTGACCCCCAAAAATTACTATTCCACCTGTCATGCATTGAACGATAAGTCAATATTGTATTTATCGTGACAGGCCTTTTGTTGTCACTTACATTACAGATACATTTTGTGGTATTTAGATTGAAACTACAACATACATACTTAATTATTTAGCATTTTGTTCATTGTAAACTGCAATATTCCAAACTAGAAAATGAAGAAATTGATAGTTATTTGTTTTTTTTTGTTGAGAAATTGCTACTTTTAACCCAAAATGTATGACCCTAACTTTGAAAGTTTGGAATCAGCTGAACTAAGTACAGAGCAGAGGGCGAATGTAGGAGTTTTCAGAGCACTCAAGCCTCAAATGCAGGACTCAAACATGCATAATTGATTTTAAATACAAGTTGAAGTAAGCTTATGATAACAAACACTATAACAACATAATTAAAATCTCATTAAAGTCGATTCTCTTTTTATTCTTTCACTTTTTAATACAACAATTTACATATTTATGGTTTAAAATATGAACTACTGTATTATTCATTGGTTCTTAATTGCTTAGAGAACACCACATTACAGTTTTAAATACACATTATACACAGGTTGCATAACTGATTGTAATGTGTATTTTATGTCCTACTGTAACTGCAGACACAACTTCATTCAGCTGAGATGAAAGCACCAAGCCACCTGGATATTTATTTCGCCTCTCGGAGTCCCAAATGGATGGCGATGCTAACAACCGTCCTCACCAGACTCACACTAAACGCACGCTAACGACATGCACGGCTCATTACACCCACAGCAGACTGTATAACAACCCTGCGCTCCCTACGCTCATGCACACGCACACACGCACGCACACACATGATGTAGGGTTTCTATGCTTTCTGGAGACTTTACATTGACTTTCATTCTAGGATTGCACAATTTTAGGGGAAAAAATCGATTGTGTGTATGTATTGTGATTGTGATTTGATTTGCAATTTATCTTTAAAAGGCTAGATATTATGGTATTTTTGGTGATGTTTCCTCATCATCGGAGTTGAATTTTGTTTCATTCACGCAAAAAGGTAGCTATTAATATCAAAACTACCACTAGACTAGACTAGACATAACAAGGTGGAACGGGGCATTTTGAGCTTTGGAGATGTAGACAGACTAATAATAAAGAGTTACTCAAACATGTGTGAATGAAACAAAACACAACTCTGCATAATACACAAGGTGGAACACAGTGTTAGGCAGGATTTGTGTTTTAAACATATGTGAATGAAACAAAACACAGCTCCAGGTACTCCAGTTTGTGATGAGGAAACAACAATATAACAGATTAATAAACAGTGTAATATAGGCTCTTTAAGTCCACACCGTGCGCTAAACACCCCCACACACTCGCATAGATACAGCCGCTATAACTGGACTGATGTGATGGGAACTGTCAGGCAAGAGGTCGCAAACATTTAAGTCTCATCGCTTATTCACTCTCAAGCCATTTGGGTCTCGGCTGTGGAAAAGAATGCTGATATATTTTGCATGACAAGTATGAATTTTTTGTGAGAAAGGGAAAGTGGGTAAAACGCTGCTTGGGTTCATGTAAACGTTCGCATTTTAAAGCTACTTTCATTTCAGGCGAGTAAGGATCGTCTCCGAGGTGGTGATGTTGTTGACAGTTGCGTACAGAGCTGGTTGACACAAAGCAAGGAGCTGGGAGAAGTGTGGTGGGATGTGGAGGGGAGGAAGATGTCTGCCTGACTACTGCTGCTGCTGCTGCTGTACACATCAAAGCACTCACACTGCTACAATAGTGACACAGCTCAAATACAGATGTAATATTGGGGGATTCATGCCTGGGAACTGGAAGAATTATATAGAAATACACATATGTTCAATGGGCTGGCACTTCTTTGAAAATACAGATTCTGAATATAAACTGAAAGGTTTAAAAATAGGCCTGCTGTAATGTAATGTGTTACTGTCAATGCAAACAAACCCAACTATAGGCAACATATCTATTATGTTGTAATGATTCTACCTCATTGCATGACATTTTGAACAAATTCTATGATTAAAAATAGCCTTTCTTTATTTCTGGTAAGCATTCATTTAGACTTATCACACTTTGAAGCACAATATACTGCTATAGAGAAATACTGTGATAAATAATAATAATGAACTACTTTATGCCACTAACACAATGCTAAATAATCTCAGTAAATCAGTTTTTAACAAGACAATTTTCATTAAGGTCTGAGCTGCAACAAATTAACAGCAGAATTAACCAATGATTAGCCTTAAAAGTTATTTATTCTACCCTCTAGAGCTCAAACCTTAACTTATTACATAAAACTGGCAAATATCTCCCACTATTGTGCAACTGATAAAGCCCCAACATATATTGTTCCAGCTTATTTTGTATTTATCATGACTGGCCTACATAAATTTTGACCCTGTTTGGACTACAAACTTCTTATTCTCAAATGTAACCAAATTTAAGATAGATAACAAAACACTATATAACCTGAAAATATACAACCAAAAACATGCATTATAGGTAAAATCCTCCAGCAGTGGTGGTCCTAACCAAGCCTAGCAACAAGATCACAGAGATGGGTCCCCTGGCAAGGCACTGTGGCGCCCACTGTTCCTGGTGAGGTGCCCCAGCGGCGTTGAAGAATGGGTTAAAGGCAGGGGACAAATTTCCCTTTGGGGACAATTAAATGCACCTTAAAGTAAAAAATACACATTATGTAGTGCAAAATACAACAACGCTATTGCATTTTAAAATCTAATCTAATTTTCAATGCGGTTTATTTTCTCAGAACAACTTTTCCATGTAACATCAATTAAAAGCCCTCTTTGCGACATCTGAAACATAACACACACGTCACCTGTCAGTAATAGTGTCTAGACCCTTTTCCCCCTGCATATGTGTACCAGCCTGTATCTTTGTATTCGGGTGTGCGTGTACAAGCAGCCAGCTGAGCCAGCCCTGGGGCACCCTCTGTACCTCTGTAATTGTTGTATTGATGTATTTCTTTAATATCCAGTGAAATTACAGAAACCAGAGTCCACGTCCTGGCTCGGAGTGGGTAAGATGAGAGACGAGGAGAACGAGGGACAGACAGAGAAGGAGGGCTCGTTATAGAGATGCCCCCCTGGTATCAGATATCTGAACAGCGTCACCAAAACACAGCTGAACCCACACGCAGCTCCAGTTACACCTCATATTAGTCACTGTGAGACTAAACAACACAATCATATTTACGCTACATTGATCTGTGGTTGTTTTGTGTGGTATTACACAGTTAGATAAAATATGTAATAACAGTATGTTGTAAGAGCATACCATTCACTTATATTGAACTATGTGCTTTGGGTTTGGTACTAGTATTACTTTAAGAACATTAATTTATCAATTCCACGTTTGCTCATGACAATAATGAGAATGTGAAATGTGACAAAGAGGGCCTTTGTCCCCATTTTTCACCTTAGTTCAGTTACATCTATCTATATCAACTAAACAGCTAAATAATAACTATCCCGGGTTTGTTTTATTTAGTCTTTGTTTAATTGATCACATTCACACAGTTACTTTAAATTCATTTTATTTGGTTATATCCCTTCATTTTTGTTTAAACTTACCACCTTTACCTGTGACTCCACATGGTCTGGGAGCAAAATAGGGGGCGTGTCCTTTGGCAGCCATATTTATAGGCTCAGGGGGAGGTGTTGGCCCAGACCATGTGGAGGGAAGCCTCGGAAATGGTTCTTTGTTTTATCAAATGGGTTATTAGAATTTTGGTTTCAGTGTTATCTAGTTAAGTTGGAGCACTGTTCAGTTTAAAAGGGGGATTAGGCTTCAGAAAATAATTTAAGGCAGCACACCAGTAAGGAAAGGAATTTGCTACAGTTTTTCCCGTAGGTTGGTGTGAACCCAGGGGGAGGGACTTCCTCTCTGGGGGGTATATAAGTAGAGGCAGTTTAATCGTAGGGAGGTCATCATCAGTGCAGCCAGGTGCCTGTGGGTATTTTATTTTGTTGCGTTATTTTCTGTTGCTTTTGTTTAGTTAAGCACAGTTCTTTTTTGTAAATATGTATATAATTTTGCCCACGACTTGGAAGGATCCAATAAAGAATTTGGTTTGGTGAAGGACAACTTTGCACTGGACTCTCATTTTGACCACTTGGGCCAGCTTCCCCACATTTGGTGGCAGTCAGTGGTGGGATCCAGGCCAGTGGGAGGCAGTGAAGATGATGTCCACCAGACAAAACCCGAAGAAGGCTTGTGCTGACGCAGGAACAGATCCACTGGACAACCAGCAGGGTCAACAGCATGGATGAACTGTCAAGTCTACTACACCGACTCATGCAGCAGCAAGATGAGCAATGGACTAAAATGCGCAGAGACATTTCCAACCTCCAACGGGAGGTGCAACAAGGTCGTGTAGCACAAATGGATGGTCCAGAAGATCTGAGAGCAGAGGAACTTTCAACCCAGAGCTCTCATAATGACCATATGTATTCCAGGCAATCCAGCACCATGAGAAATTACAACTGGAAGGGCCCTAAAATGCAACCGTACACTGATGGTGAGGACATTGAACATTATTTGTGCACATTTGAAAGAATTGCACATGCATGCCAGTGGCCATATGAGGAGTGGGCTCTCCGCCATGCACGACTCCTAACTGGCAAAGCACGTTCAGCCTATGTTGCTATGGACATTGATGACACTATGAGCTATAACAAAGTGAAACGTGCTGTTTTGCAAAAGTTCGAGATCAGCACAGAGACTTACTGACTGAGATTCCGTTCATCGGAGCTGGGAGACGAGGAGACACCACAGGAGCTGCAGGTCCGACTGAAGGAGCTTTATAACAAATGGATGGACCCAAAGACCAAAACCAAAGAGCAAATCGGAGATACAATCATCCTGGAGTAGTTCCTAAGAGTCCTGAGTCCGGAGCTTCGTACTTGGATTAAAGAGAGGGATCCAAAGACTTCTAAAGAAGCTGCAGACATGGCTGCTCGTCGACCCTCAAAGACGTTACTGGCCCCAAAGACCCATCCACCCGCCCCATCGGGTAAGACAGTTGCCCCTGAGTCTAGACCCAGACACTTTAGACCTAGTGCCCCACAATATGCACCTAGACCAGACACCAGAGATAGACCAAACTATGCATGTAATTTGTGTGGTCAAACAGGTCATTTTAAAGCACAGTGTCCCAAAGCTAACAGTAGGTCTAGTAAAAACTACTTGTGTAGTGTGTCCAACTTACCTGCTATTGTAGACAGCTGGGAGGGTCATCAGGAGGAGCTAACCATGGGGGTGGTTATAGATGACATACCTTGTATTGCCCTTTTAGATTCAGGCAGTGACCGTACATTGGTCAGACAGGACAGCTTACCCAAAGATGTAATTTTTTGCAGAGGGACAGTTGATATTGTGTGTATCCATGGTGACAGGGTAAGTTATCCCATTGCAGAAGTTACTGTTCAGGTTGAAGGTCAGCCCTTTGCACTCTCTGTAGGTGTATTAGAACAGCTGCCTTATCAAGTTGTATTAGGCCTAGACGTCCCAATCCTTCCGGAGCTAATTGCTAAACAATCTACTGAAGCTAAATCTAATGCAAATGACTGTTTAATGGCAGTTACCAGATCTCAAACTCACCAGAAAGTAACTAGGCAGAGGACAGGATGGGAGGAGTTGCCTTTTGCTAATACAGAGATGCTAAATGCTAACAATGGTAAAGTCAGGAAAAGTAAAAGACAAAAAAGACGAGATAAAGTCAAAGGAACTAGATTGGAGGAAAAAATATTAACACCAATTGAGACTGATTTGTTGCCAATTTGTAGCGATGTTGCAAAATTACAAAAACATGACCCAACTCTAGTTAACTTGTACAGTAAATGCGTACCGGACAACAAAAGGAACACGAGGGAAAGAAGTTTTTGTTATAAAGGATGATATACTTTACAGACGAAGTGAAATTGGTGACCAGTTAGTAGTCCCACAAACATTGAGACCTACTATCCTTAATCTTAGTCATTCAGTTCCATGGGCAGGACACTTAGGCCAAGCTAAAACATTTTCTAGAATGGTTCCTAGGTTTTACTGGCCCCAGCAATACTCAGACACTGTAAAGTACTGTCAGTCATGTCCTGAGTGTCAGTTAACAGCCCCAAGCAGAAAGGGAGATAGGGCACCCCTCATTACCATGCCCATTATTGACACCCCTTTCTCTCGCATCGCTATGGACATCGTGGGACCACTGGAGCGGAGCAGTGCTGGACATCGGTATATCCTGGTGGTGTCGGACTATGCCACTAGATACCCAGAGGTGTTTCCGCTGAAGAAGATCAAAGCACGCCAGATCGTCACCTGCCTCATCCAGCTCTTCTCCAGAGTGGGCATCCCAAGAGAGATCATCACAGACCAGGGCACTAACTTCACTTCGACTCTGCTGAAACAAGTCTACAATCTCCAAGGAATCAAGACAAGTCCATATCATCCACAGACTGATGGGCTCGTCGAGCGCTTCAATAAGACACTCAAATCTATGCTGAGGAAGTTTGTTGCTGATTCAGGAGCAGATTGGAATCAGTGGCTTCCATTCCTTTTGTTTGCTTACCGGGAAGTGCCGCAAACCTCTACCGGATTTTCACCATTCCAGCTTCTTTATGGACATTCTGTTCGAGGGCCTCTGGATGTCCTGAAGGAGGCATGGGAGGGGCCAACGCCGGAACAAGGATGTAATGAACTTTCTTATGTACTGAAAATGAGAGACAAACTGGAACAGTTTAAAGAGCTTGCCTGTGACAACCTGGCGCAAGCACAACAGAGACAAAAACAGGGTTATGACAAGGCATCCAAAAGAAGAGTGTTCCAGGTGGGCCAGAAAGTCCTGTTATTGCCTACGTCAGAAAGTGGACTTTTAGCCAAATGGCAAGGCCCATATGAGATCCATCAAAAACAGGACCAGTCACCTATGAACTTTTTATGCCAGAACGCCGGAAAAAGTATCAAATCTTCCACATCAATCTGCTTAAAGAGTGGGTTGACAGGCCAGATCAACTATCCCTTCTGGCCCGTGTAGTCATTGACGAGGAGGAGCTTGTGGAGCAGTACTTTCCTTCACCAGCAGAGACACCAGTGTTCCCTGATCTAAGTCATCTCGCTACAGAGCAACAACAGGATCTTCAAATCTATATGACCGATGAACTTTTTAGTGCAAGACCGGGATATACTCACCTCATCCAGCACCAGATCCGCCTACGCTCACCAGATCAGCAGCCCATTAGAGACACTACTTGCCGCATTCCAGCTAAACTTGTCCCAGAGTTAAAGAGAGAAGTAGAGGAGATGTTGGAAACTGGGATTATTGAACCATCGCGCAGCCCTGTAGTCTTGGTTCCCAAAAAAGAAGATCCAAGGCTCAGATTCTGCGTCAACTTTTCAAAGTTGAATGCTGTGTCTGCTTTTGACCCCTACCCAATGCCAAGGGTAGATGAACTGATCGAGCGGTTGGGTCATGCAAGCCATCTGACAACCCTAGACCTCTGCAAGGGGTATTGGCAAGTGCCCCTTGACGAAGCCTCAAGAGACCTGACAACCTTTCGAGTGCCCAGTGGACTATTCAGGTTCCGAATGATGCCCTTTGGGTTACACGGAGCACCAGCCACGTTTCAAAGACTGGTTGACGAGGTGCTAAGAGGAGCTGAGGACTACGCTGCGGCATACATCGACGACATCGTCATCTTTAGCCAGTCGTGGGAGGAGCATCTGCAGCATCTGTCTGACGTCTTCAGGCGGATCCAGGAGGCAGGTCTTGTCATTAACGGCAAGAAGTGCCACATCGCCAAGCCTGAGGTGCAGTACTTGGGCTATGTGATTGGAGCTGGGGGTATCCATCCTCAGGTTGGGAAGGTTGAAGCCATTTCGGCTACCCCATTGCCTAACACCAAGAGAAGGCTGAGATCCTTCTTGAGGTTAGTTGGTTGGTATCGACGACTGATCCCAGACTTTGCAACTAGGTCCGCCCCATTATCTGACATGACCCGTAAGAACAGCCCGGTAAAGGTACAATGGACTCCTGAAACTGTACATGCTTTTAATGATCTGAGAGACTGCTTGTGTCAGCAACCAGTGTTGCAGTGTCCAGATTTTGAACTGCCCTTTACTGTACAGACTGATGCGTCGGGTGTGGGACTGGGGGCGGTGTTATTGCAGGGGGAGGAGGGTAACCAACTTCCCGTTCAATACATTAGTCGTAAGTTCTTTCCAAGAGAAAAAAAGTACTCTACAATCGAGGGAAGCCCTGGCTATTAAATGGGCTCTGGACACTCTGAGATACTATCTCATTGGTAAAGACTTTGTGTTGGAAACTGACCACCGTGCATTGCAATGGATACATAAAATGAAAGACACTAATGCCCGTATTACTAGATGGTACCTGTCTCTGCAACCATTTTGTTTTAAGGTCCAGTACAAACCAGGTCATAAAAATGTCATTGCTGATTTCCTGTCCCGTGACTCGGATGAGTAACGGTCTTATGGGGGGGGGTGTGTGTGACAAAGAGGGCCTTTGTCCCCATTTTTCACCTTAGTGGATCCAATAAAGAATTTGGTTTGGTGAAGGACAACTTTGCACTGGACTCTCATTTTGACCACTTGGGCCAGCTTCCCCACATGAAAGCTAATAGTGCAATGCAATCTGTATCTGTATCTATTCATCCCATACACAGCATAATTATAAAGCAAAAATGTGTAGTTTTGAGCATTTTAAGATTGATTTAAAATAATACACTTATTATAGACTCCTTGTGGTGTGTTTTTGTGACACTGTTTAGTGTTTAGACTTGAAAAAGTCTGTTATTATGACATTTGAATCCAAGTTGCCATAATAAAAAAAAAAACATATATATATATTCTGATTCTATCACACTTTTGTTTTTTGTTTTTGTTTTGGCCAATTCAGTACACAGTTAAATATAGATTGGCTGTATGTTTGTTGCAATGTACATAGTTTTCATTATTATTATTATTACTAAAATACATGTATTATGACATTTAAATCCAAGTTGCCACCATCAGCTGACCTTTTGTGTATTCACAACATATCACACATTTGTTTTGTGGCCAGTTCAGTGCACAGTTAATATCATGTGAGAACACATATTTTTTTTACACTGTGCGCTTTTCTTACTAAATCACACTTTTGTTTTGTTTCAGTACACAGTTGATATTATATCCACCTTTGTTGCACTGTACACATCTTTTATGTTATTGAAATACATGGATGATGGATGAAATACATTTAATATTTGGATACAAGCTTCCATCATCTAAACAGTCCCACTATACATTATCACACTTTAGTTTCAGTGTACAGTTAATATTGTATGAGAGCCCAGGTTTGTTGTACTGTACACTGTGGCTTTTATGTTATTAAAATGCATTTATTAAATTATTAAAATACATTCATTATGATATTTGAATCCAAGTTGCCATCATCACTTAAACAGTCCCACTTTATCACACTTAATAGTTTTATTTGAGTGCACAGATAATATGATATAATGTGAGAGTCCATGTTTGTGGTACTGTACAGAGTGTCTTTTATGTGCATTTTGATTAGAGTCCTGTTCCTCCACAGCAACCCAGAGGGCAGTGATGATACGCTTAAGCCTGCAGGGGATTGTCGGGGATCGGCTGGCTGCTGATAGGCTACTCCTGTGAGACAAAAGCCCAGCGGTCCCTCCCTCCTCTCCCAGGCTCCCTTTCACCTGGCCAGGTTACCATGCCAACCAGCATCGGACACTCATCTCTCCTCCCCTCGCTCTCCTTCCTCCCTCTCTCCAGTCTTTACTGTTAGAAAAAGGGCCATTTCTAGTAGCCAGGAATAGAACATGGACCTGTCATTGATTTTCAGCAGAGTATGATGATTACACAATCACGCCCCGAATGTCGCAATGCAGGGCCAAATAAAAGATACGGGGACGAAAGGTTTATAATGTCTTTATCGTGGATGGCTAGTGACGTGGAAAGTACCGTGAATAGGTAATTACAGAGAGGTAATATTAGAGAATAGCCACCTTGACGTAGGCCTATTCAAAGGCAAGAGAGATGAGGGCATTAGCTTTTGCCATATTAGCGAAATGACTCTTTTGTATAGGTGAGACATTATTAGGGGTTTTTGTTCAAAATAGCCTGACCTAATTCATTTGATTTATAGCATCCAGGTCTGAGGATGCTGCATTTATGGCACTGCATTGCCACAGTTTAGACTGAATTTAAACTAGAAAAAGAACCAAATAGTAATAATGCATAAAAACGCAATCACAATGTTCTGTCATGTGCATTTTACTCCTTTTGGTCTTTTAGTCTGGTTATTTAAATGCATATATTTTAAAAATGTCAATGATTTAAAGTGGTACACACAGAAAAAGACATTACTGTCTTGTAGCTTTGTATTTTTGGTCTGCTTTCACAGTGTTGTGTTAGATGTAAGTGTATTGCATATTTTTATTCTCCTACTGTTCTTGAACTTCTCATTGCAACACTGTAATTTCCCCAGAGCGTGATAAATAAAGTTATCTTATCTCATAGTATAATGGATTACCAAAGAGGAGGCACTATTTTCTTCTAATTCAGTCATGTAAATATAAAATAATTTGCTTTTACACATTATTTTGATTAGCGTCTATGTTTAGTCCAACTGGCGGAGTCAGGGCCAGAGGGCTTGACTTGGAAGAGAAGGGTCAGAGCAGCAGGAGCAGAGCCAAGCCGTGCACAGCTCCTCTGCCCTGGAGCCATACTATAAGTGGGTGCTGGAGAGTCAACGCAGGCGGGAAGGGGGTGAGGGGCGAGGGTGGAGGGAGGAAGGGGTATTTGGGCAAATGCACAAAGATGACTGGTTCACTGGCTGCCTGCAATGTACTGAAATAATTCTCTTAGCTGCACAATTGGCTTAGACATGGAGCATGATAGCACAATGTTAGACTAGGCCACAGACGTCATCCTGGGCTGGGGGGCGGGGCTGTAGGACACAGATAAAGGAGTAAAAATGATCAAATGTGTGGGGATGGATTATTGGTTATCAGTGATATCGGAGGCTTTCCCAAGATATTTCCCAGACACTGAAAATTGGTTGGTATTTGGCACTGTCCTGATTTTTCGGTTCGTTCGGTCTATCTGTATGGCCATGTGTCATTCCTAGTTTGTCCTCAGTAAATCAGATTTAGCTTTTTAATCTAACTAATTAGTAAAAACATGGCTGCTTGTTTACCATTGACTGTATATGGATTTAGCTAACCCAAATAAGAAGTGTTCATGGGGACGCTTCTGGCTCCATTGACTCTAGATCCATTGATGTTATGTTGAAAAATTGTTACCTTTCTCTATTTAACTGCTGCATTAAGAATCCCTATATCATTCATTCATTGATTTTTCAAAATAAAACCAAAAATCTGAAAATTAAAAAACAACAATTTTCTTCATTATTTGTCTCCAAAACCAAATGAAAAAACAGACGAATGAACAAATGATACACAGATTCAGTGAGTCTTGTCATTTTGGTCTTAAAATGTTCATATTAATCCACTCTACATGATTCCGTTGTTTTAATTTCACTATTTTGTCCATCAATAATTTCATATTCCGAAAATAGAGATTGGCCCTGTAGCCTCATGAGCTTCATTTGACTGGAGCTGAACGCTATGGGTGACGTCACACTCCTTTAGTCCACTTCTTTATACAGTCTATGAACTAGACCCAAAACCTCTGTATTACAACATATATCTGCATTTTAATGACAATACATTTAGCTGCCCTCCATCTGGATGAAATACTATTGGATATAGAATGTGACTCCGTGTGGAGCTCTCGGTGACCAGAGGATCCTTGAGCGTTGTCTTTAGTGCTGCCTCATTATGCTCGGGCCTGTCTCTATGATGAGGTCTAATAGTCCTGATTGGGCCTAATTGTCAGTGATAAACGCTGAGTGGCTGTTGACTGACTCTGATAGCATCCACTGTGCATCGCTAATGAATTGACCCAATTGTATCTGTTTTGAGACTCTATGATGCTTCACTAAAAATCAAATCAATAATTTGCTTGGACTGAAATGTACAAGTAAGAAATTAGATATTAAAGGGCCCATATTACACAATTTTCTGATCCATGTTATAAAGTTGTTTCCTCATCACAAACATACCTGAAGTTGTGTTTTGTTTCATTCAGAGGTGTTTAACACACAAACCCTGCATACTTAGGCTGTGATCTTGTCTTGGGAAAATGAACTAAAAAACTCTGCTTCACCTTGTGATGTCAAGTGGTAATACAGGAAGTGCTCCACTGTATTTTTATTCACCATACACCTTCAATGTAGTACAGGCAATGTAGCCAGGCTGGCGCCATCTAGTGCCTCTGCTCAATTTCATTTCTCTCCAGCGACTAGGTCAGGAATCAGAATACACTAGATAGTTTGCAAGAAGCCCGGGAAGTGCGAGTTCAGGCACCAGCCAATCAGCAAAGAGCCATACATTCTGTGTTGGCAACAATTCCTGAAATCAAGGATTTAAAGTGGGAACAAAGAGAATGTTTGGTGAATTTTATCAAGGGGAAAGACGTTATTGCCCTTCTTCCTACAGGATTTGGGAAAAGCTTAATATACCAGTTAGCTCCATTAGTGGCGCATTACATACGCCACGACCAAATAGTAGCGATTGGTTAAATAAAAAAAAGTACCCGCCTACCGTTGAGTGAATGTATTCTAATGCTGCGAGGTCAGACGGTTTGCACAAAGTGAAATTGGCTGATGAATCAGGCTATCTGGAATTGCCAATCTCTACTGAACTTAAAGGTATAAGAAAGCTGTTAATTTGACATCTCAAGGTGGAACTGAGCATTTTGAGCTTTTGAGCTGTAGACTATTAAACTGTGATTACTCAAATGTGTGAAAACACAACTCCAGGTATGTTTTTCAGGAGGAAACAGCATTATAACATAGCTTAAAGCTCACAAGAATCACACTTTACTTACATTCAATAAATATATGTGTTTGAAAGTTAATCTCATATTCTACTTTAATAAAGAGGCAATAAACAAGACTTTCTAAAAGATCAAAACTAAAAACTTAATTGGAACTAACACTAAACTTTGATACAAAAGACAGCTCAGTACCCATGATGAATCTGCACTTTATTGCTGAGACATTAGCCTATACACACAGACAGTGATAACAATGAAGGCTCAGAGGCAGTCCTCACAATAGACACACTTCATTTCAGCGGGACAATAGCAGGACTCTATTTGAACTAGCGCATTAGCTATCCCATTACTCGTCTAGCCATGACTGCAGTTCATCTCACTATATATGACATCTTTGCATTAGATTCCTTTGTGTGCATGTGCCTGTCTGTTTGCACACCTGTGAATTCACAATAGCACTGTAAACCTGAGCTTTCTGATTAGCCATATTGATTTGTATGTTTGGGGACACTCCCGATAGCCAATAACACGCGGTGCAGATCATGCTATCTGTCACGTGAGATCTTCGGCGTGCGTCAGCTTGTGTGCCTTGCTAATTGGCTCCTAAGCCTCTTAAGTAGCTGCCACCGCTCAAGTGGAGTTGGCTAGCCACTATAAACAACATGAAACCAGAACAGAACATCACAGCAAAGCATATTACCAAGGAGACCACATGCAAAGTAAAAAATAAGAGATGTTTTCCAAAAATGTCCTCTGACTTCACTGAAAATACAGAGTTAAACATTAGAGTGGGATCACGGTCTACCACACTTTTGCATAATGTGGTTTGTCATTGTGTTTAGAGACATTTAAACAACAAAATAATAACAGAATAAGAATTAGATCCAATTTGCACTTTCATCTAGTACCATCTGTGGAAATAAAGTGTTTCTCCTGGTACTACGAAATCTTTTAGAACGCGCAAGGTACCCTGTTAAACTGTATTGCATTTTGTAATTCATTATAATAAACTATGTATCTTTTCTGGTAGAGTGTCCACTGCCCGCTTGTCTTGATCTTATTGCTTTGCCTGGAATGTTCCACAGTATGGCATTAAACTTATCTATCTTGCAGTTATTCAATTATGTGTTTTCATTGCTCTAAAATACTTTGGAAAACATGTATTCTTACTGTAAGCATCTACTTGTCTCCATGGAGATAGATAAGACACCCTCCACCAGAAAAGTTACATAGTGCACCTTTAAAGCAGTGTTTAAAATTAATTTCTTATTTAGTTACTTACTTACTTACTTAGTTACCCATTTCCTTGTCAGAAAAAGAAAATATTTGAAGACAACTAGAAAACGGAGGTTGCCCTTAAAGATATACTACACAACGTTTCTGGTAGAGTGTCCGCCACCTGCTTTTCTCCATGGAGATGTTATTGCTTTGTCTAGAATGTTCCATGGTATGCCATTAAACATATACATCTAGCATTTATTAATTACGGGTGCTTCTATTGCTCAAAAACTGTGAATAGGGGCAACTCTCCACAGATCTGACCTGTAACGTAACATGGTGCTGTAACCTACTCGTCTTTCTCATGATAGGTAGTTTTAATCTATACTATGGAATATTCTTGACAAAACAATAACATTTCCATGGAGACAAGCAGGTGGTGGACCCTCCACTTTTGTTCACTGATTTGAAGGTCATTGGTTCAAATTCCACTCTTGACATAAAACATCATTGGGTGAGTGCTCAGATCCACTGATCTACAGGTTGTGATCCACAGGCTATTCTAGCTTCCACACATGAATGCTGTTGTTGTGTCCTTGGGCAAGACACTTAAGACACTTAACCCACCTCGCCCCTAGTATCTGTGTACACTGGTGTATGAATGTGTGTGTGAATGTGTGAGTGGTTCCTTGGTGTAAAGTGCTTTAATTGCCTTGAAGGTGGAAAAGCGCTAAATATAAATGTGACCATTTACCACAGTGCACATTTAATCTTAATCTACAGTACAGTTATAATTGACTTTCCAGTATTACCCAAAAATGCCTAGCTCAACCTTAATGATATAAGTCAACACCTCTGTATGCATATTGAGTGGGCTGATTATGTTAAGGCGCTGGGGCTAATATAAGGGGGTGGGGGCAGACTGGGGCAGTGGCAGCAGATTTGCAGAGTCTGGCAGACGGTGAGATGCCCAGCGGGGGGCACTCTGCTTTGGCTTGATAAGAGCCACGGGGGCCTAAGCTTCCTCCAATAGCAGCTGATGAGAGAGAGACCCAGCCACAGTGGGGAAAAGACTACTGAGAGTTTCTGCTCAAATAAAAGTACAGTTACATGGTTAAAGAGGAACTAAACATGAAATATTTTTTGCTACTAAACTTAGTATAGAGTTTTAATAGCATTATCCACTGTCCCTATAGTCATATTTTGGTAATTTTAGAGCAAACTAGGTCAATTTGCAGCTTTCTGGTAAAAAACAGTCAAGTGCGTGCTGCCTTCAGTGGCAATTGCAATTTCAAGTACTATGTGATATCACACAGGACTGCCCTGATTAAATCCAAGTTTTTCCACACACAAACAACTGGCTGCAAGGGCGGAGCTTGAAGTGTGGTTACCTGTTGGATCAATCACATTGTTCCTCCTTTGTCCACACCCCACCCTCCTCACTCTAGTCCAGTTTACCAGAGTTATTTGAAATGTGTTTGTGGGCAGAGTTTAGGCGTTTAGTCCCACTTTAAAAATGTACTCATACTGAAACTGCTTGATACCACTAAAACAATAAACTCAAAAGAAGGATAACTCCATTAAAAAATGAGCTGCCATAAATAAAAGTCACCAAAAGGATCCAGACACAAGCCGAAGCAGAAGCATCTCATCTCCTCAAGAAAGTACATCATTTATTCTCCATGTAGCCGAGGACTTAGCTCAGCTCCATTAGGCCTTGAATACTGCATGCACACAGGGCTGCCATGTGGAAACGATGGCTTTGAGATGAGTGCGGAGGAGGAAGGGTTTATGCAGGACTCCTCTGTCTTATTTTACACTGAACAAAATGTATTCAACTTTTCTTTTTTTTTTACTACTTGATTTTTTACTTTTTTACTACTCTCTATTGTTTGTGATACTTATAAGATACATTGGCAATCTTTAAGCTTATTTGCTTTTGATTACAGGAAGGATGTAATTGAATAAAAGCATACAGTTTCTTTAGTCCCTACCTAAAAAGCTACAGTTTAACAAAAAATATTAGTTTAAATTATACGTGGGAGACACTGAAAATCACAGTTGCTGTTTTTAAAATACTGCAAATTAGTTAATTGAAAATAAAATAACAGAAATTAGCAGCTGGCATCTTTCATACAAGGTTATATTTCTGCACTTTTCAGTTTTCAGGTCAGTTTCAGTTTGATCTGACTGAACCTCAATGGAATGTCCAGGTGCGCAGTAACACACTTCTGACGGATTGTGATAATATTGTTAATGAAATAAAAAAAATAATAATACTAATATAAATTTTTGTCAGCATCTCCTATAGTTATACATGAAGATTTTTTTTACACATTCAGGTAAATTTCATTTTTTGTCCAAATACTGTCATTTTCACTACACACTTAATAAACCATGAACCTGATGCATGATTTACCATGTCTTGTGTCAGAGAAAGCTGCTAAAAGGACCATAGCTTTAAGAGCCTGATCTAATCTATTTTTGACTTGGTTTTATCACCTACTGTCTGTCTGACCCCACCAGCCAGTGTGAGTATACTCAGAGTTATAGTTATGAATATAAAAGTTACTGTAATTGAGTTGATATTTTTGGGGGGTAACTGCTTTGTTTTGTTTGTTTGTTTTGTTTTTTAGTGCATTTTTAAACATGTAAATACTTAAATTGGTACCAGACTAATGTAAATGTAATCAATCAGATTTAAAATCATGGAAATTTCTGAGCACAGCACAAGCCCCAATCACCCCAATGTCTCACCACTCTCTACAAACAGAAAAAACAGCACTGCATGGCCTGCTCTGATTGGCCAGGGATCAGAAAATACACCGATTTGAAACAACTAATTCATCTTGAAACTGTTACAGATTAAACAAATGGTCTAATGTTAGACTAAATTGTGTTGTGAGTTGTAACTTAGTATTACTTTGAGTTTTTTTTTTTTCCATGCATACCATTTACTTTTATTTAAAGGTGCTCTGTGTAACCTTTCTGGTTCTGCAACCTGTTTATCTCCATGGAGATGTTAATTCTTTGTCTTAAAGTGAAGTGTCCACAGTATGGTATTTATCTAATCTGTATTGCATCTATTCAAATACAGGTGTTATTTATTGCTCAAAAGTATCTTAAAAATATCCATTCTTACTGTGAGTGTGGTCGCCTCTCCACAAATCTAACCTGTAATTTGCCCTGCAACTTTCCATGTAGATACATACGTTTATGGCTGCGAAACATTCTAGTCACATCTCATTAGAGACAAGCAGGTGATGGATCCTCCAGCAGACAAGTTAGACAGTGTACATTTAAGTTCAGATTTTCTTCAGCAATATATCAAATTTCATCATTAAGAACTGATAAAACGCAGACTTACTTTTGACATTGAGGTACATGGACTTGCTGACATCAGCGCCCACATCGTTGCTGACCCTGCACAGGTAGAAGCCGCTGTCCTCCTCCAGAACGTGTTTGATGAGAAGGGAGCCGTTGATCAGAACCTCGATACGGGAGCCAGGATTCAGAGGGATGGGCTTGAACTGAGGGACCCCCGCACCTGCCAAAGTCAACAGTGCATATTTAAAGTTTAGAGTTATCAAGCCTTTAACACAGCAAAGTACTAAACCAGGATTAGCTCAAGACAATTAAAGATACATTATATACAACAGTAATACCAAGAGAAAATTCTGTACCACCATGTAGTATCATGTGTACTGTATAGAATAAGCACTTTTTTGTAATAATGTAAGCTGACCAGACAGGAAACCTAACACAGAGTCTGTATAAAGGCTCTGTATTTATGTTTTTTGTACTAACTAATATATAGACAAGTTACATAATGGTGATCTTTGCTGCCACTTCCACTGAGAGATATGTGGTGTTTTCATAAACTCTTGTTTGGACTTGCGGTGGGTGTTTTATGCCTTAAGGCTGTGGACATGGGGTTTGTTGTGTTAACATTCAAAAAAACATCATCTTCTGCAAAGGATGTGCTTGCCTAAGGACAAAAAGCTTCTTCTAATTCAGCATGTTTGTCAAAGCAGAGAAAAACGCCAAAGTCAGTGAAAACCCAACAACACAACAGGGAAATGGCTTCTGCCATGAAAAACACAGAAGGTAAAATTAATGAGTATTTGTAAGGAAATGGTCCACACTTGAGCCCTAGTCACATACAGTGAACTAAACAGCAGAAAACTGTAGTTATTATACAAGTTTAGTCAGACTCTTATCTAGTTGGAATCGGGTATCAAAACAAGAAATACAAATGTTGCAGTACTGGCTAATGTGGAGGCTAAATTTATTATAATAACATAAAATATTTTGGCCTTGTTTTAGTCTTTGTATATGGTCATTTTAAAGGTGGTCACTATAAAGTTTTTATTATTATTATGATTATGATTATTATTATTATTATTTTGACTAGTATTTAAAAGCACTTCAAGGACCTATATTACGCCAAACTGACTCTTGTGAGCTGTGAGTGACCACATCAAAAACATACCCAGAGTTGTATTTTGTTTCATTCAGACATTTTGAAGTAACACTTTATTATTCGTTTGTCTAAATCTCCAAAGCTTAAAATGCTCTGTTCCACCTTGTAGTTTTCAAGTTACCTACTTTTTACCTTCCAATAAAAGTCCAATAAAATACATAAGCACAATAACAAGCTATACTGACCTTTGGAATACTCCCATTGGATTGTAGGAACTGGATAACCCTCCGCAGAGCAGTTCAATATCACAGACTTCCCATAGATGCCGTCTTGATCTTTTGGTTGCACCACAAATTTAGGTGGAACTGAAAGTGGGAAAACACAATTCAATTTCACTATTCTTTCTTAAATACAAATTGAAATAGGCTACAGGTTACATTCATGTGAGATCACAATATAATTAAAAAATCTCAGTAGTTTAAAATCGAGCTGGAGAACATGCCAGAATTATAAGAAGGAATTTACATTTTAACTGTCAGACTTGTTTCATATCTCTGTAATCACTGGGCCACAAGAAACAAAAACTACCACAAAGCTGTCTTCACTGTCATAAATTATGAAGCTGATATTACGTTTTCACATTTGTTTCATAAAGTATACAAGCCCCTTCCCTCCACCTGAAATTATGACAATATCAAACTCTAGAACTTGAATGCAGCCCGTGTAGATTCACTGTTTGCTGACAATAACCCGACTTATGTTCCATAAAACTTAAAACTTATTATTATTTATTAGAGATTGGCTCTACAAACTTATGTCTCAAAGTCCTTCCAACTGAGAACAATCATGTGTTTGGTGTTGAATAACTGCATCGCTTATTGTGAAAAAAATATTTTAACTTTTATTTATTAATAGAGACATTTAACTTTATTTTAGTTTCGATTTCATGTAGAAAAGCCCAGCAATTACAGAAATATTAACCACCAGGACAACAAAATCTGCGATCTGAGAGTTAAAAATTTTATTCTAATATACTATTCTTACGTCCAGCTTAATTTTAAACTAATAATAAATAAATAATAATAGATTTCATTTATATAGCACTTTTCAGGACACTCAAAGACGCATTACAACACAAATATTAAAACAGTCAAATGAGCTATAAACTGATAATTCAGGAAATTGGTATGACTTAGACCTCGGACTATAAGCTGGCTCTGGTGCTCCACGGCGGCTGCCTGGTTGCGTGCGATGCAGGTATAGTTCCCGTTGTGCATGAGCGTGAGGTTGGAGATGCGTAGAGAGCTGGTGAAGTCAATGTTGTCTATAGTGACTCCGAGGCTGGCGGGGATCGGTCGGCCGTCTTTTTGCCAAGTGATGAAGACGGGCTGGTCTCCGGACATGACCACACACGGGATGAAGACCCGCTGTCCGATGGAAAACCGTGGAAACTCAAACGGGTGAATAGTAGGGGGCACTGGAGACAGAGACAGAGACAAAGTTTATTTGCATCTTAGGAGTAATATTTTGGATTTGTGTGACTTCTTTAATGTTGTTTTTGTTGTTGTCTACACACTGCTGTCCAACAATATCAGCCTTCAATTATTAAGAAGTAAAAACACATTACAATTATATTACAAAGTCCTATTCATGGATGCGGTGATTGAAAATTAACAGATTCTGATTTTTAAATAGCATAATAATGTTGTGTGTTTTATAATGTGGAGTTAATATGATAAACAGAGATTCAGGAGCAGGACCACACCTCAGTCACCCTCTCCTCCTCACCAGTGAACCACAACTCACTTCGACCACACCTCTAATATCCCAGAAGCCTATTTGTAGCAGCCTTTCCCATCATCCCAGTTTGTCTCGGCTAACTCGAACCCACCCTCCCACCCCCTATCTTGTTTGTCTTTCAGCCATAAGACGCCTAAGAGGGGGGTCCTGTTCCAGCTGGGCCAATTGAAGATTGAGACGGAGCCCCCACCCAGAGTTTCAACCCAGGCATCTCCACCCCGCCTCATACATTATCAATAAACTTCTTCATCGCACTATGTCGTTGCTAGTGAAATAAAGCGTAAGTAGCATTTCTAACTTGCCATTCAAAACTTTCAAGTCTTCATTTCTCAGTATATAGTTTTAACATTTTAAATTGTATCACTCTAGAAGTCATACAAAGTGGATCTGAACCTAAAGGTATACCTATAATTAAATAATAGAGTAAAACATTTAACACAAAGTTCATACCACCGAATCCATGTATAAATGAAGTCTAAACTAGGTCTAAAACAGGACTATACCACAGTAGTTGTAACCAAGAATTTCCAAAGCTCCTATACTCTAAATTAAAATCTACTCTAAACTAAAAGTGTAATATGTAACTTTTTGGTTGGGGGTCCGTCACCTGCTTGTTTCTATAGATGTCATTGCTCTGCCTGCAAAGTTCCACAGTATGACATTAAACAGCTCTTCCTTACAATTATAAAAATACAGGTACAGGTGGATTTATAGCTCAACAATATAAGGAAAACAGGCATTCTGACTGTGAGTGGGGTCACCTCTCCACAGATCTGACATGTAACTTAGCCTGGTATCACATAACCTCAGGGGAGGAGATCGACTAAAGCACCTTTTTCAACGCAAGTCTTACTGGATCCATGAATTAAGAGCTACAACCTACCCAGGATTAAATGAGGAAATTGACCTCTGACCTTATCTATAACATATGGATTGCAGTTTTTCATATTTGGGGTTCCTGCCAATATCTGTTTCATATTTACTTGTGTGTAATTTTTTGTGCAAATATGTCCAGATTGGTACACGCTCATATTATAGTGATTAATGACTTTGTCTCTTTAAATATGTATGTTTAAAAATGTATGTTTATACCGTTGTATGGGTGATTTGTCACGTGACATGACATAAAACAACAGCAAAGCATATCAGAGTGCCTCGGATCTCCTCTTTCATCCTGTTTTTGTCTCCATGAAGATAGAAAGGTTTAATACCATACTGTGGAACATTCCAGACAAAGCGATAACATCTCCCTGGAGAAAAGCATTTGACCGACTCTCCACCAAAAAAGTTACACAATGCACCTTTAAGGAACCACTAAAACTTCAAGGAACACAGCACAGTTTGAAAATTCCAGTATAAAATATTTGGCCTTTTCAGCCTATTCTACGTGTACCTCTGTGTATTTCCTTTCCAAATCAAACCATAATGCTGTGACTCTACATAGATAACAGTTTATTACCATGTCACATTCATTGAGACTCAATTTCTCTCAAAACAACACATAACGCACATGCTTGTCACACTCTCTGGGGACTCTTTAGCCACTGTGAGAACCAGATGCTTCGGAAAATTAATGATTTAAAATAACATTGGAATAAGCGGCACTTCAGCGCTTATTTAATTCACAACAAAATAGGCATAATAGGCTCCTGGGGATTCCCTCTCGGCAGCGCTGGAATGCTAAGCAGCCAGCAGGCAAATTAGCCGAGGTGGAATCGCGCGCTAGCTTTGTCTACACCGCGTGATTTCCCTTTCGCGTACTTGTTAGCACTCCAAGACCTGTGAACGAGGGGAGGGGGTCCGCCCATCCACATTTCAAATTATGAAACGTCACTGAGAGAGATATCTAGGGTTATGATCGTCTGGCTCAGCTCTGTGTGCTGTGTTTTCAAATGAGATAAACTGAGATAAAGTGGTGATAAAGGTGCGTTAGTGGTATTAGCGGCGGTGGAAAAAGGACTCAATTTTGTTAAGTTAAAGAACAGATAGTAGAGCAAAAAATACTAAATAGTATATTGAGTTTGAGATGTAATAAAGCTTTAAATGTATTGTTTTTAATACAGATTTGTGCTGAAATTTGTTCAATAGAAACAACTGAAATTATATTTTTTTCTAGCTTCATTGTATATTTTTTGTTGTTGTCTTATAAAAAAACTCAGCCTTTTCAAAGCCTTTCTCAAATGTAGCGAAATAAAGGTAAAAAGCAGAGGTGGGACCAAGTCTTCATTTTGCAAGTCTCAAGTAAGTCTCAAGTCTTTGACCTCAAGTCCAAGTCAAGTCCCAAATAAAAAAATCCAAGTCGAGTCTCGGGTCACTGGCCCATAAGTCCAAGTAAAGTCTAAGTTGTCTGCTTTCAACTTCAAGTCATTTCAAGTTTTTAAACCAAAGTACCAAATATAGCTTTGTTTTTGTTATTTATATGATTTTTAAGATACACTGAAATTATAAAGTCACAGTATATTTATATATGAGTATTAATAGAGTAGTAGAAATGCAAATTTTTTCCTTTTTAAATGTTTTGACAAAATCTTAATTACAGTCAGAATAGAAAGAATTCAGATTTAAAAGTGCTTCTCAAGTCTTCTCAAGTCACAGGCCTCAAGTCCGAGTCAAGAGGACCACCTTGAAAACGAGATGGTGACACATCTCAAGAGGCTTATCCTCCAAACAAATAAATTCAAATTCAAGTCTTTGACCTTCAAGTCCAAGTTGAGTCCCAAGTCTTAGTCCATTTTATCAAGTGAAATCTCAAGTCCTAAAAATAGTGACTAAAGTCTGACCCCCAAGTCACAACTTGCAAGTCCCCACCTCTGGTACAAAGTATCCACTCTAAAATGTGCTTAAGTAAAGTACACGTACCTAAAATGTATACTTAGGTACAGTACTTTGCTACTTTTAATTTGTAACCTTCCACCACTGGCTGTTATTGATGTGGCGGTTTAAACAGGTTCTGATACATGCAGGCGTTTGCATCTGTCTGCGCTCTTTAGAGTAGATTTATGATGTGGCATAATTTAAATGTCCAATATCTATAAGAAGCTGCAGTGTGATGGAGCACCATGGTATAAGGTCAGATAGGACTGTCACGATAACACAGTTTGAAGCAGAACATATTGCTACACAGAAATATTAAGATAAACGATAATCATTATAAGGCATGAGCTGCAACAAATAAATGGCAGAATGAACCAATAATTAGCTATATAAGTTATTTATTCTACCCTTTAGAGCTGAAATGGCTTAAATCTCCCCATTATTGCAAAGAAATTGTACGTGTGAGTCCCAAAATATATTGTTCCAGCTATATTTATTGAATGATAAGTCGTTATTGTAATTATCGCGACAGGCCTAAAAGACTGAAAAAAGACTAAAAAACTGTAGAGATCAAGATGCAATAAAGCTTTAAATGTATTGACTCTGATACAGATTTGCGCTGAAATTTGTTCAATAGATACAACTGAAATTACATTTCTTCCTAGCTTCTTTGTAGCTTTTTGTTAAATTGAAACTACAAATTTGTTAAAAAATAAAATCTCAGCCTTTCTAGACGGTCTCAAACTATGATAAAAAAATAATAATACTATTACTTTTCAGTTCAGTATAGATAACTACTCTTAAATGTAGTGAAGTAAAAGTAAAAAGTATCCATTTTAAAATAGCAAAAGAAGAAATAAATTTGTCAACTGGACAAAAGGGTCAGACTGTGGTGGGATTTATTCTACTTGTTCAAAACATGCATTACTAAGTGCTATAATCTAAAACAAAATGCCGTACAAATTGAAGATATAGAAGATTCCATCTAGCCAATTTTGATATGTCAATTTCATTTTTTCTAATACAGGTATGGAAAAAACTAAAATCTATGTTTTTAGTTCAAATGTGAATTAGTGAGAAAAAGAAACAACAAAAATATTGTTTTGCATACGACCTAACCAATTAAAGAATCAGGATTGCGTTGAGACTGTAGTTAGTGTGCATGTTTTACCTTTGACAGTGACATAGACACTCTGGTGCGTGGACAGTTGAGGCTGGACCAGCACATTACAGGTATATTCTCCTTCATCCACATCTTTCTGCACGTCAAACAGCTTGAGGGTCCCGTTGTTCTCAAAAGCCCTCTGCCGGTGATTATAGGGCAGCAGATTGGAGTCCTTGTACCACTTTATAGAATAGTAAGGGTATCCTATGACCCGGCAGTGGATGTACATATCCCGACCAGCTATGGCAGTGAGATTTTTCATGGGTCTGATGCTGGCCGGCCCTTGGGAAACACATTGAAGAACAACTCTCTTACATTGAATTTGAGGCTCAGGTTACAATCCATGCTGTACAGTGTGCTAACATGTCTTGATTCATTTTGGGAATAATTAATATGTGAACCAAATATTTTTTCGATTTTTGGAATTTGAATAATTTGGAGACGAAGCCGTTACCATTTGCAAATAAAAACGTCCATGCACATTTTAGTGTTGGGAGAAATACATACAATAAATAAAATGTATTTAATGACAGTATACCAAATACCACTACTTGAATATATTTTGTAATATATTAGGTTAAATGGTCCAATTAGAGTACTGGATTCTGAATACTTCACTTTAAAGTGTTCATATTACACTACTGATCTATGTTATAATATTGTTTCCTCATCACAAATATACGTGGAGTTGTTTTTTGTTTCATTCACACGTTTGACACACTAATTCTGCATATTTAGGCGAAGAAAACACTCCTTGTGATGTTATGTGGTAATACAGGAAGTGCTCCACTGAGTTTTTAAACTCCAAACACTTTCACTAGAATTACTTGGTGATTTCTAAAATGGAATTGCTAACTCTGCTGAACTAAAGTTAAAGGGAAGCTGCTAACTTGAAAACTATCACTACATGACATCACAAGGTGGAACAGAGCAATTTGAGCTTTGATTTGTAAGATAATAATATAATACCTTTATTTATTATAAGACCTTTAAGATAAATATTACTTTATGGGTCTACCTCTACTTCCTGCTGTAAATGGTTCCTGACAATCCTGTCTCCCCTCTAACTGAATCTATCACCAAAAGAATTACTCACACTAGAGCCTCTTATGCGCACTTGTTAAAAACTAACAAGAGGACCAATCAACTTCCACAGCTCTAGATCTGTCCGAGAAACTGACGATTCCACATAGGTTTCATTTTAACATGTGGTAAAAAGCAATTTAACTAGACTCAGTAGTGTACTTTGAGCACGCATCCTCAGTTGCTAGCCTTTTTAGCACGATTAGGGAGCCAATGATGTGAGAAGTCATTACACTTTCTAGTCTATGGCACCTGTGGAGATTTATCTTCATTGCCTGGCTGCATTCAACATCCATGGACTCATGCTTAAGGGCTGCAGTATCAGCCTATTTAGCCTAACAACATGCAAGAATGAGCACAACCAAATTAGAATAATCAGTGCACAGGACCCAGATGGTAACTGTAATAATAATATTGGCTTTAAAGGTGCACCGAATAACTTTTTGGTTGGGGGTCCGTCATCTGCTCATTTCTATGGATATATCATTGCTGGTAGGATATAATGCACTTAAAAACTTCTTCATGGACTCCACAGCATACTACTGTTCGTCACATTCAATCTCTTTTATATAATAATTATTGTGAACTGAATGTGACATAATGAGCTTTTTTAACTGATCCCCCAAATAAATAATACTTTTTATTTTAGTTTTTCCAGGACCAACAACAAAAAAGTTGGATAACTAATGAAACTGGGTAGAAATTACACTTAACTTCAAATCTGCTATGTATTATTACTATAAACTTGCCTTTATAAATTACCAAAACTACTATTTACTGTAATATCAAGGGTCAAACCTTTGTATTTTCAATTTTATGTTATAAGAAACAGTTTGGTAATGAATTATTCAGCATGTAGCAGTTAGGAAGGAAGGCAGTAGAAATGCACTGATACTATGAGATAACAAAAAATGCTTCTCTACATTGTATTAAATATTCTTTTTGTTTATCTTTATTAATTGCCTATTTGACACATTTTCTAACCTCCTAATCTGTTTTCTTCTCCCTTTGTTGTTTCAAACCATTATAAAATGACTTGAATACATATAAAGTGTCTAAAAAAGCATAATTAATATTAACCGATCTAATCCAAATACATGTACATCGACTTTGGCCCAAACTGAATCAAGACATGCTTTTATGTATATGTGATGGTGTGGGGTAAAAGTGGATCTGACAAGCACCTCTTACGTTTATTCGCGCCTGGTAGGAGACAGTCCCAGCGGAGTTGTTACAGATACAGCGGTACACTCCTCCGTCTGGGACCTGTGTTTGGCTGATGTTAAGATGGCTGACCACGTGGCCATCGGTGTTGGTGTAGTGAGAAATGCGATGGCGACTGTCTCGGACCACCGGCTCGTCGTCAAGGGTCCACGTCACCCTGGGCTCCGGGGTCCCCTTCACAGTGCACGACAGAGACACAAACTCATTGATGTTGTAGACCTTCTCGCTAAATGAGGCCAGGATCTTAGGGGTTCCATCTGAGACAAAGAAACATACAATAACTATCAATATTAGAACCTTACCCAATCAGCCAGAAACACAGGATTTGACAAAACTTTACAAAGACGAGTAGATCTGGAGCTGTGTCCTGTCTCCCTGATTTCAGAGGGCGTAAGTGCCAGGCGGATTAACCAATAAGAGAAATGTATGCTCCGTTTGCATTGAAAAAAACTCAAACATGGCTGCTTACATGTAAAAAAGGGGAAAAAACAACAGAAAGGACTGAGAAACAGCACAAATTTGAACAGAATCAACAATCAAATCACCAAACTGTAACTTATTTCAAGTAAAAGAAGTTATTTATTTTGTTCTGAATGTTATGAGAATTTTCAAGAGGAGATGTCTTCTACATTTGAGGGACAAATGTACAAATTAACATCTGTGGTCGAACTGTCTCAGGTTTAGATGGAGGTTTTTCACACTCTCTGGTCTGATGTAGAAGGGACTGGCTGGTCAGGCAAGTACCACAGTAGACTTATTTCCTTACCTTCCAGGATGACTTGAACAAAATCTTGAGCAGACAGTTTGCCGTGTCTTGCAAAGCACTGGTAGGCTCCTCCGTCACTCTTGGCCATGCCTGCCATCACCAGGTTCTCCCGGTACTGGCCCGTCATGTGTACGCTGTTGCTAGGGTAAATAAGCTCTCCATTTCGGTACCATGACAACTGGTACTCCTCGGAGCCGGTCACTCTGCAGGACAGGGACACCTGGCTGCCCACACTCCCCCTCACCTTCTGTGGACTCACCTGCACATTCAGGGGCTCTGGAACAAGACATCAGAGATAACAGAGTAAGACTTGGCCTGCATTCACATTTGCATATAGACCATGTCAAAACTGGGGCAAAACTCTGAACTGAATCTGGATGAGAGCAGGACTAAACCAGGACTAGCACAAGACCAAATCAAGTCTACAACAAGACTAAAATGGACCCAAACCGGAACCAAGTCAGTAAAAGTGTGAATGCACCCTTATTAACTGTGTCCCCAATTTTTATGATTAGACTAAAGTGAAAAGTTTTATGCATATATTTTTCATGCATATTTAGGCTGTTGTTTGGGCCAAAAAAAATATCTGAATCTGCTGGACATTCAGACGGTTTCCACAAAGTAAAACCGTCTGACCTTGCAGCATTAGGATTCGTTGGCTCGATGGTAGGCAGGTACTTTTTTATTTAACCAATTGCTGCTATTTGGTCGGGACGTATGTAATGCACCGCTAACAGGGCTAACTGGTATATCAAGCTTTCTCCTTGATAAAATTCACCAAACATTCTCTTCTCTCCGACTTTAAATCCTGGATCTCAGGAATCGTTGCCAACACAGAACAGAATGTATGGCTCTTCGCTGACTGACTGGTGCCCGACCTCGCACTTAGGGTGTTTTTGCAAACTGTCTAGTGTATTCCGATTCCTGACCTACTCGCTGGAGAGAAATTACATTTAGCTGAGGCCTATATGCTAAAAAGGGCAAAGATCGGCCCAATATCTCGGCCTACCAATATATATGGGTCTCTTTCTAACTAGGTAAACAATAATTTTCAATGAAAAAGGTGACTGCTATAATGAAGACATTCTGGTTTGAATATGCATGTTCCTCCATGTGCATAACCAACATTGTTTTACGGTAATACTCACCTTTGACGAGCAGCCTTCCCACCACCTCGGCGTTCCCGTATCCGTTCCACACTTCGCACACGTACGTCCCGGTGTCAGTGGGCTGGGCTCTCTCTATGAGAAGCCCGGTGACGCTCTGCCTGAAGCGCGTGTCGGGCTCCAGGGGCCGGTTGTCCTTGAGCCAGCGGTACTTGGGCGTAGGGTGGCCCGAGGCTTTACAGGGCAGCTCCACCCGATGGGACGCCATGACCTCACGACGCTCGAAGCTGTCCAGGATGTGTGGCGCCGAGTTGGTGGGGTCTGTTCAGGACATATGCAAACTGAAGTTTTAAAAATGTTTTCTGTGTTTATGTTTATAATATATTACTGTAATGCTAAACTGGCTACACAATATAAAGAAAACAAGAAATTAGCAGTAATATAATATCCAAAATCAACTTTAATACAGTCCTATCACGGTAACAAACTTTGAAGTACGATATATTGCTACAGAGAAATATAACACTGAAACTAGTTTATGCAACTGCCACATAAACAAAGCAGGATAATCTCAGTAAAATACTTTTTAAATTTTGTAATGGTTAAAATATCTTAGCCACAGCAAATAAATAGCAGAATGAAGCAATAATTACCCATGAAAGGTATTTATTCTACCTTCTACAGCTCAAATCTTTTCCTTCTACAACTAAAATAACAAAAATCTCTCCATTATTGCGAAGAAAAGTCGATATAGTATTAATTGTGACAGGCCTAATCTAACCAGCTATATGAAAAACCTTTCTAGTTGACCACTGCTTTGCGTTTTCACATAAAGGGGTAAAGTTTCTCATGCGAGGCCCATCCCCCTCTTGGCACAGTTGTAATGACCTTTATCATATGTCATTCTCTTTTTTCGTTCATGGCTCTGTTCTGTCAGTTTCCATTTGATTCAGACTGTCTGTTTCTGCGAGCAGCACTTTATTTCCATATGTTCCACTGTCCACACTCATAATAACAACATGCAGCAAAGATCAAAAATAAACAGTAACTTTAGAGAAGATATGTTATGACGTATTATGCTTTTGTCTACTATATGATTATAATCTATGACACATGTTTAAATTTTAGACATCTTAAATAGCAATATTGAATTAAAATGACTTATTATGAAAAAGCAGTCCACTTATGGTTGAAAACTGCACCATCATCATAAAAAAATGCGTAGACCAAGCTGACTGCTCTACCTACGGAGAGCTACAGGTCATGGTAACATGTTAACAAAATTGCTTCTTAATTCTATGTGTATCACTGTAGGTATATCGCTCAAGAGAATATAGACGATAAATGATAATACTGAAACTACTTTATGCCACTCACACAATAACCCGGAAGTAGAATTATTCCCAAAAAACTAGTACAATATGGTTAAAAAATACAAACTGTAATAAATAAATAAATAGTAGAATTAAAAATTTTAGTAGCTAATAGTATTTATGAGTCATAAAAGTTGTTCATTTAGCCGTCTAAAGCTCAAATCTTATAGTAGTATAAAAAAATAACAACAAATTCCCCTCTAGTACAAAAGAAAAAGTAGCATGATAAATAATGACATCTCAAAAATTATACTTTCATCTATTGAACGATATTTGGATATAGTAATTATTGTGACATGTCTAATCAATGTTTAAGGAACAAATACACTTTTAGAGTACAAAGTAGATACAGACTTTAATGCAGGCCTGTCACAATAATTTTTTTTTAAGTATAATATATTGCTACAGAAAAATATAATGATAAAGGATAACACTAAAACTAGTATATGCCACTGCCAAAAAAACAATAAAGCAGGGTGGTAGGGGAAAAACATGAATTTTCAGAGCACTGGTGAAATTTAAGCACTTTGATTGTAGAAAAACAAAGGTTACTCGAACATGCATGAATCGCTCTAAATACAACTTTCTGTAGGTAAATGAGAAAGGAAAAACATTACAACGTTCTTAAAAACCAAAACTGAAAGATGATGTAAAAACAGTGTTACCTGATACGATGAGGCGGGCACTATTGCTCTGTCTGGTCTCCCCTGTGTAGCGATGGCGTGTCATACACCTGTAGTTGTAAAGGCCATCCTCCATCTGCACATCCAGAATGTAGAGGGCGCCCGTGGATGTGATGAGGAACCGGGACACTGCAAAACAACACACATGCACCATAAGAAATCCACAATACAACACATATATAACAGTATAGATCACTCTAACAGCTTACTTAATATACGGCAGTGGTTCTTAAACTTTTCTCATTACCTAAGAAATTGTTTATCTTTCTGAGTACCACCAGATCTAAACCAGGTCTAAAACATAACTATTCCAGGCCTGATCAAAATCTAAAATAGAGCAACAACATGACCACAGTGGTTCTAAACAAGGAAGATTAAAATATGGATAAATTGGACATTAAATTAACCAAACAGTAGACCTGTACTGGACCTCATGTACCACCTGAAGTAGCCCGCATACCTTGTGATGTAGCCTAGCTTAACAAGTTTTTTTTTGCCTTAAAGCTTGTGGTGGATACCTCTGCCGGCACTCCACAGTGTCAGTATTATTTCATTTCATTTACATTAAGTTAATTACATAATTTACATTACTCACATAATTTAATTCCTTTATTTAGACTAATATTCGAATATGGGTGCACACATTTTAGTTAATATAAGTGTGAATTATTTACTTACACTTATTCTTTTTGTTTTTTTGAGTGCCTGACGGAGGACCCTCTGGAGAGACCATCCATGAACACACAAAGGGGGGAGCATTATTTAGTTTGTTTTGCTAAGTTCGTTTGTTTAGTTGCTTTAAGGTCACTTTATTATCACTTATTGCTTTCTGTATTATACTTATTTGCCTTCTTGTTACTTTGATTAAGTTAGTAGTTTTTGTTTTTTGTTCATTATTTAGTGTAATCCTCCCCTCTTGTGTTCAGCTTTAGATGGTCCTTAGGTATTTAAACTCCCCTGTTCCTTTGGTTGGGTTAGTTTTGCTCTTTTCAGTTTGATTTGAGTTACCCCAGTTGGGCCTGGTTATTCATGATTTACCTAATTTGAGCTTTTGTTAAATTATCTCTTTTTTGACTTTATTAAATTTAAACTTATTTTTATACCTTGTCTTTGCCTTTCTGTTTGGTTTGTAACTTTTCAGGAGGAAGGTACAATTTCTCCATGGTAATGCTATTGCTTTATGTACAGTATGTTTCTCAGTTGCAATTTAGATATCTATCTTCCAACTATTCAATTACAAGAGCTGGAAAAACAGGGTTGTCTCTCCACAGATCTGAGCTGTAACTTGTCTTGGTTGGAGTCACCTGTTTTCCATGGAGAAATATAAGTTTAATGATATACTGAGAAACATTCCTTTAACTGCAAATGGCACTAGAACAAAACACACAAAACCAAGACAACATCAGAAATTGTTGCATCAGTAGCAGCACAGTTTCCATTTTCTCAATTTTCCCTCTTTCATTAGCAAAGACAACCACAGGCATTCTCTAAATCAAACAATACTGCGCAGCCAATGTCGAAGTGCATATTTATCCAATCGCGCTGGAATAAAACCTTATGCATTCAAAGAGGGGGAATTGAGAAAATCCAATATTGGAGTCTCTCTTAGCAAATATTTGCAAGTCAAGTGCGGAACACAGGGGCTCTGTACGATCGTAGTCACCAAACAACCCGTTTAGCTCCCAGGCGCCGTGACAACCATGTGTGTTGTGTGGCGCTGGAACATGTCTCGTTATCATGTAGCTCATCTTTCTCTCTGCCTCTCTGGGGGAAAGTGTCTCTCTCTTCTTTACTGTGTCTTTTACCTGCTCCAGACTGAGGCGCAGAGCCGGAGATCACAGCGTGCTTTGATACGGCGAAGCAGCGAGCAGGTCATGTGCGCTAATATCATGCTAATGTTATGCTAATTTGAGTGAGCACGTGGAGAGTGGAGAGAGGCAGTCTGCGTTTATGAGGAGTGATGTTTGTGTTCAGGCTGCTGTTTCAGGTGCCAGAGGTGATGGAGAAGTATATCTGGGATGGGGCTTGAATGGAAACCAAAAATACATAGCTTGGTATTATATATAACATTTTTGGTAATATATACAGTTTTAAATTGTTACTTGCTATGGCAACAGTCCTAATTTTCCATCATTCTGAAACCCACGGACAGTAAAATGTTATTTACTTGGGCTATATGGGCTGCCATTAAATTTTGTACAACAGCTCACCCTTATGTAACAGATAATACTCCCTACAACAGTACAACAACTCACCCTTAAGTAACGGATAACCCTCTGTCCTGTCAATCATTATATCATTGTTGTTCTGGCTTCCTATGACCTCTTGTATAAAGCTGTGATTTTATATTTTATTACTTATCTTACTATTTTATTTTTACTGTACATTTACATTTATGTAACTATGTCTTATTTGACACCTGTCTCTTGCTATCTTTTTTGCTACTTATTTAGAATTTATTATTACCGTTCTCTTTGTTATTATATTATACTGTGATGTATGAGCTCCTGTGCCCAAATAATTTCCCTTGTGGATCAATAAAGTTTGTCTAAATCTAATTCTAAGTCTAATTCAGTATCATTTAGTCATGTACTTAAAAAATTAATATTATAATACCAATATGACAAATTAATTTCTTTGAGATTAACCAAATTCACTATAATCCTATTAAACAAATAAATGGAATGGAATGTTCCAGAGTATAACACCAAGCCAAGTTACAGGTCAGGGGCCTCATTTATAAAACTTGCTTACGCAAAAATCCTTGCGTACACGCTCTCTACGCCAACCGCGGTATTTATGAACCTCGACTAAGGCGTGGCGCTTTGCATAACTCTACGCCAACTCAGGACCTCCTGTAAGCTCTACGCAAAGTCTGGAGACACGGGGAAAAAGCGACACTCGTGGAGAGAATCAGAAGTGAACAGAGTTTGAGGAAGTGTTTGATCAGAAAATCCACGTATACAGAAGAATTACCTTCAGATTTGCGCATTTAAGTGTTTGGTTCGCCAAAACACAGACAAGGGCTGTTTATTCCACTCATTATTCTCCACAATATTATACATTTGAAAGTCGTGCATGAGCGAGGCCACGTTCCCGGACCCAGTGTAGCACAGAGTCTCCCACAGTCCACACCGCGACCATAGATTTCTATAAAACACAGTCTGTGACCAACACAGAGGACGAAATAATGACCCGACCTGAGACAAAAACTCTTCCCTTGGACACTGTAGGAGACAGGCTTTGATTTAATGAACAAAACTTTAACACTTTTACTTTAGTCTTTAAGCACCAAGCGCCAGAGTGGCCTGAGTCTGCAGACAACACGAAGACTACTGACCCGAACCAAAATCTTTCCTACATTTTTGTGTAATGGGAACTCTTGCACATGAGAGCTGCTCTCTAACTGTATGAAGAACAGAATAATGCCTGTGCAATATAGCGATAAAACTCTTGAAACAGCGAAAAAACACATGGGCTTTACTGCAAAGATGTGCTGCCTAAATATTATGAAATATGATTAAATGAACAGATGAGTCATTGTTGTCACTTTTAGTTTTGTATTTATTTATCTTTGACGTGATCACGTGGTGCTGCGTGGAGCGTCCCCCTCCCTCTGTCCCGCGTGTCTCGGTCAAACCCACTGATTATCGGCTCATGTTTAGGGAAATCTCATTCACGAGTCACTTTACATGCTCCTTTTATGGTGAGGTGGAGGTGTGGAGAGGGCGTGACGTGACGTGGGTTTACGTGCGCAAATTCTAGTTGCAGGTGGGATTTATAAAGCAAAGATTGCGTGGTTTGGTGCGTGCGGTGGGTTTTCTAAATATGGAGTTTGCCTGGCGCACGCCTTTCGTAGCTACTAGGCGTACGCACTAACTTACGACAACCCCTGCGCAGTTTTTTATAAATGAGGCCCCAGATCTGTGGAGAGGCAAGCCCACTCCAAGTAAGAGTGCCTGTTTGAGTAAGAGGCATTTTTGAGCAATAGAAAAGCAATAGAAAAAAGCTTGTAATGAAATAAATGCTGGATACATTTAATGCCATGCTGTGGAATATTCCAGGTAAAGCTATCTCCATGGAGACAAGCAGAAATTTACATTGAGTGCCTTTAGATCAGAGACATGTCAACTAACAGCACGTACATTAACACATGGAAGCTAGAGGAAACTATGAAAGTAATAAAATAGTCTTATAGCCCGTTTGTGATCTTTCTGAACCTTAGGACTTCAATCAGTCAACATGTCTCATAGTTTAGATCTAACTGCAGCAGTAGTTCACTGGTGCACTCACGCGTGTTTACAGGAGCTGTGATATTCAGTGAGACATGGACAAATGGGAGGACAATGAACAAGGAGGAGGAATCCACCGAGGAGAGAGTGAGGATGGAGAGTTGACCTAGTTACAACGGAAAACCCATGGACCAGGTAGCTCTAGGTTTATCCATGAGATTATTCTGTATGGAGACAACGTCAAGTTTAACAATTACAAATTAAGTGATATGAGAGTATGAGATGATCACATTCAAGAATCTGAAAACCACCATTAGTGAAAGACATTTTACTTTTCTTTTGTAAAAAGAAAAACACAAAACACAAGGAAATTCACATAGGCCTATATTATGTAAAAATGACTTGTGAGCTTTAAATTTAGAATGTTGTTATCTCTTTAAAAACAGACCTGGAGTTGTGTTTTATTTCATTCCCACATGTTTGAGTAACCGTTTATTATTAGTCTGTCTACATCTCCAAAGCTCAAAATGTTCTGTTCCACCTTGTGATGTCATGAAGCGATAATTTTCATGTTAACAGCAACATTTACCTTCAGTTCAGTAGAGATGGGCAATTCCAGGGCTGAAATCAGCCAAATAATTCTAGTGAAGTGTATGGAGTTTAAAAACACAGTGAAGCACTTTCTATATTACCACACAACATCACAAGGTGGAACAAACATTACAACATAGAACAGAAAATGGAGTAAAATGGGCCCTTTAATAATTTTGCTGTATGGCCAATAGCTGCAGTTATATGTGTGTTGTTTCCCTTGATTGGCCTTCTGTGCTTGTGTGTGCCTGTGGGGGGAGCATCAGAGGTTGACAGGGCAGGTTTCTGAATGAGAGGAGCTTTCATTAGAACAGACTGCCTGTCACGGTGACAAAAGCCCTGGCTCTGCAGAGGGGAGTGCAGCTACAAACAGGCACAGATATGGGTTTATCAGAGGTGGGCTACTTACTACAGCTCAAAACATAAATACAAATAAAAGTCCTTTGTTATAAAATAATAACTGGAAACATCTATGTTTCTAATGATACATCACATTTTAATTACCATTTTAATGAGTGATTCAGTATTCTGGTAGTTCGGGTTGTAGTGTTTGTTCTCTGAGGCATATGTGGTGCTTCATGTACTTCAAGGGCATTAGAGTGCTGTTTTACCACAGTCCAATCCAACATGGCGTCTGTGTGTAAAAGCCTTTTGTACCAGTGTGTGAGTGTGAATGTGTTCATGCAGTATCCAGCTGCATGCAGCACTGGTCAATAATAACGATCGCCTGGTGCACTACGCTCCTCGCCGTTCCTCGGTGCTCCTTGCCGCGTGGCCTTTTGCATACTAACTCTGCTCTGGAGACAGCAGCCCCTGTTCCCTGAGTGAGGGAGGGCTGCTGTGAGAATGGCCCGGGCCCACACCTGCCTGTGTCAGAGTAAATCTAAAGTATGGCTTCAGTGGAGCAGGTGGCTGTAGCATCAGGCTCTGCTCTTCCTCTCTCTGGCCCGCCCAGCTGCTCGGACACAAACACAAGTCTCTCTCTGTGATCACACTCAATAGATCCAATGAATCCTCATAAACCAGAGCCACAGAGTGCTGCAAGGAGCCTCTTTGTTCAGTCAGATGGAGGACTGCAGCCCTCTGCTCATACACTCTGTATGAGCACTCATTTATGAGTTTATTCAAAGTGTTCACAAATTCAGTCCTTGCTGCTGTGTCATGGCTGGAGGTTAAAGTCAGACTAAAGAGAAACATCTCTGACACAAACTGCTGCTCTTTGACCTGCCACCACAGAGCACCATCTGCCTGACACCGCCTCCACCAGCTCAGCACTGAGCCGGCCTCATTTTAATATTCTACATAATTGAGACATGAGCGCAGCCGCGGAGAGGGAGAAGAGACAGAGCGATAGAAATGAAAAGATCAAGAGGGAAAGAGCACCTCTGGGATACAACCACTCTCTGTCATCTAAAATGACTAACAAATTAGCTTACAGCTAAGCGCTCCCAGTCAGGGAGAAAGAGTCAACTTTCATATGCTAATGCAGAGCATGGCTAAGCAGCAGCAATTATCAAAAAAATGTCAGCTTTGCCTGTCTGACAGATCTCCACTGGCAGCCCCTACCTCTCCACTTTTCCTCTGTTTCTCAATGTGAACTAGAGAGAGAAACACAAACTGAGGAGACCTTTGTGCATATAAGAGGGACACACTATTACTGTATGATGTTACAGTGTTGTTCCAACTGTGTGACTTTAAAGTCATGACAGTGTATGACACTATTGCCCCAGATGGACTTTTACCTCTTGTGTCACACATAGTCTGGAAACATGGGAGTAAAGGATGCAGATATAAGCATCCTTGTCAGTGCGCCCCCTGCTGTGCGGCTGCCCTGAGTGCAGCGCAGAGAGAAGAGGGTCCCTGCAGACAGCTGGGTCCCCCGTGTCACTGTAACCTTGGACTCAAAGTCATGTGACTGAGTATCTCCAATCAGCTTTAATCACAGAGGAAAACATGGCGGGCGTGGAGGCTGGCTTTAATAAAGTGTAACTGCCAGCGTAACACAAGCATATGTGCGGCCACATTGTTCTCTGTGTGAAAATGTCACAGTGCGCTTGGTGCCAGCTCCAGCAGAGTGGGTAATAATAAGTGTGTGCTGATGGCAGGAGGCCTGTGTGTAATTAGACTGGGCACAGTTATTGGCACAGCCTCTGGTCTGATCAGCAGATAAGCATCTCTATGAGGAGGAGGCACGGGGATCCCACCTATTTCAAGCCCCTCTAATAAAAAACATTTGTCATTCTTACACTAGCCACACTGACAGCTGCTCGGGGGTTGTCATGGCAACACACTGGCCACCACTCGCTTAGCAAGCAATATTCCCCAGTACTGTAAAAGGAGGAGAGGTGCTACTGCGCACACAGTCCTCCCAGACACATTATTTAGAGCCAGACACAAGCGCAAATACAGATACTGCTGAAATTCTCCAATGCAGCAAACAGCAGCCTTTTTTGTTTTGTTTTACAATAATATTCTTATAAAAATAAATACTGCACATTATGTTGCCCTACAGTTATAAATTAGCTCTACAGTTTAGATATGTATTAACCATCTGTAGATATTCTTGTTTTTGTGCTTTTTCATTTTTCCAGGCACATCCAGGCACTAAAAGGCTTGTGGCTCGTTTGACTGTTTTGTCAATATATGAGCCTCCTACCACACTGGAGTTTAGTCAGAAGGGCCAGTGCTTAAGTGAACACAACAAAACAGAAACATGAAAGTGGTGCAGGAACAGAACATCTGGCTAATTTCACTCACACCTGGAGAAGCATCTGAGCGCTGCTGTAGCAGACTAGACTCCATCTGATCTCACTTGAGAGGAGGAAGTCCTGGTTTTATGTTGCTCCTAATCAGCGACGGCATCCCTCTGCTCATTAACCAGACACACGCTAGCCCCAGGCTAACAGCCTCGTATGTCAACTACAGATAAAGATGTCATCTTCTGCTCCACTGAATAAACCACTGTTAAAACTAGATGCAAATGGACGCTCAACGATATTCAAATGAGAGACAACAGGGAGCAGAGCCTGAGGCGCTGCTCCTCATCACTGTCCCATATTCCCCAGTCACACAGAGCGGAGCCTTTACACACTGCACTGAGTCCTACTGCAGTACATTTTATTACAGGTAAAGTATATGGACCTGTTTACAGAGCAAGTGTAGCTGCAGCTAGAAGTGCACTATGGAGTCCTGCACTATAGTCTTCATGTCTGTCTGTCCTAGGTTTGAGACTCTACGTGTTTCTTTAATTAATATGAGGATGGACTTGATTCCTCCACTGACAACACAGAGCTGGTTTGTGTAGCTGGCATAGCTGTGTTCACTCTAGACAAAAGCAGAAAACTGCTGATTTAATCAGATCTTATCACACATCAGTGTCTGTAGTGAGTTTGTAGAGCAGTCGGTCTTTATTCTGGTGCACACTGTGGACACACAGCTGCAGCACTTTCACCCAGACAAATGTTTATCTGCTCCAGTCAAAACTGAGGTGCTCACATGTGTCTGTCCTGACCAATAATCGTGCATCTCACATGTGTGAGTTCTGACCAATAATAAGCGTGTGCGATGTAATTAGTCAGCACAGAATAGGCCATTGGAGTGTGATGGTGTGTGTTTACTCTGCTATCATTGGCCTCTCTGTGGCCACCTCTAAATGAGCCAGTGTTGGGCCTCAGCTGTATCATGAATATTCATGTGTGTCTGTATGGGGCTCTGTGCCACAGGCATTAAGGAAGCTCTTATGAGCTGCTCTATCACAATGCACCACTTTGTGCAGCTAATATGTCAAACTGACAACAATTAGACTTACAGCCAAAACTTCTATAAAGCCTGTGTTGTTTGAAGGCAAACACAGAGTGTTTGTATCACTTCCAGTTTAACCCTGCGCTATCACTGATATACACTGACATTCTTCTGATTCTTCAGTGATAGAGTTCTGATGGTCTGATCTGGTCTGAGTTTAACTTGTCCAGAACATTCCCTTAAACATCATCTTAATTACAGTATTTTCTCCCATTTTGTCCTTTACATTTTTTATTCACTACACAGAATTTCTTTCACCAAACTGCGCAAACCTAAAACAGATCCCATAGCACTGTTCCCATGGGACTTCACAGCACCAAATTCCCGTTTACGCAGAGGCCTTAAACGTAGCACTCAGCGCTGTTTCATGCTAATTTGCGATGGCAAGTGGAGCAGCCGCGCTGCGCTGTGAGCAAAGCAGAAGGGGCAAGAGGAGGATTAGATAATCAAACAGTGTGCCACTTTAAATAATGTGGGCTCCTCTGGGGGAGTGAGACCACAGCTCAGTGCTTCTGCTTTAATTGTCTGATTTTACCGTCATTACAGTCGAGGGTCTCAGTCATTCAGCTTCATTAAATATTCAGGAGCCACACAGAGGAGCAGTGCACAGAGTGAGAGGGAGTTAGTGACTGTGGTCAGCTCGGCCTACCTGCTGCTAACCAGCTCTGCTCTGTGCTAAGTATAAGCCTGTTATACTGGGGCTTATGGACAGGCAAATGATGGAGGATAACAGTTACCTTACATGCTTTAATAAACCCAATTGAATGTGCTGAGGAGGAGTTTTAGTCCCTGCTCCAGTGACTACATTTTATGAGAGGTATTTTCACAGCTACTTTAACTCATTTGTGTTGCCAGATGCATACAGTTAATTAAGAAAATGTTTATCTGCTCTGGCAGGGAGTGCACTCCTAATAACTTGGCTGATTCACTAAGCTAAAGGCACATTGATCATTTATCTCTGTAAATGAACATGAAAAGTAAATACATCCACAAACTTGCATTTCAGCCAACATAATGCAAGAAGCTGTCCTTGGTACTGACCAGCCACTACTGAAAAATAATATTCTATTCAAAATTTTTAGCAGTCTGTTTTGATGTTATATGGATGATGCTCAGAGGCAAAAAAGACACAGTGACACTTCAGCACCATGGACAGCTCCCCATCCACTGCAAATGATTCCACTGTAATATACTTATGTACAACTTCTATGAGATTAAATTATAAATATTTACAAGATTGAAATGAAATAACTTAATTTCTCATTATATTAAATTACCCATTAAATTTATATTCTGTATCGCTAGAATCACTAATGCTATAGAAATTTCAGCACCACAGACAGCTCCTCTCCCCTCCCCACTGGATCTCCTCTCTTTATACAACTTGCTTGCCTTCCAATTGTGATAATGCTGTGTTTACACCACTTCAGACGTGATTTACATGACTTCCCTCTTTGGAATATGAGATGAACGGTGCTGAGTGAGAAACAGATGGGAGGGGCTCAATAAAACCTTTTGCGGCACCTCGTAACAGCTGATTATCAAGCTCATTACCAGTGTTTGCATGTTGCTAAATGAACAGGAAGCAGTTATGAGTGCAATTACAGCAGAAGAAGACCACTGTGAATCCTGGGTAAACTTGTAAACAAAAGTCTCTAAAGTGGTTCAGACACAGATCTCTAAGCAGGACTGGCTCCAATCCAAATTCTATGTGGAGGGTTCACAATGTGCCCAAGCTACAATTAGATTAGCTTTAGTCCACTGAGACAGTACATTCATTCAGGTTAGCTACAGGGCAATGAGGCTGTGGACTCTTATATAATATTCCCAAAAATGAAAAATTGTGTGTATTTAATTTCTATTTTGACTGAAATAACAAGATACAGAAGACCAAAGTACCACTATTCACTCATACTTCAATACCACTACTACCTACTTAAATCACTTATATAAGAACTACATCTTCATATGTCTCAATAAAGCACCAACAGACTTAATTCCTAATCAACAAATACTTTTAAGAATGATTCAGACTTAGTGACTACTTAAGTAAGGGTTTATAAGATAGGATGTTGATTAGAAAGTTACTAAGCCTGAATCATTCTTAAAAATATTTCCTCATTTATGATTTAAGGCTATTAAAAGTGTAGTTAATATAAAGTGTTAGTCTTATATTTAGCACAGGTAGATTTTTTTTCTGTGTTCTTGAATATAAAGACATTATACTGATATACAAATACTGATTATAAGTTTGATTGATATCTGTGTAATAATGTTGTTATAAGGTAATTATTCAATCAGCTGGACATACTCTTCACTTTGGGTTGCCAGATACTTTGACTAAAATTAACACCAACTTATAATGAACCAAAAAATATGATAGATGCTTAAATATCAGCTAATGCCAGATTCATTGCAAATCCTATGTTACATTAAAGGCCCTATATTACACAAAATTGACTCTTGCGAGATTTAAGCCATGTTATAATATTGTTACCTCCTAAAAAACATACCCGCAGTTTTTTCAGAGTGCAGGGTTTGTGTATTAAACATGTGTGTATGAAAGAAAACCCAACTCCAGGTCTGTTTTTGATGAGGAAACAACATTATAAAACAGATCAGAAAATAGCGTATAGGCCACTATAAAAAATCCTAAATACCCCCTACAGTATCCAAGCATTTAAAAAGCCCTGTTTCTATTTATATCTGAGGACAGTCCTGGTGATATACGATTAGCCATGCACTGACATCTCAATGCCACTGTGATGTGACGGATGAGACAGTTACAAAAGCAATCAGTATTCTCCATTTGAGCCGTGCACTGATTGGAGGAGCTGTTCATTACTGTAAATCCAGACCTGCTAAAGAAATTGATCACAGCCTAAAGCAGCTCTGAGCACGCATCAGCTGAGGAGCTCCAGTCTGTAACAACATGACTCCCAATGTGATTTATGTGGGATTTTACACATGGAGAAACACCCCTTTTTACAGTAGGACTTGAATGCCACGTGATCACAAAATGGCACACAGCTAAATAAATACAAGTGTAAAATACATAGATTTTAAATTTTTTTTTTAATGCCACACAATATATACTCAATTATGCTGAGATAAGACAAAATTTTATAATATTTTTGTACCAAATGCAGGGCAGATTTTGATCATGTTCACCAATTATTATGATTACGTAATTAAAGTTTACTCCAAACTCACCACAGCCATGATTTGTGTTCAAGTAAAGCTTTATGTGTAGGCGCCAGGTCGGCCAATACAAAAAATATTGCCCAGTTAACGAAGAAATTAATAAATAAATTGGCCACCCAATACTCTGCACTATCTCTACTCCTAACTCATAGAAGGAACAAAAATGACAAACGTATATACAAAACACTAGATGAGATTAAGCCAAAGATGTTCAGTTTTTCTTCTTATGTACTTTAACTTCTTAAAAGTAAATAGACTTTACTGTATTGTCTTTAAAAAGAACCCAAGGAGTTAACTGGGTGAGATTATTTGTTGAATAAATAATAATACAGTGAATTTAAAGTTACCTTGACCCTCTCAATGAATGTAAAGCAAAAACAGCAATTAAAATACACAAAACAACAAAAATATATACTATTACAACATATAATGAATAACAACATTCTCAAATTAGCATTTTATTGGAGTAATGTTCATCTTTTGCACAACCCTGTCTTGATAAGCCTCCATCTATGAGACACACGAGCCCCTTTTAACCACCAGTGTCACGTGGTCACACCGACTCCTCCATCTCAGAATCACTGTTAAAATACACTGCTATTGTATCATGGCTTTTCAATCCATGCTCTATTCTTTGCTGTCTTTCTTGTGCCTGTTCCCCTGGTGTTCCTGTGCACCCGCCCCTCCCCCACCCTTCTCCCCTCAGAGCATTAGCTAGCGTGGCCAGGCCGCTTGACAGCTGCTCCACCTGAAGAATATCAATCAATGTTGCCGTGGAGACTGGGGAGACAGTCTCTACCTCGTCTCCGTGTTACAGTTTAACCCCATCGTCTTCTGTACAACCGGACCGTTATATATAGAGCACATGACAGGTTAGACTACTCACTGGACTAAAATATTCTTTACATCATAACATTGTCTAGTTTTTATATTTATTCTGGTGAAGTTTATAATTTTACTTCCTGAATACACAAACACATTTGATATCTAAACTGCACAAAACTTAACTGTGATTAAATAAATACCACGATTATTTTCTTGAATGTATGTTTAAAATTCCTAAAAATGTCCATAAAGTGTCCCTGCATTTTAGATGGAATCTTCTGTGTTAATTGACATAGGTAGAAGTTTTACATTTTAAAACTCACCACTAGTTCCTGTATTTTTGTACTTTTTTTCCCCCAAAAACTGCTACTTAACTGATAAAAAAAACCCAAAAAACTGTAAAACTAGGGCTGGGAATCACAGAGTCCCTCATGGCTTTTGGTACAATATTATCATAATATGACAATACATGCGATACTTGATATACTGCACATGATACTCTATACTCTTAAACTACTACTTGTGCAAAGTTAATATGAAATACAGTTTAATAATCAAAACAGTGAATATGTATATAAGTGTATTGCACAAACAAGTTTCACTCCACTAAATAAGCTAAAAAAATGTAGTGGAGTCACATAAACTTTTACTTTAATTTGTAATTTATTTCAATATTTTTACACACCCTCATGGAAAACTATGATTTATTTATTTATTTTACCACATGCACTATCCCACCAAATAAAGTAATAACCAGAAAATGTAAAAATGTGTCACTTTAAACCCAATACAAGATGCTACTCTTTAGATATCATGTAGTGATTATATTTTATTTTTTCACACTCTTACAGTGGTTAATTTGGTTGAGGTGTGACTAACGGAGTCTCAGATAGGGGCCCTGAGATTCCTGCTCAGACCATCACTGAGGCTGAGGCTCAGAGACAGGCGTAGGATGGAAGTGTCACTCACAAAACTCACATGACACAAGAATGAACACGCTACAAATTACAATCCTCAATATAGCTCCTCCACATTCAAACGAACCACAGATCACTGCTGGGGACACTGCTGGTGATCTATAAAAAGAAGATCACTCTAGACCCTTTAAAAATGTAAACAAAATATTTCTAAATTCCAAAGTGGAGGCAACTGGAGGGAAAAGTGAAGTGTAATATAATGTGATTTCAAAAGGAAAATTGGGATTAATTTCAGAATATCACAAAATATGAGACAGACACATGTGAGTGATTAAAAACATTTACAATTGTGTTTTATGTTATTTGTTAACTTACGAAGAGATTATGATAAACAATATTAATTTCTGACAAACGAAAAATCTAGATTTTTAAGTATTACTGGATAAATCGTTAGTTGAGCCCACTACAGTTTGTCACTTCATCTACACATATATTACACATTTCATCATAAATTATACTTTTATGAAGCTCAAATACAATATTGAGTTTAGAAAATGTTATTTTTCCATTCTTCTTAACAGAGAAGTAAATGTACTAATATATGTACCATGGAAATTCAAAATGGTTGTTTATTTTATCTATTAATTAGCTAATCATTGAAAATATATTTTGTCTGCTTCACTTTGCAAGGATTTTAAAGGGTCCATTGCCCTGATTGGTAAAAATCTGTGTAGTTTATGTTTGTGCTTTAGTACTGCCTAATCAGCAATTCCTCCAGGACATTGGAATTGTCAGGAGACCAATCACACTCTTGTTTACAAATTCCAGAGTTTGCTTATGGGAAAATGTGTTCCTGGCAGTTTTCTCACATATGTGTACATTTTGTGAAAACGCTTACGTTCTTAAAAAATCTAAAGAGTTGAGTTCAGAAGGAACACAATGAAAACTCACAATTCTCATTATTTCATTATGATTTTAATAACATCTACTATCACAGCGACAACTACTACTACAGCCATCGATTAACTGGTGACTAGGGTTGTGCAATTAATCACATTTAAATTGAGATCAAGATTTTGTCTTTATAAATCGTCAGTGATATGACTGGATGTTTTGAGGCAGAGTTCAGACTGCAAAAAACGTATTTGTAGTAACTTATTTATTACTATTGTGTTAATGCCAGTGTTAAGTCTGTATATTTTATTCAAATTGTTAATATTAAAAGTAAAGTATTTGTTTTCCAAACCTAAAATCTTGACCAATCAGTATAAAAGACTTTTCCTCCCTATAACTAATAACACAACTAATACATTACATAACTCTACTTACTATTTTTCAACAAAGCAAAAGATGGCTAATTTGAGGATTTGGTTATACAACATATAAAAATGTTAGACTTATTTAATTTTTATATCTTATATTTGATGTCTTCTATATGTATATAAAATATGTATATATAATAAAAACATTGAATGAGAGGATGAGTCCAAACTTTTGACTGGTAGTGTATCTTTTCATGAAAATACAAAAATAAACTGTCAATGTCAATAAGATGACTGGGGCTGTTTGTGTTTTTTTGGTTGTAAAACATCTTTCTGATTAGCCGTGGATGGAGCCAATATCACCCACAGATGCAGCAGGTTCTGGAGAATAAAATGAGAACAAGTATATTTGGCCAAAAAATTACTTAAGGCAATTACGCTATAAGGGCAGCGATTTGAGAATACACTGCTTTTTCTCAGCATTTCAATAAAACACACAATGAATTACCAATATCTTAACCCCTATTATGGCTCATTATTGCGTCTCTTCATCAAATTGGCTGTAATTGCTTTAATCAACTCCTGATAATGCTCTCCTCATATTCTGACAATGGCACCATATGTAGCTCTAACCGGTGGAACGACTCCCCATAGACCTGGTGACAGTGGGCTGGTGCCAAGCCCGCCAGCGCAGGGTTAAGTAAATATTGGGCAAAGCAGCTGGTCTCGGAGTGCCATCATGCGCCCGCTCCCAGCCTGGTATAAATCACACACCGCAATTAGTGCCAACCAGTCCCCCCTCTGTCGTTAAGCAGGCAGCCCATAGAGGAGGAGCCCCGTAAACACCAGAGCCTCCATTCAACTGACCTTCACACATGATACAGCAAAACAGGTTATGGCAAATTGGATTTTTTCACACTGCAATCACAAACACGAGTTAAGCATGTAAGGAGGTAGAAAGGAGGAGGTGAAACTGTAGATGAAGAAAAGTTACACAGAGGTTATTTAAATGAGCTGTACCTGATTTTTATGGGCTTAAAAATATGAACATTTAATTTTAAACGGTTTGTAGTCCAAAGTTATTCCTCATTCTCTTACCTAATGCATTTTGAGCATCCTAATTGTTCACCGTGAAGAGCTTATAAGAGCTTTTCACAACTTTCAGAGGCCAGAGTTTAGCCGTCACTGTAAAAACTAGCATCTTACCCATGCACTTTCTCATTGCAGATGTGTGGAGTGACTATACATTGTCCAGTTCTGCATGTTTTTCTTTTTGTTCTTTGTTATGTAGAGTGTGTCTGTAATGTCAATGCTACTGACTCCTGCTCCATGAAGACATAAAATTACAAAAATGAACAAAACATAAACCTAAACCAACCTAAAATATGTTAGTTGTGTACTGAATTAGATGCAGCCAGAACAGAGCTGACTTATTTTGACCTCAAGAGCTGCTGATTCAGTAAATCTGTATGAGAAGACAAATTTAACTCAAATCCATGGAGAAGAAAATCAGGTACAGGCATTTTAATCTGTGCAAAAATAACTGACTACATTGGTCATATTTTTGTTGTACAAAACCTACTGATGAGGTATGACATTGGATTGACCTCTAATAATAGTACCAAAAGTTAATAATAAAATGATGCATTATGGACTACCAGGACCATGGTGATAATTGTAATGTTACATAAGTATTAATATTGCTGATGCCACCAGACAAAACACATGAGTTTGTGAGAACTGTAAGCACGAACAGAGACGGGAAAAAATACTTTGAAAATGTATTTAGGTACAGAATACTGACTCCCAAAATTAAAATATATTTTGTAACATATTCTGATACATGGGCTAATCAGAGTTTCTATTTACTTTACTACGAGTACTTAATACTTTTACATTGAGTTGCATTATATTCTGGTGAGACAAATCCTACATGGTATTGCAAACAGTGTATTATTATAATTGTACTGCATTAACATATGTCTAATTAGAAAGGACAATTGCACATGTACATATTATTTATTATTCTCACAAATAGCTTGCATTTTAAAGTCAAAATTGCATGATAAATTACCTCTCTATGTAGTCCTTTTTATTTAGGAAAGTAACTGTTCCTCAGAATTACTACTCTGATTCTGAATGTATTTTTAGTACATGTATTTAGTCACTTCCCAACACTGATCATGATACTAGACACTGCTGGTTGTGCCTCCCACTGCAGCCTGGCCTCTGTCCTTAGTTAGCTCATAATAAAGCAGCATGAGCCAATGATGCTGTAATTTATGTCCTCTGCTCTTAACACTGATAATCAATGATCAGAGATGTGATTTTCAGCTTTCATGTGCGTGATGGCCATAATCTCCAATCCCCAATTAAACCTTCAGTGTCATTTAAGCAGCCCGAGCTCATGGAGGGATAAAAAAGCACATCACACCATTACCATACTGCTCTAAATTACCACAATCACCGGGGGACCATTTACCATGCCACCACCAGCGCAAAATACGTCCCAGAAACACTGTCAGAATGAATATAACTGATTTACATTGGTCCTTTCAGAGTGCTGACCAGTCTGTGTTGTGTCCGAGGTAATTGGAAGCTAATGAGGGTGTAATTGGCCCATGTGCACATCAAGAGACCTGCAGACGAGTGTGACGGGCATCAAACCAGAGCTCAGGTGCCAAATGAAAGGCCTGCGCTGAAGCCCCATTGAAAGAATTTTTTTTTTTCACCCGTTTTTTTTTTTTTTTTTTTTTTCACCAGTAGCACCTGACTGCCTGCCACTCACAGCGACAGGGGCCAGAGGAGGTGGGTGTTCCAGCAAAGGGGGGATGGGACCTTGGCTGGAGCAGGTGGAACAGACTGGCTAGAATTACAGTGACAAGCAACAAGCAACAAGCAAGTGTACGCCGACATCTTTGTTTTTATTCTCTTATTTGGGCGCTGCGCTTTTGTAAAACTAAAAAAAAAAAAAGTGTTGCTGTGTAGCATCTTGCCTCCAATTTTCCCTTTTTTTCCTTCGCTGTGTGATTGTGCTGTTTAGGTGCATTGTGGAGAAGGGAGACAGAGGCAGGAGAGGTGAGCTGGTTACTGTGGCAACCAGGAGAGTGACTCTTGGGCGATGGCATATGCATAGAGGGAGAGCTAGAGGGAGAGTGCTCTGCTGGTGTGTGTGCATGTGCGTGTGTGTGTGTGTGTGTGTGTGAGTAAGGGGGAGGAGGAGGGGGTGTCAGTGGGTTAGATCCAGGCAGAGGAAAAGGGGGAGGTAGAAACAAAAGGGAGCTGTCTTTTGAATCGCTGGATTGGACTGTCAGAGCCTCCACTGCTAACAACCTCACTTAGGCTGCACCCACTCAGTGCAGACACTTCCTCACTGTGTATGTCTTACTCCTGCCTTCACAGCACTGCATCGTGGGTAATTCTCAATCCTCAACCAGAATAAGTAGGGCTGGAAGTGGGATTCTAGTTAGCAATAGAGAGCCATCTACATCTGTCTACATACTGGGGAACATTTCGCTTGGTTTGACATTTTCAGCAGAAACCATTTGGATAATTGTACAGGATACTGTGGGGAATTTTATATTGAACAATGGTGAGAAACGAGGCTTTATAGACTATTGTTTTATAATGTGAAATAATTTGAGTCAAATAAATCATAAGACTTACTTCAATTACTTAAATATAGATGATAAATAAAAATATTGAAACTAATTTATACCACTGACACAATAACCCCAAGAGCAGATTTAAACCACAAAAAGTATTCTAAATGTACAATATTGCACAAATCAATTTCCTCAAAATGTGTAAAATGGCTAACTGGCTGTATGGGTTTCTCCTTTTTGCATGTCCTTTCACTGGTCATGCCTCTCTGACCTCTTCTCCCAACCACACCACAACAGCAGGTTATGTATTAATTACCCATGAGCACCTGATTTAACCAGGCTTCAATGACCAAACTCACGTTCATATCTTTTGGCCAATTAACCTTTGACCTCTGTGGAAGCCTGGGACTTTTGGGGCGAGGACAGGATTGGGGTGAAAGTGGGGCCCTCTTGACCTTCTGACAGGAGCCCACAGCGAAACAGACGGCCACAGACACACACAGCCATGGGGTGAGTGTAATGAATATGCTGCCCCCTGTGGTGAGGATGACCTTATAAACAACAACAAACTGTCAGTGTGGCCGGGCCTGCTGGGAGCCGCCCTCTGCACAAGGGCAACTGGCCTGGACCACTCAGGACACTGTGCCAATGCCAGAGCTCCACACACACTGTAAGCTCAGACGTGTATGCACTGTAATGTATGTGTATGAGTTATTTTCATTAAAGATGTTATTGATTTCCTTGGGATATTCCACAGTATAGCATTAAACCTATCAATCTTGCATTATGATTGGCTTAGTCCTGTCTTGGGCTCGTTCTTGTGTAGTTCCAGTTTAGTCCAGGTTTAGGTTTGGTTTTAGTTTAGTCCCAAATCTGATGAGGCGAATGTCTAAGTGTGAATGCAGGCTAATAGGTGACGGTCTCGCCTCTCCACAGATCTGGTGCAGTCAATTTTATAATGAGGATCTTATAATTGGTGTTATAATCAGGAAGCAATTCAGTTACACCTAGAGTTTTAACCTGACAAATGCATTATTTTCAATGTAGCAAATAAATTCTGCTAACAACTACAGCTACAACCCCACTTAGCTTAATTTTTTTTAATATGAACTAAACTATGGCAAAATACATAACGAACAGTTAGAGGTACAATAATACAAACATTAGGGATGTAACAATAACCGAAATATCATGATATCATATCGTCAAAGTTCTCACAATAAAATCGTGGACCATCATAATATATTGAATTACACAAGTCTCTCTGCTTAAATTAAGAGTTATAGTGCAGCCTTAGTAAAAAAAAAAAAATACAGAGGGAACTACATAGTCCATGATCCTTTGCTCCATTTCAGTGTAGACTACATGAAGAAGTAACAGTTCTAAGCAATTTTAAGTCTTAGTTATTTGGATTAAGTCTTGTCAAGACATTTTAAGAGGAAAAAGTAGCATATTCACAGTTTTGTCAGCCTCCACAAAATATCATAATAAATATCATACTGTGAGATGTATATCATGAAAATATCGTACCGAGAGATTTGAATATTGTTACATCCCTAATGATGAGCCTCCCCACCATATCGTGAACTTTCCCACGATATCGCAATAAATATCGTACAGAGAGATTCATACCATGACGATATCGTATCATGAGACTTGGATATCGTTACACCCCTAACAATGATACAAAATAATAAATCTGTAAATTCCAAACAATGACTGAGAACCACAAAGTACCACAAAATATTCCCTTGATGCTTTCTAAGATCTGCATTTTACCTATGACAGATCATCAAACATCCCACCAGTTCCTCTGTTCCATAACGTCTCTGCCATGTTACACTTTTATTAAACAAGACAAGCCCCTCTGCAAATCTCTGTGATCTCAGGCAGGTGTGGGGAATCAAACCGACAACCTCATCACGTTTCAAGGGGGACTTTCATGTCACGCTCAAGGAGACAGCAGAGGAGAGGGTGGTACGGGGTTAGAAGTCAGAAGCTAGCATATGGCGCATTGCATTTCTTCACTGGAGAAGTGACAGGTTAACTGAACATTTGGTGAAGGCTGGTGGTATTTTTCGACGCGAGCGTGTGTGCGTTTGAGACGGAAGGGGAAGGTCGCTAAACGGCTCCATCTGTGCAAGTCCCCGAGGCACCACCGGGACACTTCTCTACACTCCTATGCAAATGAAGAGGGCTTAATAATGAGAATATATTTGAGCACGCGAGAAAACAAGGAGTAGCGAGGTCAAATGTTTTTTGTTTTGTTTTTAGCACCAGATGTTAACAGTTTTAGCAGAGATGTGGAGTCAGAAGAAAGCTCTTGTTACAAGGTAATGGTTTTAAAGCTCTGGCTAGTAATTTTGACTATTATACTAAATTTATGACAGTGGATCTTTGTTATTGCGAATGTTGTATGGTAGCATTTACACTATGCCAAAATCCTCTGATCTGAATCCTCACTGCCCAAACCCCAGCATTTACAGCCAATTATAGTCAGTGCTAGTGCAGCCTTTGCAGCTCAGGGAAGAAATTCTGGAGATGCTGAGCTTTCAAGTTAGCCTGATTCATCAGCCAGTTTCACTTTGTGGAAACCATCTGACCTCGCAGCATTAGGATTCGTTCGCTCGACTGTAGGCGGGTACTTTATTTTAATTTACCCAATCGCTGCTATTTGGTCGTGACGTATGTAATGCGCCACTAACGGGGCTAACTGGTATATTAAGCTTTTCCCAAATCCTGTAGAAAGAAGGGCAATAACATCTTTCCACTTGATAAAATTCACCAAACATTCTCTTTGTTCCAGCTTTAAATCCTCGATCTCAGGAATCATTGCCAACACATAATGTATGGCTGGTGCCAGGACTCACACTTCTTGCAAGACTTGCAAACTCTCTAGTGTATTCCCATTCCTGACCTAGTCACTGGAGAGAAATGAAATTGAGCGAAGGCACTAGGGGGCGCCAGCCTGGCTAATTTCACCTGTCCACATACTGAGAATGAGAAAAAAAAGTATATGTGTCCTCTATATGAAAGTTAAGGCACTGGCAGTCCAGGTTCAATTTTGATGGTACTTTAAATAAATTAAAACTAAAATGAAAAACGCACACTACAACCCTAACAATTCAAGTTAAAACATTCAAGTTAAATTCAAGTTAAATTAATCTTCATTTACAATCACATATTATTCACTATTTGAACACTTATTATCATGTTGGGGCATTAAACTTATCGTTGTACTTCTGTATTTGTTTTCTTCTCCATACACTGCTATAGTAATTGGATGCTACATGGATTTGGACTGTGGCAGCTATAACTGGTTTTGTCTTAGGGAGATTTGTCCAGACATTTTGCTGCAGATTATAAACAGATTTAACCTGGTGGCTTCTGGTTTCAAAGGCTCTTAAGGGTAAATGAAGATTCCTCTACATCTCCATCTTGTCATGTAGCCCTCCACGCGGCGATCATATTCAAATAAACATAAGGAGATTTGAAGACAACGTTCAAGGAATGGATGATTTGAATCTGGTAAACTGTCAGAAAGAGGGATTAATACCAAATCCCATAGAGGCCCCAGTTATTTACTAGCCTTACAGGCAGCTGCAAACCATCTGTACTTAATTGTGAGATATAAACTTTATGGAGATCAACGAGGATTTGGTCACAAAGCCTCTTATGCTGTAGAATTGGAGTCTCTGCTTCAAGGGAGAGTAAGGCTGGATCCAGACATAGTCACATGGGCGGCTCTGGCCCACATGGATGATACTGCTGTGGTCTATGGACAAATATGTGTCAACCTAATAATAGCACTGTCCTGGAGATGATGACAAGCAAACAGCCCCAAATGCTAATAATAAAAACCTTCTCAGTTTTATAGATCATAGAATAAAATGAGGTGACTCAAACTACAATATTTTCCCATAATTTCAAGTTGTGTAAGTTTTAAATTTGTAAATCACAACATGCTTAAAAATGAAATGCAAAGATTTAACAATGTACATTTTCATATCTTATAAGACTTCTCTTTGACACTTTGGTATCTTGGAGTCTTCAGTCTGAGTGCTGTTTAGTTTTGTCTCTTTACATGGATTGTGTACACGATTATCTATCAGTCCACAGCACCCCATTGTTACTTCCAGGTTTGAAGCAATAAAAACACTTTATCTTATTTTGACACTAAGTACATGAAGTACAGTTACGCACAGTTAAGTAGAGTTATGGTTAAATTATAACTTAATCCTCTGTAGTTTCAGTTTCCATTAACTTAGCTCCGTAAAGAAGAGATTTACTAATTATGTAGTCTGGCGTTTGACCTTTGGAGACTTCTGTGAACTTGACTTGTCCCATGTGACACCTGTAGCCTAGAAAATGCACTGGTTCTATAATGGTCATTGTGTCAAATATTATCCAGAATTGCCAATTGCAGCTCTATAAAACTGCTGCTGTAAATCTCCTTTAAGCCCTTTGTTGTTGTGACTTGTCCTAGAAGGCCAATCATGTTATCTCATTTGCCCATATAAGCAGGTCTGCACTTGTCATGGAAATCAGCTGGAAGATAATATCTTTCCCCCATGAGCCCAGAACAAAACCTGTGAGCCGCATTGTTTAATGTAGGTCGCTGTGCATTCTGTTGTTGTTGGCAGTCATCTGAAGACAGCAGATAAGAGGCGCTGTCCAAGCACCCAATGGCAGCTAGCCAACCTAATCCTATTTGACCAGATCTGGGCTGAGGGGGTGGGGAGGGGGTGAGTTTGGTGGGGTCACACGAGGAGTACGCCAGGTCAACTTGTGGCTTTAGTCCTAAAAGGCGTTTCACAATCAAGACAAATGGAATCTGTGGTAATCCCAATTAAAGTGCAAACGACATCTTAGACTACAAACATATTTAACTTAATGATGTTACTAAAATGCTTGCCTAGCTTTTTCTTTTCTTTTCTTTCTTTTTTTAATTATTTTGTTTTTTTTTTTTTATTTTACTTCCTGAACATGAGGTAATTCCAACACTGTTAACTAACAACCTGTAAACAAGGGAAAAAACTTAATTACACTGAAAAATTGTCACCCCTCTCTCTGAAACTGCTGCAGTGAATGTAGTGTCATTTTGGTCTTAAATGTTTGTATTAACCTGCTCTACATGGTCCTGGTGTGTTTATTTAGCTATTTTGTCCTTAAATAAATTGCTATTCCTAATATGGACCTCGTTGAGCTACATTTGACTGAAGCCGAATGCCAAAACTCTTACAACCATACTGTAAACAAAGGCAAAAACTTGTAATTACTTATTATTAGACTAAAAAATAAATAAATAAATAAATAAACAACACTTTTATTGCATTAAATGAAGATTTAAACTGGCAAAAAATGACTGAACTCACTGTTACTTCATGTATTTTTGTACTTTTCTACTTTACTTTTCCCACAAACTACCACTGAACTGATGTAAACTGTGATAAATATTTACTACAGCGATACCCCACCAAACCAAGTCATATTAGAAAAGGTGAAAACTATAGCATTAAACCTGCCCTCCCATATCTTTAGAAAGCTAAAACGTTGACCAAAATCTGTTGTTTTTGTTCAAAAGATTTCTCTTCTAAGAAATGTTAAGCCACAGGCCGCTTTAACTCATTTATTTTCATTCCACTGCACTAATTCCTGGCATCTCTCCATATGTTGAAAGAGGGAGGGGCGGGCGCGTGTGATGTGGGTGTCACGGATTAGTTTAGCGCTGTCTGGACATACGCTTTGAATAATCGCGCGGGATTGGCTGGTCATTGAGCATCTCTTTACAGCGTGCTACAGGAGATACTCTGGTGACCTCAATGGCCACCATAAGGAACAACTGTGCACTTAGAAACACTGGATTTTGGATTAAGATGATGCAGGATTACGGTCCTAGATTGAAGACCCCCAAGTTTTAGCACTTGCATAACAAAAGACTTAACCTAGAAATGATAGCACTGGACAGTTGATTTGTGTCTCCTTTAAAGACACACAAGTGGAGATTATAAATGTTTTCACGGGTTTCAGTTTTGCATTTTGAGGACTTTTACTTAGTTTAATAGTTAATTTGATGAAAAAGTCTAAATATGTTGAACAGCTTGCTTCTCAGCATAATGAACAATACTGTCTGTCATTTGATTTGATCGCTTAATGTTAAAATGTTTACAGTTAAAAAATGTAATTGTATATTTTGTTATATTTTACATTAGTAAGACTCATGTAATAAAAAACAATAATAGTCGTGCTTGGCCTTTCTTCAGCTCGTGCTAACTGCCCCTGCCCCTCTCCTCATTAGCAGGTGTAATCCCTGTAGGCCCATCTGCCAGACGCCACAGCACCACATACAGGAACAAACAGACTGTAAGAAGCATTATCATGATCAAACCCTGAATTTGAGCACTTATAGGTCCATCATGTTTACTTAGGGCCTATAACTGCACAAGAGCATCAAACACAGTCACTATTTATTGTTTAATTTACTGATAAGGGACTGTTTGAGGAGAGGGAGTGGAGAGCTGCACCTGCCCATGCACAGAACACAAGTCAAAATAAACGCTTAACTGTATAGAATCCTCATATAGACTATTGTGGACAAACCTCTGTGTTATAAAGCCTGATGCTGTTAGAATTCAGAAGCTGAGCAACACTGGGCCTGGTTAGTACTTGGATGGGAGATCACTGGGAAAACTAGGTGCACTGCGGTTGTGTCCTTAAGCAAGACACTAAACCTAGATTGCCTGGCATGAGTGTTGGTGGTGGCTGGAGGGGCTGATGGCGCAGATCGCCAGCTTTGCTTTTGTCAGTCTCCCCCCAGGACAGCTGTGGCTACACTAATGCAAAAAATTGTAAAACATCCTCGAGTGTCTGCAAAAGCCCTATAAAAGACAATAGTATTATAACAATTTGCACATTGCTTCAAATTTATACCTGGGGCCTACTAAAGTTGTCAAAACAATCACAACCCATGTTTTTAAAACTAGTAAACCATAGTATCAAAACTAGAGACTAATTTGAGCATCAGTTCAGCTTCCTGTTATAGACAACATTTTGAGTAAAGAATAGGATATTTTTGTTAACTGCTCTGGCAACTAAGACAAAATTGGAGTTTTATGGAATAGTTTTAGAATTGTCTTAATCTATACCAGAACATGTGTAAGACCACATAATCATGAGTTGAAAATTGCATTCTATTGTCTTATAATCTTTGGTATCGAGGATTAAGGCTTTTCCTTATTATCAAAATCATTTTTTAAATGTTAGTATTAGTGCCTATAGTATAGCTGAATGGGCCAGTGCCAGACAGTTCTTTTTAGATTGTGGTTTCTCAATTCACAATGCACAAGGACAGCTCATTCTAACCAAACATTTCTCTTACAAACATCAGTTCTATTACACTCATTAATACATACTCTCCTCCTCAAGGCCCAAGCATTAAAACACACTTTATTGTTTATTTCACAGGCTCCCATAGGGTCCCTATAGCATTAAAAATACATGATCGCTACATAAGAAAAAGACATGTTTAGGTCCATTCGTTCACTGTAGCATTGTTGAAGCAACTGAGAGCGTCTGACACAAAATGGCTGCCTTGGGCTGGAAGAGGCAGTAAGCCAGAGCCGCAGCAGACACTCCACACGTTTTATGAGTCCTCCTCTCCTTCTTTTCTATTGGACAAAGATTAACACATCACTGCTTGATAGCGCCCCCCCTCCCTTGTTTTTTATATACATTATGGGGTGACCATGACCCCCCAAGGCCCAGTGAACTCAGGATTACTGAGAGGAAATGTAATCTGGGTTTTGGGTCTGAGGGGGATCAAGCCGATAGACAAAGATACAGTGTAATCAAGGAACACCCCAAGAATGAGTCCAAGCTGAGATTTAAACACAATGTCAATTAAAAAACATATGTTAGGGTGCAGTCGGTGAGAATTAACGCATGGGGATAAGGCAGAGTGGTGGCATGTATAGAAACCTCTATTGGATTAAACGCATTGTACACAATAATAATAGTTACATCTAGATATTTTTATTTTTTTGCTCTTACACAAAACCTTTTCTTATGTCAACACTAAAAAGTTCAAATAAATTAAAGCGTCACTTTTACATAGATAACTTAAACATTTGTCAAACTGTCTAAAACAACACCGATCTTCAACAAATCTTAAAGGTGTACTATGTAACTTTTCTTGTAGAAGGTGCCATGGAGATGTTATGGCTTTTGTCTTTTATAGCCCACACCATGGAATTAAACATATATATCTTTCATTTATTCAATTACAAGTCTTATTGCTCAAAAAAAAAATTAAAAAATAAATAAATCTTTCTGTGAGCAGGTTTGCCTCTCCACAGATCTGACTTGTAACTTGACCACCTGCTTTATATGGTCTCTATGGCGATAGATAAGAGTTTAATACCAAACTGTGGAAGATTACAGGCCAACCAATAACATTTCCATGGAGACAAGCAGGTGGCCACCACAAAGGTTACACAGTGCACCTTAAATGATGATGAAATTATTAATATAAACTTTTAAAAAAATATCAATAACAATAATTATTTTTTCATTACAAGTGTTTTTATTGCTCAAAAATACAATAATTCCTTCTGTGAATAGGGGCGCCTCTCCACAGATTTGAATTGTAATGTAATGTAGTGCTGTAACCTGCTTCTCTCTCGTGATAAATAGGTTTAATCTACACTGTGGAACATTCTAGATAAAGCAATAACATTTCCATGGTGACATCAGGTGACGAACCCTCCACTAGAAATATTAGGCAGTGCACCTTTAACTCTCATCTCACTTTGGTCATCTGAATTCGTTCTAAATGTGCCATATAAATAAACTTGAATAGAAAAATAAACCGAAAATAAAATGCTGTTGATATCTTAATGGTTGCACAAGGTCACATGACATGGCCTTCATTTCACCAGTCGAACGACATCATCTGAAACTCCAGAGAGCGGAGAGAGGTCTGAGAGAGAGCGTATGAAACCAGAGCAGGAGAGAGAAAGGGCCAGTGGCTTTAACGTACAGTGAGCTTAATGGTTGCTGCAAGAGAAGAGCTTATCTTCCTACTGCAGCTAATACCAGAGTCTCAATTAGATGAAAGGGTCTCTCTCTCTCTCTCTTTCTCTAATTTTTTGTTCAATTTCTCCAGGCAATTTATTTAGGGTGGGAAGAGGGAAAAAAAGAGGAGTGCAGACCCATTGGCTGAACGTGAGGCGAGTCATAGTATGCATCAGCCAATCAGAACGCAGCAACTCAGGGCCTCAGCAACAACATGGCTATTTACTCTAGGCGTACCAGAAATTCAATGTAGCTTCAGAAGCACTCAATAGCAAATACTACTGCAAATAGACACATTTTCCAATGTTTTTACATGTTTAAATTACATGTTTTTATTTCAACATGCAATTAAATATTAAAAATGTATTTCTGTTGCTACAGATATAGATGTAAAATTGAGAGAGCTTCATGGTGGATATTTTTAGATTTCATTGTAGCTGGATTAGCCGGGATTATGCAAAAGACAGCAGCATTCATTCACTATCAGTTATGTCTTTGTCCCATGTATTATTTTTACACACTCATCCTCAATGTGGTGTAAAGCACCCAGAGGAACCAAAGAATTAGGCAGGCATTAACTCCAGAAATTAGGGTGTCACGGTGGAATAAATAATGTAAATGACAAGCAATGAACATTTAATTTCGTTATAAAAGGTTAATGTTAACTGAAAAATGAATACGACTTGTTTCTATCTGCTTCTGCTTCTATCTGCAAATTATATCTGCTTATCTTTTATATTCAACAAATACATTTACTTGCATTGATACAAAGCTCTTGTGGCTATTTCATAGTTATTTACACAATATTCAATTTACTGATTTAAAAATAAAAACATGTAAAAACATTATTAAATCTATATGTTTATCAATATAATTTTGCTTGAATATGACACATTCAGATTTGAGATTACAGGCTGCATAGAAAAGGCCTGCTCTTTCTTTATTAATTAAAATAGAAATTTAAGTTAATTGTAAATTAGTACTTTAATTTATTAATAATAATAAACACTAAATGATCAATGATGCATTAAAAACACTAATTTATCCTACAATGCACAAAGGATTCGTTTTTGTCCTGTTCCTTTTGTTTTTGTCATTGACAGGAAATGCATTCATTTCAAATTTATTTTTCTGACAAAATGCCAACAAAATATCACATACAAAAAAGGGGGGAAAAAAGCTTTTTGACAAGGCCAGCTTTCAAATGAAGAAATAATCACAGCAATAATTATGTTTTTCAACCACACCTTTTTAAGTTATACTGTACAATAATTCATTTTGTTAGTTTATTTCAGTCAACAAAATAAAAAAGGCTGTCTCACTAAGAAAAATCAAACACTTGACCGAAAAGGCATAGGTTGAAGCTTGATTGTCTTTGGAGTTAAGGCCTCCTCATTTGCCTGGGAGCCACAATCAAGCCTATCCTCACAGTGTACCTGACAGTGCACCTGAGCGACCATGTTGTGTGTGCTGCTGGTGGGAGAGCCTGTTGACTACATTACCCACAGTCCTCTGCGTTCTAAGCCTGCACTGCACAGGGATAGCACTGCTGGAGCATCCATCCATCAAGGTGATTTCCCATGTCTCTCTCTCAGTGTGGAGGAGCTCTCACAGGTCACCTCTGTCTGCAGAACCTTATTATAACCACAGTATTTATTAACACATCTTATGGCATTATTTACTATGTGAAAAGTGCTTCAAATAGATGCAAGGTGGCTGCTGATTTTGGGTTCTGATTTGGGCTAGTATGTATATTATGTATATGTATGTATATGTCCATGGGTTTGGAAATGAAAAGTTAGGACCAATGCCACAGAAATTACAATTTGTGTAGAAATGAAAACAATTGAATAAATTTTAGATACACAAGTTTATAGCATATGAGGAACATTCAAGGAAACGCAATAGCATCTCCTTAGAGTCCAGCAGATACTGAAGATCTCACCAAAAAATATTATGATGTAATTTCAAAGGTATAAAGAGTTCATCATCTACTTGACCATTGCCATAGAAATTACTATTTGAAACAATTTATTTAATCTTCTGAATAGTCGACCGTCCTCAAAATGGCTCCATATAACAGGAAGCTGAAATGCATGTGTACACTCCACATTTGAATATAAGTATAAAAGTGTGAATATATTGTAAAAGTGTACTATTTTGACTGTATTTTAAGTTATATATTATAATTAAAAAAAAATAAGACTGAACAATTTTCTCTGGGCAGAAAAGACAATTATAAGATACAACTGACTCAATTATTGTTAAATAAAGAAGATGTATTTAGAAATGAGGGCAGCAAATAAGGGATGTCATCATATCCAAATCTCTCGATACAATATTCTCATAAAATGCTTCTCACAGTACAATATTTATGCCGATATTTTGTGGAGTCTACAAAATTAGTCTACTTTTTGGTGATTATCTAAATAATTAAGATTTAAAAGTGTTTAATAACAGCTATTTCATTATCCATATTGGACTGAAATAGAGCAAAGGATCATGGTATTTGTTGTTCTCTGTATTTTTTAGCTGATGCTGTACAATAACAATGAATTTAAGCAAAGAAACTTGTAATTTGATTTACTGTGATGGCCCACAATATGACTGTGAGACTTTTGACGAAAATGTACCACTATATTTTGGTTATTGTTACATCCCTAGCAGGTAAATCCAGTTGTTGAGTGATAATATTTTTTTTCTGGACCTCTCAAGAACTGCTTTGATTTAAAAAGATGTTGTAAATACTAGTAAATGTAGGAATTTCAAAACAAAAGCTGACTGACCAGTGAAAATACAACCCAATCTGGACCTACTGATATCAGATGACAGATAATTTCCGCCCTGTCCCGTGGGGTAAGGACCCAAGCTGTCATGAGTGTGCAGTAAATCTCCATTGGTGAATCTGGGCCCTGTTTCCCTGTTTTAGCATGCAGCACACACAGACCACAGAGTGAATGCGGAGAGAGCATGGACAGCCCCTCTGTCTCTCAAACACACTGCACCAGCTGCATATACGTGATAAGAGACGCCATTCACAGACCAGCCCCCTCCTCCCCTCCCTGCCCCCCCTCCTCTCCTCGGCCTACGCACCACTCTGCCGCACACATACACAAATATTGGGCTTCCGTGGTTCTTGAGGACGTTACATTGACTTTCATTCAGTTCCTAAAGACTGATCCTAACTTAAACCATAGTCACTACTTGCCTAAACCTGAACCTCAAAGTTGCATCATGTTAACTTTTCTCATGGAGGCTGTTAGATGCTTTTCTCTGTGGTGCTTATGCTTTGTCTGGAATGTTTCACAGTATGGCATTAATGGCACCTTCCTATCTTCATGGAGACCAACCCAGACGAAGTTCGAGGTCAGATCTGTGGAGAGGCGACCCTGCTCACAGTCACAATGCAAATGTTATTATATGTATTTTTGAGTTATAAAACCACCTGCAGTTGAATAAATGTAATGACATATCCATAGAAACAAGCAGGTCACAGACTCCTAACCAAAAAGTTAGTGTACCTTTTAACAGTTTTAACCCATTTCTAAACTTTAAACCATGTTGTTGATCTAATAATAAAGGATTTACGACATAGGGACCAGATATTTATCACCACAAGAGAGGCAGGTTCCTATTAAATAAATTTGGATTGCTATTTTCGATAGCGGTTCAAACTCCACTCTCGATAATAAAAACATAATTGGTTGAGCAGTCAGATCCACTGACCCACAGGTTGCCGGTGCAATTCTAGCTCTCACAGATGAATGCTGTTGTTGTGTCCTTGGGCAAGACACTTAACCCACCTTGCCCCCCAGTGTCTGCGCCCACTGGTGTACGAGTGTGTGAATGAGCGGTTCCTTGATATAAAATGTCTTGAGTGCCTTGAAGAAAACGCTATATAAAAATCACAACATTGGCCAATTTTATTTCTACAGATTAAAATTAGTATTGTGATATTTTTGTTCTAATTCAGTGAATTCTTGGGTCTTGTCAGTAATAAAAAATAATCAGGTTCAACATTTATGCATTTATCTTTTACATATTTCATGGCAAAGTAAAGTGTTAAATAATCAAGAGTAAAAATTGGCTCTTGCCCCCATCTGAAAAGTATACATCATGACATTTTGAATCTCAAAGCCACCAATACAGGTTTTAGTTCCCAGTGTGATAAATATGCATCCACACGCACACGGCGCTCTGCAGGTTGTGCTGCTGGATCTCAGGTAGTCTTTTGTTGCCGGTCAAAGGTGGTTTCAAACATATCACGGTCTGGTTTGAGATATATTCACTGACGTCAATGTACAGCTCTGTTAGAGGCAGAGGAGATGGGGAGGTTGGAGGGGTCAGTGTTGGGTTTTATCGCTGACATAGACTGATCACATTGTGGTTAAAGAGAAACAGCACAGATTCTTCCCCGGATGTCCCCATCACCCCTGACACAAATATATGGGCCTTTATTTGACAGACGATTAATGAAATCCAGGACAGAGACTGGGAAAGGACATGGAGCTGGAGACTGAAAACATGTTGTGTAGATGTGGTTTCAAATAATATGGAGAGAGATCTTTTAAAACTGTATTTGTACACAATGTGAATTTTCTGTTGGATTTTACGCTATCTGCTTGTCTCCATGGAGATGAAAAAAAAATCACCAGGTCACCAGGGGAAGTGACAGGGCAGCTCTGTGGATAGACAAGCCCACTCAAGAAGAATGTATATATATTTCAAGGTTTTTGTGTAGCAATGAATGCAACTGTAACTGAATAAATGCTAGATATATATGTTTATAAATGCGAGGAACATTCGAAATGCAATTACATCTCCATGGAGACCAGCAGATAGTGGAGAGCTCACCAAGAATGTTACAATGTACTTTCAAAGGTGTACATATTTGGAAGAGGATTCGTCTTCTGCTTGTCCTTGAATGTTTCATAGTATGGTATTAACACATCTATCTTTAATTTATCCAATTCCAGGCATTTTTATTGCTAAAAAATACTTTGTTTGGTAGAGTAACCAGCTGGTCTCCATGAAGAAGGTTTTTTTGCCGTCTACTTAAAAACTTAAAAACCCTGTGCCCTTTAAACAGTAATATGAAGAATGCTGTGTAAATGAATTTAGTTACAGTATACTGAACACAAGAATTAAAATGTATTTTAAAATGTATTCTGATACATGGTCCAATCAGAGCACTGCATTATGAATACTTAGAATACTTTAATGAGTTGCATTATATTATAGTGTAAAAAACATATATAATTCATTGTTATTAGGGATGTAACGATATCCAAGTCTCACGATACAATACTTTCATGGTATGAACCTCACATTACAATATTTATTGTGATTTCGTGGGAAAGCTCATGATATGGTGGGGACTCTCACGATTAGGGATGTAACAATATCCAAATCTCTCTGTACAATATTTTAATGATATACATCTCACAGTACGATATTTATTGCAATATTTTGTTGAGGCTAATATGCTACTTTTCCTCTTAAAATGCCTTGACAAGATTTAATCCAAAGAACTCAGACTTAAAAGTGCTTAGAACTGTTATTTCTTCATATAGTCTGCACTGAAATGGAGCAAAGGATCATGGTCTATGTAGTTCCCTCTGTCTTTTTTTTTAGCTACTGCTGCACCATAACTCTTCATTTAAGCAAAGAGACTTGTAATTCAATATATTGTGATGGTCTACGATATTATTGTGAGAACTTTGACGATACGATATCACGATATCAAGATATTTCGGTTAGTGTTACATCCCTAGTTGTTATGAATTCATTTTCACTAATACCATGCTGTTCAAAGCCAAAATGACATGATGCAGTATTGTTACGTATTCCGTGCCATTTATGAAAGTGTACTGTAAAAAACACCACATTAAAGAGTAGCTGTGCTGGAATACAGTTACTCAAAATTAAAATTCAGAATACATATTTTCAGTACATGCATTCAGTTACTTCCTAACACTGACCTTTAACTATTTCAACAAATAGCATTTCTAATTATGGCACTCGCTATACACACACACTCAGAGAAAACCATGTATCATTTTCTATATGTGACTGTATACATAACCCTAAAGACATCCACAGAAGCCAGTCCGATCCCCCGCTCCAAAGCCAGTAGTCCACACAACGTCTCAGGGCCCAATAATTTGTGGCTCCTTCTACAATTAGCTCATGTAGCGCTTATAGCTAATCCGTATCTTGGCAGCGGTCCATGCGTGACCTGGCATGTGTCCAGATGTGGGAGGAGGATACAGTATCTCTGAATTAGCCATGGAGCCTCTAAGTGAAATAAGTGCAGAATTGAAGAAGACTAGACTTTTGGTTGGCTCCTCCCCTTGCCTCACGCCCCAAGTACGCATGCGCTCCCCTCTTCAGCTTGCAGACTAATTGTTGGCAGCCCCGAGAGTTTAATAAAGAACAAATTGCGGTTATTGGTGAGCAAACAGTGGGAGGAGGGAGCGCGATGGTTGCAGAGTCAGTGAAGGAGTGAGAGAAAGAGAGAGACAGGGACAGAGAGAGAGAAAGAAAGAGAGAGGGAGGGGGAGTAGCAATTTAATGAAGATCTGTGACAATCTGGAGCAGGCGGTTCGGTAGACTCAGCATACAAGATGTACAGTAGAATGGGACCAAATTTCAAGTCTGCCACTGGACATAAAAAAAATTGCTATATTGTAACTATAATTCTGTATTGAGCTACTGTATTTTGACACGTGGGTTCCAACTATTCCACGTTTTTACTTACAGAGCTTGGGTTTATGAACACAAAATTATGTTTTGTAGTTAAAATCTGTTAGGGCTCACAAAAATACTTAATCAATGAGGTATTTTCAGACTAGAAAGTAATATCCGCATTAGGGAATATTATTTAAAAGTCACAGCGACATTATTATTATATGCCAAAATATCAAAAAGGAATAAAATAAATAAATAAAATAAAACTATGATCCATGCTTTACACTGGCACAGACCAACTATATTTTCAACGCACAGTTAAACCCCATCAATTCCCCCACATGCTCTAAGCTGCAGCCTTTTCTTTAGCCTGCAAGTTTATCATGCAGAGCGCACACAGGCCAGCCCACAACTCCGTCTACCCGTCATGTTCCCATAATGCTTTGTGGCAGCCGCAGCTAGATTCATGCACACACGTATTGATTTTCCTCCTAGCCTCTTCCCCCTCCTCTCCTTTTTTCATCTAGCTAAGACCCTAGCAGGGAATTGTCTTGCAAGATGTGTTGAGAAATGTTAAGAAAACAAACCTATACGTATTTTCATTGCCAGCTTTGTTTATATTGGTGTTAGAGAAAAATAGCAAAGTGCAATTTTCTGATAAGCAAAAGGTTGCGGTTTATGTTTTAATAGTTCAAGTTCAGACTCTAAACATGTCAAGAATAATTGACAAAAAGAATCACATTTCAGAACATGTTTGGACTATGGGGTTAGCAATTTCTAAGCAAAATAAAACTGGGTATTTTGTAGTTTGAAGAGGAAATAACGGTACTTCAAAAACTACACCTTTAACGATTTGCTAATGTCCATTCAAATTGCAATTGCTTTAGTTACATTTTCATACACAAACCAAGATTCTCCACCTGACCCATTTTTCAGAGTGGCTAACAATGCTCCAGCCAATCATGGGCAGAGGGGATGACAGCGCATGGTAAAAGTGGGCACACGTCATAGGAGAGGAGCTAGCCTGCCTGTCTACAAGCATACACGCAGTTATCCTATCTTCTGCTGCGTGTTTCTGTGTCTCTTAGTCACATAGGGACCACTAAAACTATTACGCACCAGCCCCCAGCTCCAGCTCAAGGCTGTGCTGCACCGATGGTTACTTATACAGGAAGACAATGGCAGCACAATACAACATCCGCCAAAGACAGCTACATTTAAGGCAGTGCAAATCATTCTTTTCTTTTTTTTGTAGATTTAGTCACCCAAAAAATAAATTTTATAGGTGCACTGTGAAACCTTTCTGGCTGCTTGCCTCAATGGAGATGTTATTGCTTTCCCTGGAATGTTCCATAGTATGACATTAAAAATTTCCATCTATTATTTATTCATTATTGATGTTTCTGTTGCTCAAAAATACATTAATTTTCTCTGTAAATAGGGGCAACTCTCCATAGAACTGAAATGTAATGTTACATAGTGCTGCAACTTGCTTGTCTCCCTTGAGCTGGATAGGTTTAGTCTACACTGTGGAACATTAGGGACGAAGCAATAACATTTCCATGGAGACAAACACATAGCAGACCATCATCTAGAAATATTACACAGTGCACTTTTAAAAACAATAATTCGGTTGTATTGTGTATTGTAGTGTGCCTTGGTTGAAATCATTAATATTACATCTAAAGTGACACCATGAGATACAATCAATACTTAACCATTTTATTGGAAGACCAAACTGGACTGTTGCCATAGCGATTAACAACTTAAAATTAAATATTATATCTTTTTAATGGGCAAAAATTCTCAAAATGTTGCATACAACAGAAAGCTGAAACCCATGCATAGAAAGATTATCAGTGCACTATGGAATTCTTTTTTAATCTTGTACAAAATTATACATCAAATCAAAATAAAGCAGCAATAAATTCTGCTTTACAAAATGTTTGAAACAATTCATGTCACCTTTTTGCTTTTTGACAACCATTGTAATAGAACGTTAACATGCACTGATCTTTTAAACGTGTATTTTCCTCACAGACGACTTCAATAACAAATCTTATCATATTATACGTGTTTCTTCAAGGCCAATACAAAAATTCAATTGAGAAACAGCAGAATAAACACGTTTTGCATATAATTCCTTGTGGCCCAGTAAATCAATGTGATTTTTCTGCACAGCATGGCAGCCTCCAAGGACGTGAGTGACTGGTCTCCATGGCGACAAGATGGAGGACTTTGAAAACACAGGTCAGCTTAGGTGTGCTCACATCCTCCGCCACGACCACAACTGTGCAAATATACACGTTTAAAAAAGGACACACAGAGAAGAGAGAAAAGAGAGACTGCAGACAGATGATAAGGTTTTTGATACCAAGTCTTGATATTTACTTCAAAGGGCCATTATGCACAGCCAATTTAACCCAAATGAGTCTGCATCTCAGCTCTGGCAACCACCCGGGTCTGTGCAACTATACATGGGTTTCAGAGTGATGAAAAATGAAGACAGTTGCCATAGCGATAAACAATTTAAAACTACTTGACAGAGATATATGTTGCATTTCTTATATAGCCTACTTGAAATTAAGGAGCCTAAATATTATTGTTCAGCTGCTGGAGTGTAAATAAATGAAAATTTGACAGTGGTGGAATTACACATTAGCTTTACTTTTATTTTTATCTAAAATGCAGAATGGGGTTTGATAAATAATAATCTATCACTAATCTATTTTTTTCTTCAGTAATTCTGATTTTGTATGCAAATTCATACTGACCAAAACTAAGAATGTTGTGGACAATTTCTCAATTTCATTCCTTTGGGGCAGAATCATTGATACATTGGACATAACAAAGTGCATACAGGTGAGCAACAACCAAAGACGCAGTAGAGAAAAGTGACTGTATAAAGGCCCAGAGCTGTGTGCAGAATGAGAAGAAGCCATGGTGCTATAGTTACTGCAAGAGATGGGGTTGGCCCTCAATTCTCCCTCTCTCCCCCTTCCTCTCTCTCTCCTCCCTCCCCTCTATCTCCTCCCTCTCGTCTTGCTTTCTCTCTCATTGCTGCTGTTTCTGAATACAGAGCAGAGCAGACCCAGGCAAATGACTACAAGGCCTCCTCAGTGACTGCAGCAGCCCATGCACCTGGGACCACAGCACAGCCAAACAGCCACACTGGTCATACAGAGAAACCAAGCACACGCTGTATACATTGCTATTTTAAAATGCTTTTGAATTGAAAGAGGCATTAAAGTTGTTGATACCTCATCAAAAACATACCTGGAGTTGTGCTTTGTTTCATTCACACATTATTATTCGTGGCCCGCTACCAAACGACCCACAGCCCGGTACCAGTCCACGGCAAGGGGGTTGGGGACCTTCTGATCTAAATGATTCTAGTAAAGGTGTGTGGAGTTTAAAAACACAATGCAATGCATTTCTTGTATTATCACATGACATCATTAGGTGAAACAGAGTGTTTTCTGAGAAGAACTCAGCCTAAATATGCAGGATTTGTATATTAAACATGTGCAAATGAAACAAAACACAACTCCAGGTTTTTTTTGTGATGGGAAAAAAATTATAATATAGATCAGAAAATAGTATAATAAGATCTTTACAATATATATCCATACATTTGTCTACTGTTATATTATATTTCAGCATTTAAATTTTTAGATGAATACTCATTTCCAAAACAAAGCATTTTTGTTTCCCCATGGTCATATGTGAACCATTTAATTATTTTGGTGAGAGCCTACCTGCTGTTTCAAGGTTACCTCAGCCACTGGAGCGTGGAGCAGTGACTTGGCTTTATGCTAATGTCCTTTCAAATCAATATGTTACTAATGAATATGCTCTGCTTCATTTGACCACATCTTGCATAAAGCATACACAGATACTGAGGAAAAGAAAAAAATACTGTTACAGCAACTCAGTGTTAGCTTAATCTAAACCTAAACAATGAGATTCACAGTAAAGCATTGTAAATCCATCGAAATCAGTCCTGATTGGCTGTGCTCGACAATACTGACAATCCTCTTAGTACAGTACAGTTTAGAGATTTTGCATACTTGAAAACACATGCACAGGACTAGGCCTTTAAAGGTGCACTGGGAAACTTTTCTGGTGGAGGGTCCGTGACCTATTTGTCTCCATAGAGATGTGTTCACTTTGTCTGGAATGTTTTACGGTATGACTTTGAACATATCCATCTAGCATTTATTCCTTAAGGGTGTTTTTATTGCTCAAAAATACAATAATTCCTTCTGTGAATAGGGGCGACTCTCTACAGATCTGAAATGTAATGTAGCATAGTGCTGTAACCTGCCTGTTTCCCTCATGATAGATAGATTTTTATGCAATAACATTTTCATGAAGACAAGCTGGTGGTGGACTAGAAATGTTACGCAGTGCACCTTTAAAGAAAATAAATGAACAAATACCATATTGTGATTACTGGAATAGACTCTTAACCAAATAGACAAAATTAGTGATTATGTAAACAGACTACGTGGGCTTAAAGTTACTATATCTGATTTTTACAGTCTTAAAAACATGAAAAACAGAATTAGATCATTTTAAAAGGATTGCATTGGTCCTATGTCATTCAGCTTTTACCTTATGCATTCAGCGCATCCTAATTATTCACCGTAATGATTTTATAACTTTCGGAGGCCAAAACAGTTTGCCGTCACAGTAAAGCTAACAGCAACTAGCATGCTAACCACACACTTCCAAATTCTGTGTCATTAAACCACTTTATAAATAGATGCAGACACAGTGGACTTATTTGGACTTCAAGATCTGCATATACAGTACATCTATATACTGTTGCCAGATGAATTTTGGTCAAATACATGAAAATAAATTGGGTACAGACATTTCAAAATGGAAAATCATATCAAAACCACTTACGCTTTTCAGGAATTGGACAATTTATTCTTTAAAAAAAATAATAATAATAAAAATACAAGTTTGCTGTGTTGTGCTTGGGATTGTCAGATGGTCAAAGAATATAAAAAAATAAGCCTTCAAAATCGCTGAAGGTTCACCACTTGACTATGTTTTGATGCCTTAGATGTACTGGCTGGAATGAATACAAGGCTATAATAAATAATTTAGACAAATATTGAGTTTTTCAGATAAAATGTGATTAATTATTACTGCGAAAATCTTCAAAAAGACAATCAATATGACAAGAGGCTTTCTTCTGCACCCATGGACCTCATTATTATTTAACTGTAGGGCAGAAAACTGGAGCGTGAAAATGGTATTGTCAAAGGACTTCGGCTAAAACTCCAGACGTATATCTCACATCATTTTACTGGGAGCACAAATGGAGGCTTCATTTTCTATTCTTTTCTAATGGACTGCATTGTATACTCTGCAACAACTCGAAACTCTTAAACTCAAAAGCCAACTTAAAGGTGGAATGTGCAAGTTTTCTGGTGGAGGAGATGGGGATATTATAGCTTTGCCCAGAATGTTCCACAGTATGGCATTAAAGTAATCTATCTCTTGCACTGATTAAACTACAGGTGTTTTTACTGCTCAGAAATACTTTGAAAAAATGCTATACTAGATCATGTACTGTGCGTGGGCTCGTTTCTCCACAGCTCTGACCTGTAACTTGACCTGGTGGTGTCACATATTTGTCTTTATGGAGACAGATACGTTTAATGCCATACTGTGAAACATCTTGAAGATAAGAAGAATACACGTACCAAGAATGCATAATCTGAGTACACCTTTTGAGTACACTAACTGTATTCCAGCACGGTTACACCTTCATTTGTTGGTATTCAGAATTGCAATTTGATTACACAATTTAGGCTTCAAACTACATAGCATTGGTGAGAAAACTGACACTACTAATTTTTCCTTCTCCGACGAGTGATAGGAAATCCATAACAAACCATGAAATAAATATAAAGTTGTTTAAATCCTATGTTACGTCTTTACACTATCATTGTCACGCAATGTAAAAGTATTCTAAATATTCAGAATACAGTATTCTAATTGGACTGTGTAGCAAAATATGTTATAAAATACTATAGGTATTCTGTATTTGGTTATTAAACACATTTCCAAAGTATTCCCATCACTGCGTATGACAGACCCTCCACCAGAAAACATACACAGTGCCCCTTTAATAATTTATTTAAAAACAGCACAAAGAGCAGATTCCACAGTTTTTGGATTTAAAGCTAAAGTGTTGATATTATTTTTCACTCATGAAATATTAAAACAGGGGAAAGGTTGTGATGGGAGGTTTAGCCAGCTATAGAAGCATACAGTATAGACTGGCAGACATAATACAAGAGAGCACTAAAATGGGTATGCACACTCAGACAGGGATAAGGACCATTTGCGAGCAAGAAACCGAGGCCTTGGTCATGCAATATTCAGCACAGAGAGGAGCACTGGGTCGGTGCAAGCCTGATTTTTCTGACAACATTTACATGGTTGACGGATGCATGGGATTTATAGGATGTGGCAAGGGCTAGACACTGAGACATAGAGATATTTTGATATTTCACTTTAAGTATTATTTTTTTATCCACAGTTAACCAGGAATTATGTCAAAAGCTTATAGAGTTATAGCATTTCCTTTAAGAAAAAATTGTTTATTCAGAATGATTCAGCTATAGCATATTTTTAACAAATGGACAGGTAATTAGGAGTTAGGAGACTACCATCAATATTAAATTCAATGCTTTTAATGGTAAAAATAAGAGAACACAACAAACTTGGGAATGTATACACAAGACTCATACTGTTAGCAGCAATTTTGATTTTTTTTTTTTTTATATTATTTTATATACATTTTCTGTTGTCAGTGTTTGTCTTTTCAACACAAACAACTGTCTGTATTCAAAAATGCTCTGGGCAAATCCATTTATAGACAATTAAGGGATTGCTATAGATTTCAACATGGCCGATTTCACCTCAGCAGACAAATGTGAAACGTCAACAAAAACAGAGCAGCGGTCCGTGGCCAGCGTTTGCCCTCCATCCCAAAGCAAAATGACATTAGCTTTTGTCTATTGAGTTTGCTAAATGCCCCACATAAAGTGAATTTGCCCCCCAGGGCTGGGAAACAATCACGCAGGCGAGCGCTCCATTTAAGTGATTTGAATGATCGGGGCGCTGCAGTGGTGCACGTGAGACGTACAACTGGGTCAATACACAACACCACCGAGGCTCTGGGTCTGTCACTGTCACTGGGTCAGACTGACGGAGAGGAGCCAGAGCAGGAGCAGACAGGGCATCAGGGCCAACCACGTACAACTAGTCAAAACAATGACTGTGTATGATTTAACACAACTTCACTGTACGCTAAGGTTGGAAAAATATTCAGTTGTGATTTTATTCTATTACAGTTAAAATTAGACTTGTGATTTATGTTTGAAAAGTAAGATTCTGTTCATCTGCATGCATGTTTGAAGAGATCTAAACTATAGGTCTAAGCAACAAGATAAAAAACAGCATGTTTTGCAGAGGATATTCTATTAAATTAAATATTGCAACCTTCATGATTTTATAATCGCACCAACTCAAGTTTGGATTTAAATTTGATCATGATATATTACACACCTCTACATTTCACTTGCTAATCTCTGGTACAACAATTATTGTAAATTATACTTACTGTCACAGCTTTTTCAGCTACTACTCCTCTTCTACTGTACTGCTAATGTCACTATTACAACAACCGTCACTTATAACCAGTAAACTACATCAGCAAATACTGCTGATACTAAAATAACAATATGCTATTTCACTATAGGACCATACAACATTCTACTCACTTTGCTCCTCATAAACATCTAATTACTTAAATACCTTTGCTTTTGTACACCCTAGTTGTCAAACTTTCAAATCCTACAGTACCGAAACCAAAAATATGATCCCACATTCTTCCACCAAACATCTTAGTAAGTGGATATGTGTGGTATTAAAGGAGACTTACTTTCAGCGTTGATTGACATGGTGTCCTTCTCCCAGGACACAACAGTGATGTAGGCCTCCACTGAGGCGGGGATAATGCACTTGAAGACCGCCACATTTCCTCTCATGGCCTTCTGGTCCTCCACCCGGACTGTGTAGGGCTCCCGGAGGACTGCAAACACACACAGAAGCTCAATATGATATAATGTACCTGTATATATATATATATATATATATATATATATATATATATATATATATATATATATATATATATATATATATATATATATATATATGCGTGTGATAGTCCTCTACCAAGACACTCTACATATTTTGAATAGTGACAGACCGATACATCCGTCTGCCAGTACGTTAGGCCGATATTTGCACCTTTGCATATTGGCTATTGGCATTATATCTCCTGTGTCCTGTAATGTTATGATTAAAGTACTTTCAAATGACTCACATCTTTGGAAATGAATAATAACACCCAACTTTATGTTATTGTGAAACATTTTCATTTTGCTTATTTATGCTGACAGAAAAGAGGTTTCCGGTTTTGGTTTTGGCTTAGCTCAGTAATTACAGAGGTATCAACCATAAATCAGGTGCAATCTGACAGTTTAACAGCCAACTCCACCACAGTATTCTGGCTTGTCCTCCAGCTCAAATAGAAAGTTGTTATGTCATGTGAGCACAACCTACTGAGCCAAAAACAATCTTAAAAGCAATCTGTTCTTTGTGTTGTTGAAGTAACTATAATATTACGACACCTTTTGAAGTACTATAGAACTATAGAGGATACTGACCGGCCTTAATGTGGACATCTTGGCTCCTGATTCTCCCTGAGGGGTTGTCCGCTGTGCAGTAGTAGGTGTTGTCATGGATGAGTTTGCTGAAGCTGGAAGGGGGGATGTGGAAGATCTGGAGGGTGCCATTGGGGTGCACATGGCGGATCCCTGGCACATCATAGATCTCCTCGCCGGTGGCCAGGTACCAGCGCAGAGAGACAGAGGGCGCTCCTGCAGCGGGACAGGGCACCGAGGTCCCTGTGGTGCTGGCGAACACTACCTCTTGCACAGATGCATTGACAAAATATAAGCTGAAACGAAGATCTTCACAGAAAACTGCAGAGAGAGAAGAACACTAAAGTTAGACATACAATAAAATATGAGATTACAATGAAGCCAAGGCTAAATGAAAAGTACATGAGTTTGTCTATGCAGTTGATTATACACTGGTTTCAGTCACATGGCTATTTTCTGTCATGGACACCATTTTGAGAACCTCTGATCATTGACATGATCAAATATTTTGTATCGGTATGCTAATTGCTATGGGAAGTATTACATTATTACTTTATTTAACCAGTTACATTGAGATTACTAATCTCCCTTTGAGCCCCTGTGGGTCCAGAGCAGTGAAAAGAGCAACATACATTTACATAATCACAAGAATTTAGATATTTTTTTTTGCCAACATTTCTAGATTTAGGATTATAGTTCTATACCCGAGTATTATGTTTTTTGCAGAATAAGAAGACACATTGCACTTAGAACATTTAATGGATTGCTGTAATCTTTCCTATGCACATTACTGTATAAATTATTGAACCAGTAGACAAAAATCCATACATTCTCCCGACAGGCTCATTTACATGAGATTTAATCAGAATTACACGGCTCTGTACCCTCAATGATATTTAATCTGTTATACTTCATATATCACTGTTACATTTGGCTAATACAGAAGCGTTTCAGTTTGTGTTTCCATAATTATGATTCTCATTTGGACCAAATTGGCCCTAAAAGCTGAAGAGCACTCATGTGTTGTGTGTACAGTTGTTCCTGTTCTGGCCTAATGAAGCTAGACAATGTAAAGGGATCATGTTTCCAGACACTGGCTCCTCAGTGGGATAAAACTGACAGTGCAACTCTCATCTGTAATGGAAGTCCACCTTGCAGGCACTCAGCCAGGATGAGGATGTTGGCAAAAGCCCAGAGAGACAAGGGAAAACCACTGGTTTAATGTACAGAACTATTCATTTACTTTATGGTACAGACATGTTACTTCTACTATAGAGCTCAGGGATAAAACGTCATTAAAGGAATAGTATTAGCAAAATCCATCATGTTTATGTGCAAAATCAATAGAGAAGCATTACAGTATAAAAAGTAACCAAAAAAGCAGTGCAACAACAACCTCTCCGTATACACCAGACAGCTACAGCAGTGTGCTGCATAAACCTGCTCTGTTAAGTAACCTGCCATACCCACTGTAACCCACGGTAACCCACTGTAACCCACTGTTACCCACTGTAACCCACGGTAACCCAAGGTAACCCACTGTAACCCACTGTAACCCACAATAACTCACAGTAACTCACCGTAACCAACAAAAACCTACTGTAACCCATTGTAACCCACTATAGCCCACTGTATCCCACAATAACCCACTGTAACCCACCGTCACCCACAATAACCCACAATAACCCACTGTAACCCACGGTAACCCACTGTATCCCACAATAACCCACTGTAACCCACAATAACCCACTGTAACCCACGGTAACCCACTGTAACCCACTGTAACGCACTGTAACGCACAATAACTCACCGTAACCAACAATAATCTACTTTAACCCATTGTAACCCACTATAGTCCACTGTATCCCACAATAACCCACCATCACCCACTGTAACCCACTGTTACCCACGGTAACCCACTGTAACCCACTATAACCCACTGTAACCAACTATAACCCACTGTAACCTACTATAACCCACTGTAACCCACGGTAACCCACTGTAACCCACAGTAACCCACTGTAACCCACTATAACCCACTGTAACCCACTATAACCCACTGTACCCCACTATAACCAACTATAACCCACTATAACCACTATAACCCACTGTAACCCACGGTAACCCACTGTTGCCCACTATAACCCACTGTAACCCACTGTAACCCACTGTAACTCACTGTAACCCACCGTCACCCACAATAACTCACAGTAACTCATCGTAACCCACAATAACCCACTATAGCCCACTGTATCCCACAGTAACCCACCGTAATCCACAATAACCCACTGTAACCCACTGTAGCCTGCTCTCATGCCTCTCTCCTCTGTCCCCGCCTTGCCTTCCGCCTGCCCAGCCTCCATGTGCGACAGCTGCCAATCCCTGCTCCCCGGAGACCAAACATTTTAGCGCTTCATAAATTCCTAATGAGCTCACTCAAATCACCGGCTACTTCCACCCAGAGCTCGCCCGACCTGTTACGACAAACAAACAGCTCCACAGACACGTGTTTCCGCACATCGGAGAATAGACCCCGTTACTTCACACTTATGGCACTTAGGAGAGCCAGCCGGAGGTGCTGAAGAGAAGACACTTGTACCTGTTGACAGTTAAAGCCCTGTAGGTCTCATCCACGAGGAGCAATGGAGAGAGGGACTGTGACGGTCAGCTGTGAAGACATCTTTATTGATTTGGAAACGTGATCTTTAAACTAGCTTCAAAACATGGGGCAATTGGGAGTTTGGGTGATGACAAGAGGAACTAAAGTGTCACAGGCCAATAAATAATAAATGTGACAAGGATGCAGCGCTTGTCGACATGCATAATTACACAAGTATACTTCAGCAATGCTAAATAGATATTAAGTATTACTATCTTAGTTAATAAAATCCTTACCATTCTTGATTGATATAATATAATGAAAGATGGAGCTCATTTAGTTCAGGGATAAATGCTGTCTCCATAGCCAACTGTCACAATACTAGCTATATTTATATAATTTCCCTACCTCTATATTATTGAGAGAAAAAATAATAAGAAAAACTAAACAAACTGACTTGACAAGATTACAGTTATTTACAGGTCATTTTGAAACAACTAGTCTCTTATTTTTATCAAGATTATATAACAAAAAAGTGCAGACACCACTGACAGATAATATGACGTGCTGAATATGGAATTCATTTGATGATAGAGGACTTAAAGGGCCTATATAAATAAATCATATATATGTTTAAAAAATAATTTAACATACACTGCTACTATCGAGGCACTTATTAGGGTTACAAAATTAATGGTATTTGAATCAAAATCACAATTTCAATGGACGCAACTAGCAAATCACACAAATAACAAAACACTCCGATCTTTGAACAGAATCCTATTATGAAAACATATTGCAAATGTAATACTTGTTCGAAAAATCACAATAAGATATTTTTCTCCTATGCAATATTGACTAGCCATAATGCATCTGCATATTCTTCATTTAGCTTCATTTAGTGCAGTGTAATTGTACAAACAGCTTGTCACTGGTGTTTGAAATGTGTATTAAAGTCCCAGCATCTGTTGTGAGCAGCAGGGCCCAAGCTGACGCCCCATATTTCATCACACTCACACACAGATCCCAAACAAACACTGATTGGCTGCTGTCATCTGCATAAATTTTGAGTTATGTTTACAAGACGGAGAGATGAACAAGTGTTACCATGTCTGATGTTTTTTTCACATCATATATCCTTACAGTATTGGCCGTTAGAGGCAGCTAAGTGAACAGTAAATGCATTGTTCTCTGCAAATGTGCAGTGGACTTCACAGTTGCATAATCTAAGGGAAGAAATCTGCTGTTTTGTATACTTTGAATGCTGCAATAACACAATGACCCACTAAGACTGGACGGTTCCATTAGAGCTGAGCATGTTGGGGAAAATCTGGCATTGCAAAGATTAGATAAGATTTGCAATATATGTTGTAATAATAGCTCAGAATTGACAAAGAGACTGAAAAATAATCTGACAAAGCTAATACAAGAATCACATTTGTACAGATCTAAACTACAGGGTTATGCAAGATAAGAAATTTTGTTGTTTGCGGAGAAAATTACAGTACTCCAAAAATTGTCGCCTTTGTGATTTGCTCATTCGAATGTGATAAATCTTGCAGCTCTATAACCACTGAGAGACAATTTTGGGACAAGCCTTATCTAAAACACATGTAATGAATAAAATTTGACATCTTTTTTGAGGGAATATTATAAAAAAATATATATATTTTAGCTTTCTTCCATGTTATAACATTGTTCCCTCATCAAAAACATGCCTGAAGAGGTTTTAGATGTCATCCATGCGTGTTTGAGTATTTAACGATCTCTCCCGGGCCCTATTCAAGCCCTCCTTGTTTAGTTGTAAGATTCTGTGCAATGCTGAGCCGACAAGCCTCCATCATTCATGCTCCCACATGACAATTCTCCATAAATATGAAAAACATGATACAACAACTTATACACTACAACTTGACAAACCTGATGCGATGTCCGATGTGCATGCTGATTTTGTTGGGGAGAGTAGACTTAAAAACAAAAGTGAAACTTATAAAACGTGAATATGTTGTCTTTGGCAAATACAGCATTGTAATTGGATGATCTAAAAATGTTATGTGCAGTTCACACCCTGTAGAAGCAAAATCCCCCCATTTTAAAATGATTGTTTAAATGGTTAAAAAATGTATGTATATTCCTTGACACAGATTATGTGTCCCCCTCGACAAATATGTGTAATTTAAAGATTTTCTTTTAAATATATTTTCTCAAGCAGCCACTTCCCTATAATAATTAAAAAACATGTCATATATATACTTCAAACCAACAATCTTATGCTTAGAATTTTACAAAACCAGGAACAATAAAAATACGAAGTGGACATTAATGACTTAATAATTAGCTGCTGTAGTCTATTCTACAACTGTATATAAAAATGGACAACTTTGCCAAAAATGTTCAATTAACAACAAAAACAACTATCATGCAAAAACACGATCAGAATCACCCTTTCTTCCCAATGAATGAACTGAATAAGTCTTCATAAGTGCTTTTGTCTCTATCTGCTCTTCCATAACTTATAAAATATTGAGTGCACCCCACTATTCCACTCCACCGTTACTGTGCGGTTTCTGGGTGGCTGCGTCCTTCACATGAGAAAGCCTGATGGCCTCCCACATCTCCACAGCTCTGGTGGATCTGGTACAAAGGTATTTATTTTTCAGTGCAAACAAGATACAAACAGGAAGAACGAAGTCAAGGGTTAAAGGGTGCACCATCTCAAGACATGGGCCTATTGTAAACTAGTGTTGTCACGACGATACTATATAAAAATCTCAAACTTGATTTCGATACCAAAGAATTCACTCAATACTCTGTACAATTATGAAACCACGATGAAGCTAAAACCTGCTCCTTTTTAGTAATAGAATATAATATTCTTATACAAAATAATAGTGCTTTCTATATCTTGGTGTGAGATCTTATATTTGTTTTGATAAAACTAAAAATAATACCAAAACTGTTAAGGAAAGGTCAGATTTTGTTCTGGTAATGTGATTTTTTTTTTTTTTTTTAGTATCAAATAGTATCTGATTTTTGACAGTTTCCTTTATTATATTTTTCTGTCCTTTCCTTGAATGAGTTTCCAGCTCCAAGTATCTTCAAGAAATAACTGACAAATGCTTTCTACAAAATTTCAATGTTTTCAATGGAATTTGGTTTTGCACAGTTTTATAGAGAACATTCTGGCAAATAATAACTTTACTGGTCAACAGTCCAAGACATCTTTGTAGTCAATGAATGCAATTTTGTATATTTGTTGTCAAAATTTTAAAAGTGTAGGATATAAGAAGGAACAAAATATTTCTGTATGATAACTTAATACGATTTTCTAAATTCTTGGTTGACATTTTTTGTTAAACTTATTTAATTGATCACTGAAATTGCCACGCATATTATATCATAATTATAATATAGCCTTAAATATGCACTATGTAACTTTCTGGTAGAGGGTCCACTTACTGCTGAGCTCCTTGCTTTTCTTCAAAATGTTCCACAGCATGGCATTAAATTTATAGTTCTTGCACTTTTATTAAGAGTGTTTTCATTGGTCAGAAATGCACAATTGTGTTTGAAATTTAAAAATGTAGGATATAAGAAGTAACAAAATTTTTCTGTATGATAACTTAACGATTTTCTAAATTCTTGAACTACCTCTCCGCAGATCTGACTTGTAACTTGTCCCCTGGTGACACCTGCTGCTTGTTTCCATAAATATAGATAAGTTTTAAAGCCACACTAGGGAACATTAACGACTGCACTATGGAGACAAGCAGGTGGAAGACACTCCATTAGAAAAGTTACACAGTGTACCTTTAAATCTTCAACAATTCACCTCTAAGTTTCATATTTCTAAAAACTTTACCTATGGACAAGAAAAATCATTTGTACTAGAACTATACAGGCCAACAGAACAAGGCACTGCAATCCTCAAAAGGATAAAAACCGCTTCATCATCCTCAATTGTACAAAATTAGATTAAACTGATATTAATCCTGTCTAACCCGTGAACAAGACATAACAAACGAGGCTGGATTCATCACGCGCTGCTACAGACAGACCGTGGGAGGTGCTGTTTGTGTTCACACTGTTGAATAATCATCTCATTAACAGCTGTCGTCCAATGCAGATTTAACACTCACAAATGTACAAGTGAGAATTTCAATGTTTGGTTTCCACAGAAGAAACAAGTCCACACTGCAGAGTCTATGGATAACACTTTCAGAGAAGATAGAAATGCGAGCTGGGGCAGTCAGGGAAAAGAAACAGTGGGGCTGTATTTAAGGACCCACTGTTTTCTGATATTATAATGTTGTTTCCTCATCACAAACATACCTAGAGTTTTGTTTTGTATCATTCACACATGTTTAACACACAAACTCTGCATATTTAGGCAGAGAACACTTTGTTACATCATGTGGTAATACAGGAAGTGCTCAACTGTGTTTTTAAACTGCATACACCTTCACTGGAATTGGATCATTTCAGGTCTGGAAATGACAATCTTTACTGAACTAAAGGTAAAAGGCAGCTGTTAACTTGAAAACTATTACTTCATGACAACCCAAGGTGAAACCAAGCATTTCAGACTTGAGACATAGACAGACTAATAATAAAGGGTTACTCAAACACAACTCCAGGTTTGTTTTTGATGAGGTAACAACATTATAACATGACTTAAAGCCTGCCCAAGGATTACAGGTGGAAATTAGCACTAGAGATACAACCTGTTAAAGTTAATGTATATTGTGCACTGTCTCTGTCTCATTAAAAAATATAGACTAAGCTAATATGTGAGAAAAAGACCTGCCCCATACCCCGTACAAGCCAGACTATACCAGAGCAGTCTTAATCAACATCTCTTTCCCCATATCAGAACCACAAAGAGGAAAAAGAGATATCGTTTAATTATGAATAACACCCATCTATAATAAATGCCTCTTCCTATGTTGTACGTTTTAGCCTGGCTGACAGCAAAGGGGGCAAAAGGGGGTGGTCCTGTCGGATAGAGGAGTGAAGGCTGGGTGCGCCCTGTGTCCAGCTCTGGTTGGCACTGCCCCAGGTGTCAGCTTGTATTGGGGCAGCCCTGGGTGAGGAGTGTGATGGAGGATAGTAGGTGACGCTGTAGTGATCCCCCCACCCCCACCCCCTTCGCGATCTCAAGGGCAGCAGACACACATCGGTCAAGGGGAGGGCAGGGCTGTGGAGTGGAGGAGGGGGAGTGTAATGTCTGGACCTTTGACGAGTCTACAGGCAGAGAGGGCTCCAGTATCACTATTTCATCTTTGCACTGTTTTCTCCTTAAGACCTTAAGATATATATATATATATATATATATATATATATATATATATATATATATATATATATATATATATTTTTTTTTTTTTTTACTTGTACATACACATTTATATAATTATGCCTTATTTGACACCAGTCTCTTGTTATTTTTTACTACTTATTTTGAATGTATATCATTTTATTTTTTGCTCTTATATTATTATAATATATTGTGATGTGTGAGCTACTGTGTCCAAATAATTTCCCTTGTGGATCAATAAAGTTTGTCTAAGTCTAACACATAGGCCACAATAATTACTATATGGATTTATCGTGCAATATATGAAAGCTGGAACAATATATTTTGGGTCTCAAAATGTATTCTATGTGCAATTTCTTTGTAAGATTTTTTGGTTTAGTACAACAAGATCTGAGCTGTAGATAGTTGAATAAGTGACTTTTATGGCTAATTATTGCTTCACTCTGTTATTCATTTGTTGCAGCTCAGGCCTCTTACTGATACGATCTATTTAAAATGGTTTTCTGGGATTATCCTGTTTTATTGTTACTGTCTCAGTGGCATAAAGTAGTTTCAATATTATCATTTATCACTGTATATCTGTATAGAGATATATCCTGCTTCAAAATGTGTTATTGTGACAGCCAGGCCTATCATGAAACCATTATACACTGGAGTGATAGGGGGGAAATATGTCCATGATTAGGAGTGGATAATAAATAATAATAATAATAATAATAATAATAATAATAATAATAATAATAATACAGCTAATATCTCTCTTTGTTTTTGTTTTTTTCTCATCCCAATGCCAGTATTCAGATGGAATTTTGGCAGTCCATCAAAAATGGGTTAAATTGTGCATCTAAATCTCTTGGTTGAGGCTCAAATATCCTAAAAAAAAGAAAAAATTTACCAAAAAAATGCAGAAATACCAACTTATATGATTATTTGGAATATTACATTGCAAATTTCTATTATTATTATTATATTTTAATCAGCTCTTTTTGCAGTGCTTTTTAACAGATTTTAATTATAAATTGATTAACTAGATAATTGTAATTTTACATGTCTCCGAAACACCAATTTAATGTATTTTTTTAAACAGCCCTATTTCTAGTTCATGATCTTAATGAGATTTTCTGCTTCCTTTGGTCATTGCGCGTGGTCTACATCAAGCAGCTAATCACCCACTCACACATTCAAACATCGCTGTGCGCCGACGCAGGAGCAAGCATCAAGTATGTTAAGTGTCAGGCCCAAAGACACAACAACAATAGTTATAGCAGTGGTCTTAAATTTGAATCACTCTGAAACACATGGATATGTATTTGTGGAAGAGGGAATCAAACCTTCAAACTCTTAGTGAGTGGGCTATTGCTACCAACCAGTGTACTATGAGGTATCCATATTTATCTAAATTTATATTATGAAGAATGATCAGTTTAATAAATATTTACAGTTATATCTCTTACATGTTTAGGTCCTATCAAAAAAATAAATAAAAAAATAAAAATGTCAAAGACTACTGGGTCATGTTGGTTAATGATTTAAAAGAAATCTGTCTCTTTTCTTGCATTTTAAAAGTGAAAAAAATGCATAGGATGTTTCTGCAAAAAAGCCTTCATCAGATTTTTTTCTTACAATAACATTTGACATTTGCAACACACCTACAGTTAAGAAGGGCCTGAGACAAGATAACACAGTAAATATTCAAATACCCCACTTTTTCTTTGACCAAATCTGAAAACTGCAGAGTCTGAAATACTGCTGCAGATGCTCGGAGCTGCACTCTGTCAATGTCCATCAGTGGTCTCTTCCAAATCAGCAAGCAATTTATTTAAGTAAATGTCTGATCAATACAGGCCCTAACACAGAGTATAAGAGGCCTATGCATTAGTGTGTGCATTAGGCTGTGATGTGTTAGAGGCTCTTTGTTCAGCCTATATTTACCTCCACCCAGCTCCATTCATCAACCATGGACCGCTGTCTATGCTTTGTGTATAAAACGTCTTATTTTTGATATTTCCGCTTCTCTTTATAGGTATTATTAGAGCTGCAGGATTAATTGCAGTTTGAATGGGCAAAATTGTAATTTTTCTGAAGTAACCACCATAATTTCCTACACAAACAAAATGTCCTGTTATTGAGCATAAAATCTGCTATCCCACTCTGTGAAGGGGACATAGGGGACTGGGCGTCGAACGGATATAGACACCTTTAAACATTTTGATGAACATTTGACGTGTGTATATCCAGTGTTTTTGTGTAATTTTGTTTATGTGTTGGGAGTGAAGAGATTTTAACCATGTTATAGTTATGTATAGTTATTTTCCCTTCTCATTTACTCTCTCTTAAACTTATGTATCTTCCCTCTACATAACCCCCCCCCCCCACCCGCACCATCTCCAACATAATATTTATTTATCTATCCTCCCCCTTTGGAGAGCAATAAAAATCCCTGTAATTGAAATAATGCCATATATACATAAGTTTAATGCCGAACTATGAAACATTCAAGCCAAATGCAATATCATTATCATGGAGACAAGGAGATGATGAGTCAGATCATCAGAAAAAAGAGTTATATAGTGCACCTTTAAGCTCTAAACTAGGCCAGTAGAAGAGACATTCTGACCCTCATCAAGACTGAACGACCCATATTTAAAACAATGATGTTCTTTTTGTGTATTTACAGTGTAGACTGGGCACTGAGCTGTGGTGTGTTCTGGGGCAGCTCCACTGGGGCAGAGCAGAATGTGGGGGTAATTAAGACTGAGCAGAGGCAGAGGACAGGGGACAGGATAGGCTCATTGTCACAAACACAAGGCCACAAACAAAACTAAGGATACACTGCTGCGTTTTTCTGATGGAAGGTACAGTATGGCACTTGCTTCTCTCCATCCATCAAAATGTTTGTTTATGTATCTCCATGGACACACGCAGGTTACCCTTTAGTCCAAGTTAGAGGGTAGATACTGAAGAGGCGACCCTGCTAACAGTAATAACACATATTTCCATTGTGATAAAAACACCTGCAACTGAACAGGCTAGATAAATTTTAGGACTGCAACTATAACAATTATTATAGTAGTTGAATAGTCAGCATTTTTTTCCAATTAGTTGATTATTTAAATATGTTAATATGAACAAAATAAAGGTAAAAATATTGTGATTGAAACCTTGATACAGAAAGCTATAGATAATAAACCAGATATTGTTTACTTTCATTTTGAACATAACTAATCTGTTTGTGTTTTGACTTCACATAGCAAATGTCTCTGTCTTGTTGTGTGCTTGTGATTGTGTGTATTATCTTTAATCTGTGTGCTCTGTGTGCTTTTAGTATGGTTTAATTTTACTAATATGACTACAGTTAATATTCACTGATCTGAAACTTTTTTGTCATGTGTGCAGGACTGAATGTTATTGTGCCTATGTCCTGTTTTTCGTTTTGCCAATAAATAAATAAACATAATAATAAAAAAAAACATAATAATTCTATTTTGAATAAGATGGTTTTATAGTTTACATAATAAGTTCAGTGTTTCCCATTAATAGAACCGTCATAGGCTGAACCAAATCTATGGGAAACACTGAAGTTTAATGCCATATTATGAAATCCTCAAGGCAAAGCAATCACATCCCCGTGGAGACAAGCAGTTGGCAGAGCCCTCAGAAAAAGTTCTACAGTGCAGCTTTAAGTCCAGACTGAGTAGAAGCGCTCGAACTACAGGCCTCATCACGACAGAGACCAAGTCCACGCTCCTGCCCCCTCCTCGTGCCCTCAGGCGATACCCAGCTTGCCCTAAAGACTGACAAGCTCTCCTCCAGCAAATCTGCGCTTCCCAATTTGCTCTCATGAATAATGTGGAGCTGAGTGGCGAGCGGCGCTATGTAAAACCAATGAGAGCCGCTCTGATGTCAAGTCTCGGGGGCCACACGAGAGGCGGTGGAGTGGGGCGCTTGATGCATATAAACGCTCATTTAAATGCGCGCCAACAGGAGGGGGAGTCCTGGGCACACTCAAGACCCTAATCAGTTACATCAGCAGAGCAAACGGACTATGGGCTACAAATCAACACAGACACATGACAGTGACTGGAGCGGGGAGGAGGGAGAGTAAACAAGGCCGGGCATGTGCTAGCGCTATGAGGTTAATCTGCATAGGCGCATCCACAGACAAGAGGAGAGGGGAAACAGATACATCAGAGATTCATAAAGCTACATTAGCCTTTTTAAGTGACGCAGCACGGAGATGACAGCGCGTACCCAGCGTAGCATCTCCTCATATTATTCCACATGGATATACTAGTAAAAGTGTGATTAGGCCTGTCATGATAACACATATAAATAAGTACATATTGCTTAAAGGGCCCATATCATGCAAAACTGACTTTTCTGAGCTTTTAAAAAATTTTAGAATATTGTTAACTCCTCAAAAACATACCTAGAGGTGTGTTTTGTTTCATTCGCACGTTTGAGTAAACTTTTATTAGTCTGTCTACATCTCCAAAGCTCAAAATGCTCTCTTCTACCATGTGATGTCAAGTTAACAGCTACCTTTAACCTTTTGTTAAGTGAAGATTTGCAATTCCAGGGCTGAAATTAGTCAAATGATTTAGTGAAAGTGTGTGGAGTTGAAAAACACAGTGGAGCACTTCCTGTACCACATGACATAATAGGGTGGAACAGAGTGTTTTCAGTTTGAGAGAAAAACTCAGCTTAAATAAAGTGTGTGTGTTAAAACTCTGTGAATGAAACAAAACACAAACTAATGTATTCCACTGTCACCATAACCCTAAAGCAGGTTTTATCCCCAAAAAACAGTTCTAAATCTAAAATATTATAAAAAATTACCTGCAATAAATAAATAACAAAGTCTTTAGTAATAATTAGTTTGTATCTACACAGAGTCCTAGAAGTTATTGAGTCAACATTCTATAACTCAAATCTTATTGCACTGCCATACAATAACAAAAGAAAAGAAAAGGTTTACATGATAAATACTGACCCCCAAAAATAACTGTTCCACCTTTCATGTATTTAAAGATAAGTCAATATAGTATTTATTGTGACACGCCCTGAATCATCAATTAGGCCTGCAAGTTACAGCGCAAATCAAATCTGAATAGTCATAAGCCAACTGCAATCAGTTTTAATTATTTAGCTGATTTTCTTCTTCTAAAATATTGTGTCTTGTTACGTAAACAATTACAGATAGCTCTGTAGTACAGTCCTCTACAAACATGTTTGGAAATACATTGGATTCTTGTTTTAGTTCAGAATTCAGTCTTCTCTTAAATGTTGACACCCCTGGATGTGTTTAAATTGTGAACTTTGAACA